>NC_088365.1:15249710-15254710 GCF_034508935.2 Berghia stephanieae | reverse complement strand
TCATGGTTGGTTTTGCTTAAATATATATTAAATATCAAAAAGAACAGTAAACAAAGTATGCACCGAGAAGAGCCCCATGGTACTATAAATAAAAATCCCTGACCCCACAGAGTCCTTCATCCCCGCACACTCCCAACGATCCCTACTCAACTTGTATTGTGTGCATTGTCTAATAATAGTATAATTATAAAGATGTCGCTGATTGTGTGTGAAGTTAACAAGTGTTTTGCGTTTGGAATTAAATGTGGATTTTTAAATTCAATTATTCTAAAGTTGTGTGTCATACCGTTAGTATTCAGAGAAAATGTATTATCGCTGTTGTCATTGTTTATGAAACCTACCTGTTTTTATCTTGAATCATTTTATTTTAAAAAGTTATTTCTGTAATTTGTAACCAATCATGAATCATGTTGATTTTTTAATTGAAAATCGATTCCGACACTTATCCCCTCAAGAGAAAATCGTGGTGAAAGATTTAGGTCCACACAAACCAGTGAATTTTAACTTAGTTTCTAACACACCGAGGAGACAGCGCCGATTTAATAATGATTATTTTTAAAATGTTGAATGGCTTACTGCCAGTGAAAGCCGTAAAACGCTTCATTGTTTTTATTGCTTGATTTTTGGTGATGTATGCTATAACGGACAACAGGAGGATTCAGTGATATTGCGCACATCTCTCAGGCACTGAAGAAACATTCTGAATCAAATAGCCATGTCACAGATGCTGTTAAATATAAACTATTCAACGTTGTAGATATAAGAAATCCGTTGGAAACAGGACATGCTGCGTCTGTGAGTCGTTATAATGAACAGATGAAAGTTAACAGACAAGTTTTGTCCAAGATAATTGATGCTCTTTTGTGAGTACGTCTCGTTAATATTCTAACACACACACACATAAATACACGCACATATGCAAACAATTGCAATACCCCCCCCCTCCACACACACACACACATACACACACACACACATATTTTCAAAGTAGGTCAAATTAAGTTAAATTAGCTAACTAGACCAATAAAATTTGATTCTGTATTTCGGATTTGTGCCGCCTTAAATACAATGTGACCAACCGCCCCTGCAATCAAGGGACGCTACTCTTCCGCTAATCTCATTTCCTATAAAGTGAATGACAATAACATCATCTTGGAATTTCAACAACAAATCAAGAAAGTAATAGATATTGGTATTGCTGATTTTTTATTTTGTCACGAAGTGTTTATTTGCCTACACCTTTATATACAATAAATCATAATATATTAGTAACATCTTACAATGTTGGTTGTTGTCCGAATGTTTGACTAAATTTTTTAAAAGATGAGGTGGTATGGAAAAAAGGCGACGACGACGACGACGATGACGAAGAAGAAGAAGAAGAAGAAGAAGAAGAAGAAGAAGAAGAAGAAGAAGAAGATGATGATGATGATGACGATGATGATGATGGAGATGAAGAAGAAGAAAAAGAAGAAGAATCAATATTCATCTACTTCAACTGTAAGGCGAAATTAATTTTCTTTTTCGGACAACGTTGTTAACTCATTTTACACATGAGTACGATGAACGAATATGAGTAGAGAGCCTTTTCCAAGGACTCAACTAGGTGCCACTTGGGACTCAAACCCAGCCCCTCCAATCCGAAGACGAGTGTCATACAACTAGACCACATAGCTGCTTTAAATTTCGATTGTTATGATAAACAAAATATCAGTGTCACCTTCAAGATTTATATCCTTGAAGGTTGAAACGGTTTTCAAATATAAAGTTTATCTATAATTTACCTTCAAGTATTAGCTTTAAAAACATACCATTCCAGTCATTTATTTTTCCTAAAATTCCATTAAAAATATTTCATGATTTTTTTGCATTTCTTTATATCAATGAGACATTGAAAGGAAAATATGAGGTGTTCATAAAATATTTCCCTGATTTCACAGCCTAATTATTCTAACACCGTTATATGTAGATATTTGCATCTGGTTTTGGTCATCTTATAAGGCAATTCAAACATTTATGGCCATTGGTCAATGACCCTTCATTACAACATCAAACTGAACATGAACTTAAGACCTCAATTTTCTCTCCCTTCTATTTCACGCTTACCATGAAATAAAAGAGCTGTTACTGCCTGAATCTATCATGGCTCAAACTCTAGAAAACACACGGAAAAAAAACTCGGAAATAAATTGAATTTGCTTGCAGGTAGCCATGGAAACCATATTGAGACACACTGAGTAAAAGATAATGGTAAAATCAAATATTTAATTTACAAGGTTTGAGGGTAATGTCTTGACGCCTATTGGACATTTTCGGTTGTTTAAAGCGCACAGGCGTACATTTTAGCTCTCAATGTGGGCGATTTATTCTCCCATTCATTATGTCACCAAGTTTTATTTAGCTGCTATTTCTTATTTTATAATTAGCTGATCTGAAAGAACTCATATGTTAACACGTCGGTTGAACAAATCACATTAAAGGAAATAATATGCATCGAACAGAGGGCTGTAATCGATTTCCTTACTGCAGCCAGGTGTTCACCCGTAAAGATTCATGAACGGTTGAAACTTGGTGAATGTGACTCGGTGTTAGCATTCACTCACTCACTCAATCCCATGACCGGATGGATGGTCGTCGGGGGTACTTGCGTGAAGCAGAAGTTACAGTCTTCCTCCATGCTTGCCTGTTGCTAGCCCTATGTAGGAGCTCCGGAACCGACATCTCTGTCCATTCTTTTATATTGTCCAGCCACATCTTCTTTTGGCGTCCTCTTCTGCGCTGGCCTTCGACTGTGCCCTGTATGTTGTGTTAGCATTCGAATAATTCAAAGGTGAGTTAAGTGTCTTACTGGAACCAGAAAACTGATATACTGAAACCGATGCTGCCTCTACCAACATAAACGACCAGACTCCTTGTGTTCGTCTACAAAATGCATCGACCTCAGCAACTCAAAAACAAAAAATTGAAGAACTTAATCGAGCCAATCACGGATAAAACAATCAGACACTTTGCACAGGCTTGGAATTTCATAGAGAAGAGGTTTTTTTCTTCATCGGGTTAACCCTCTCCTTACCACCCATAGGAAAATCGTCACATTCGTTACGATACAACCAACATTTTTCTATTCAAATTACTCTTGTACACTTTAAAAGGTAAATAAAATGAAGAGTGTGTTGTAGAATATGTTTTACTAAAGAAATTATTTATCGCAAGAACCTTACTGCTATTGTTTTTGAGTGATAAAAAATCTATTTTTGTGTTAGTTGGGTGTGAAGTTTTGGGGAAAATCCTGAAAATGGCTGGTAAGGAGAGAGTTAAGGTAGCCAGCGCCATCATGCCGACGATTAATGCTGCTCTGTAGTCTACATGTTGGGCGCGTAGAAAATTTCTTCTAGAAGGCTGTTCCATTCCTCGATTGTCTTGTCTGTAAGATGTTTTTGGGATTGGAATAGTGTGTGTCAGTGGACCGACCCAGGTGCGGCTATGTAGTCTAGTGGTATGACACTCGCTTACGGACCGGAAGGTCCTGGGTTCGAGCCTCGCTCGTCGTATAGTTGAGCCCTTGGAAAAGGCTCTTTACTCACTTTCTCTCACCGTACTCAGGTGTAAAATAAGTACCTGGCCGTTAACAGCGCTGTCTCTGTCCGAAAAAATTGTAATATTATCGCCTAACAGGCGTCATGTCCCGTTCTACATGTTAAGTGTTGCTGTTGGCCAGGGACCCCTTGTAAAGCGCTCTGAGCACGTTTACTGGATATTGCACTATATAAATGCTCTTGGTTTTTGGATGTGTTGTACTAGTGCTATATCGGTGGGTCGAAACTTTAGGTTGAAATTTGGATGTAATGTTAATTTGACCGTGATGATATTCGTAAAAGTTAATGAGTCGTGACTGTTGTCTACGGGCAAAGAGTGGCTGTAATCCAAGGATCTTCATGTCAGTGTCTTTTATCTCTTCTATGTAACCTTCGCTGTACTTTTTCGAGGGCCCATCTTTGTGTACCGTAAAAACGATTACTGTAAATTCCTATTTAGATCTGCTGGAATTTTATGTTGCATCCCACCGTCGTGAATATCCGCCATATATACGTTTTTCAGTAAACCGTTGTGCCTCCACCTTGGAGACAGGTCGTTCTCTAATGTCTAAACCACGCGTTTCCAGGCAGACGGATTGGGAGACTGGGTGGGGTTCCTGGCCTCCCATAGTGGGCAGGGTGGCACTTACTGTGTCTTCTATCCCCATATATCTGTTTTCCAATTTGCTTTCTGTCTTTGTCTTGGAATGAGATTACTAAGTTTTGCCTTGGCCCTGGCTATAGTGCTTGGCTGGGAGGGAAACAGTCAAATGCATAGTTATTGTGTCCATTGTGTGTGGATCCCACACAAAACCAGTATACACCAGTATTGGTCTGATCTCACCATGGCTTTTTAAGCGGCAATTTTGCGGATTGGTTGCTTGTTATAAGGTTATTTTTTAAAAAGTCAAGGTTCGTATTTGCTTTGTTTGCGACGTTTTGAATGTGGTTGTTCCATTTCACGTCTAGTTTTATTGTTACACCGAGATATTTAGTTTGGTTTACTTCTTCCAGCTTCTGTTTCCAACTTGTCGAGGTCTTGTTGTAATTAAATTTGGTTTGGAGTGCCTTGGAAGAGTAACTTTGCTTTACAAAAATGTAATATGAAAACGGAAAGAGCATAAACTAAGTAATGTTTTGATACCTTTGTCGATTTCGTATTACAGTTTTATAGAGTTATACAGGAGCTGCGTCAAAACTTTTCAGTTTACCCTTGTATTTCCTTATAACTAATGAGCTTTTTTTATATAGCGCAATATCCGCTAAATGTGCTCAAAGCGCTTTACAAGGGTTCCCTGGCCAACAGCTACATTTAACATGTAGGACGGGACATGACGCCTGTTAGGCGATATGATAATTTATTTCGGACAAAGACAACGCTGTTAACGGCCAGGTACTCTTTTTACACCCGAGTACGGTGAGAGA
>NC_088365.1:15242210-15244710 GCF_034508935.2 Berghia stephanieae | reverse complement strand
AAATTCCTCTTTAAAAACTCTATCTTATTCGATTGGGATGTAAATGAATAGTATATATTGGAAGTACGACATATACCCAGACTTGGTGGACACCTTGTGTAAGAGAAAGAGAGAGAGAGAGAGAGAGAGAGAGAGAGAGAGAGAGAGAGAGAGAGCGAATGCAGTTTCTTCTTGTGCTAAAATATAGATATTTTCATTTTGGTCATCTCAATAGAAAGCTGAATATCGACGATAAATCATAAAGTTACTGTAATAGCATTGTTTAATTTACTAAGTTCAACTCGAGACATCCTGTGACATCGCAGCTATTATTGTTATTTAGATCTAGATTTAGAGAGAAAAGTCGAGTAAAATTGGTTTATGTTGATTAATTCACTCAATCCAAGAGATTTTTACTACTTTTCAAATTTGAAAAAAAAAATGTAGTAAAAATGAGAATGAACATAGATAGTTTTATTCAACTACCATTAACATGTAAAAACTAAAAACGTTAGCTTTGATACTACGTCTATAATGTGTTTCATAAAAATGTAATAATAAATAGGCATGGGGTAAAAGCAACCCCGGTAAACTACGGATATAGTCGGTGCTAGGGTTGAGTGAGTTAAGGCAATACAAAACAAACAACGTGTCCGCCTTTGGAAGAAATGCTGGCAAGAAACACATGACAGGTGACTTGCTCAAGACCACACAACGAAGCGTGTAGTCGAACTCGGTACCTTTTAAGTACGAAGCAAAGACCGTACCGCTGAGCCACGCTGCCCCTATAAAAATTAATAGAAAAAAAAACAATATTCACTTAATTCTCGGTTACGTTATGAATTCAATCTTTCAGCATCCATACCATCCGACAAAATACCGGTTTGATACGATGTGTAACATTTCCGGCATTTTTGTTGTTAGACAAGAACGAAAGTAATGAAAAACGCCAGCTATGGATATTGTGCACCTCCCGGTGAATCATTCTCTGTATAGGCAGCGAGATACACAGGTATAGTCTTTGCTTCGTATCCGGGAGGCACCGAGTTTGATGCCCCTCCGTTCTGTTTACTATGGTCAGGTCACCTCGCACAGTCTCACTTAACGATGTTGCTACACTGCGGCTGACGCCTCGATTATTCCACGTTTTTACGGTAGGCTCCAAAATAAGAAAAGAAAAAAAAATACCCATGGAGATGAAGAAGGGGAACTGTAAATGGTTTTTTCTTGAATGTTTATTCTCATTCACCAGAAAACTGTTGGAGATGAATACTCAAATCACATCTTACCAAGGCACAAGCGTCTGACGGTGTCACAAAATGAAAACAAATTTTGGCCCAAGGCAATAGTTCCTTATTTTATTCAACAATCAGTCAGTAAGTTGTAACTGGTATAGATAGTAAACTTGAACTTGTCATACTTTTTTTCATGTAAAATTGATTGATTTGGCATTTACATTGTGTGCAGCTATGTGGCCTGATGGTATAAAAAAAATGAGCTTTATATAGAGCAATATCCACTAAATGTGCTCAAAGCGCTTTACAAGGGGTCCATGGTCAACAGCAACGTTAACATGTAGGGCGGGACATGACACCTGATAGGCGATATTACAATTTTTCGACAAAGACAACGCTGTTAACGGTCAGGTACTCATTTTACACCTGCGTACGGTGAGAGAATGTGAGTAAAGAGCCTTTGCCAAGGACTCAACTATGCGCCGAGCGCGAGCCTAAAACCCAGGACCTTCCGATCCGAAAGCGAGTGTCATACCACAAGACCACATAGCCGCATATAGCCGTGGTATGATACTCGTCTTTGGATCGAAAGGTCCTGGATTAGGGTCTCGCTCTCAGCAGTGCATAGTCGACTCTTTGGAAAAGTCTCGTTACTCTTTTACCGTCCTCAGGTGTAAAATGAGTACCTGGCCGTTATCAGTGTTGCCTTCGTCGAAAAAAAGAATGAAATATCGCCTTACGACATGTCTGATCTTACATGTTAAGTGTTGCTGTTGGCTATGATCTCTTGTAACGTGCTTTGAGCTCGTTTAGTGGCTTTTGTGCTCTATAAATGTTCAAGTCAAGGGATTAAAAAAAAACAACTTTAGTAATACGTTAATAAAGAGTCATAATAAGTCGATAAGCTTTGCGTACTGTGTGTGTCACGTATTGTAACAAATTCTAGAGACATTGGGTTTGGTCAGTTACTGGACGGTGATAATGATCACTAAACTCCAGCCTCGTATGGGAACAAAACAGACAATGGACGTTTCGGGTACAAACCCTTAGCCAGCACAAAAATACACAAATTAACGTGGAAAACAGATTTTTAAAAATGCAAAAATAACTTGTATCGTCTGTACTCAACTGCTTCATTCATACTGCAACCACCGTTGAGTACAGCCGATACAAGCTATTTTGCATTTTATTTTATTTGTTTTCCACGTTAATTTGTGTATTGTTGTGCTGACGAAGGATTTGTACCCGAAACATCCATTGTCTGTTTTGTTCCCATACGAAGCCTC
>NC_088365.1:15227210-15237210 GCF_034508935.2 Berghia stephanieae | reverse complement strand
ACTCAGGTAGGGCCGTATACGAGATATTCTGTAATCGATTCCTTAACCCTCTCCTTACTACCCATAATGTAAATGTTGCTGCTCGAAGCTCGAAGAAATAAATAATTATGTGAAATTGAATGAACTTAACTACGCCACTACCACATTATCTCATTCATCTGTCGTGTTTCATTCATCCTGTTATGTTGATAAAGGGGAAACCTGACACGTTCATTTGATCTGTTTTTGTAATTAAATTAAAGCTTACATTCAATTTCACATTATTATTTATCTTACTACCCATAAGAAAATCGTCACATTGGTTACGATGTAACCGACAATTTTCTTATTCTGATTTCTCTTGTACATCACAAAATTTAAAGAAATGCTTTGATTACAGCTATAAATACTAAACACTGTGTTGTAGAGCTCACTTGTTACTTTTTTGTTTGAGTGAGAAAGTCTATTTTTGTGTTGGGTGGGTGGGTGTGAATTTTCGGGGGAAATTCTAAAAATAGCTGGTAAGGAGAGAGTTAAAGCCAACATGATATTTCTATCATGTCCCATTATTTTCCTGTATTTATCTCTTTGTAATAGTTGGACTAAAGGTGTATTTTACAACGAACCCCTCGTTTGTGGACAGTTTGAAATCATATATTCTCTATGTAAATGTTGCTGCTCGAAGCTCGAAGAAATAAATAATAATGTGAAATTGATTCTAAGCTTCAATTTAATTACAAAAACAGATCAAATGAACGTTTCGAGTTTCCCCTTTATCAACAAAATAGAATGAATGAAACACCACAGATGAATGAAATAATATGGTAGTGGCGTAGTTGGTAACGGTGGGGGGGGGGGGGGGAGAGGATTAAAAATGTGGCCAAACAACTCGTTCTTCGAATATCGATCGATTTAAATTTCCCTCATGTTGACAAACATTTTCAAACCCGGGACTTCGCGAAGTTATGATGAAATGATGATGAGAATTAAAAGAGCAAAATATTCCCCTTTACAACAATGTTAAAACAAGTCCATAATAATTGCCTCTGGTTATCAGACCCAGTTACGGTTTCTGGGACAAGTGTGGAGAAGAGACGGAATAGAAAAGTTGGTAACATCTGGGATGATCGAAGGAAAGAGAGCGAGAGGAAGACAAAGAATGACTCATTTAAATAACCTAAGAATGGCCAATAAATGTGATTTTAACAGCAACACAGATTTCATGCGCACGGCAGAGGATCTTGATTCGTGGAGACAGCTGACCGGCAACGTGCTCAAGAGCACAAGCCACGATGGATGATGATGATCAGACCCAATGTAAAGCGCTTTGAGCAAATTGCACTCGATAAGATTTCAATTTAGTTTTATGTTATTTTGTTTTGTTTTTACTGCCTTACCAATTACCAAAATTATACTCTTTTTTTTTAAACATCGTTTAGATGGTAAAAACCAATATGCTGTCAAGCCTTTGGCAAATGCCAGTCTGCCTTATGACATCTCGTCTGTTATGCACTACAGGGATTGGGTGAGTATAAATTAAGTAGCCAAACTGTATGTTGCTAGGGTATAATATTATAGTGTTCAGAAAAGTGAGTGGAGCAGGCACTTATGTTGGTAACAACAAGAGATGAAGTGAGTAGGAAAGTGCCAGAAGACAATAGAGAATAAAAAATTTCGCGGCGGTGATGTTTGTTTGAACCCACGACCTTACTGGTACGACAACTCCGCCTGGCCACGGTGTGAATAGCTCATACGGTAGAGTCACGCTCTCACCGGCCAGGCGGAGTTGTCGTACCAGTAAGGTCGCGGGTTCAAACACCTATCACCGCCGCGAAAAAATGTATTCTCTATTGTCTTCTGGTATTTTCCTACTCATTACATCTCTTAATATTATAGCGTGCAGCTTTGTTGTCTTATGGTATGGCGCCTCGCCTACGGGCCGGTATGTACTGGATTCGAGAATCATTGAAATAGACACTTTTCACTCACATTTTCTCACCATACTCAGGTGCAAAATGATTACCTTGTCGTTAACGTCTTTGTGTCTGTTGAAATAGAATTGTAATATCACCTTACAGGTGTCATTATTATTATTATTATTATTATTATTATTATTATTATTATTATTATTATTATTATTATTATTATTATTATTATTATTATTATTATTATCATCATCATCATCATCATCATCATCATCATTATTATTATTATTATTATTATTATTATTATTATTATTATTATTATTATTATTATTATTATCATTATCATTATTATTATTATTATTATTATTATTATTATTATTATTATTATTATTATTATTATTATTATTATTGTTGTTGTTGTATGTGTTACTGTATACAGATGTATCAAAGCGGTGGACCAACTTTCACCAAGCTTTTCCCTGAGCTGAGTGTGGGATTTCAGTATTTCTATTTCTTCATGGAAATGGCGTCGGCCTACAAGTGTTACGGTAAGTAAGCTATTTTTAAAAAGTTGACGTCAGATAGGTCTTTATTATTGCTTTTTGCCATCTGTGTTTATGAATAATTCTCACTAAACTGTATTAACCAGACTATACACCCGTTCAAGGTTACACATAGTTTTGTGTGTTGGTCCGTTATACTTCCGGAATGTTGTGAGCTTCTTAGTCAAGCGCATACTATCTATAAATAGAACGAAGATGACGTCACTCTGGTCTTATTTATTGCTTTTTGCCATCCATGTTTATGAGTAATTTTCACTAAACTGTATAAACCAGACTAAAAAGTGCATGGTTACACATAGTTTTGTGTGTTGGTCCATTTTACTTCCGGATGGTAATGTTGTGAAGCGCACACTATCTGTACTTTGATTTAGTATTCATCATTATCATATACTTTTATAATTATAACATATAAGTACGTACATTACTTTATTGTTGACACAGAGACGCTAAATGTGTAATAATCATAGATTCCAAATCATTACATAGTACACCAGCAAATGCCACAACACACATTTGAACGAACACACATATATGCATACACACAGATACAAACACACAAACACAAGCACACACACACACACTCACAAAACCACGTACACATACACGCATACACATACACACACATACACACACACATACACACACACAAGTAAAACTAACATACTCATGTTTAATAATAAATAACCAATCTATAATTTCATTTTCGACACATCAACATCCACACACACACACACACACACACACACACACACACACACACACCAATTTTTCATTAAATGTAAATTTTTTTTGCAAAGAAAATGTCAAACACACACATCCACACACGAACATACAAACAAACATATGCTCATTATAACAATACATAATATGATCGTTATTCTAAACACAGAGAAACCCGAATGTTATGGCAAACTGTTGCACTGTGACAATGATGGATACCAGACCATTTTACACGGCAAATGTCAATGCAAATGCCCGGATGGTCTTGACCCGGGCAACATTTGTAAAACCCCATTGAAAAAAGGTAAACTTGATATCAACAGGTTTACTGTCTTACTCTAAAATAAAAAAAAAATAATAAAAACTTATTTTAAACTTTGGCCTAAATAAATCGTCCTTCAAATCGTCTGTTTAAATGACCCTCATCGTGGCAAAAACGATCAAACTTGAGACCTAATTTTATCTTTAATTCCAACTATTTATTGAAGAAATGCCTTTGGATTGAAAAGACAGCGAATGCATTTAAACCAAATTAATAACAAAAAGTTTGCTATTTGGGCACTCACTGTAACGATTAAGAGGCAATAGGATGACATGCGAAGAAAAGCAATGATGAAGTTTTAAGTGAAATGAATCTGAATAAATCAAGATTGCACACTGACCTAATGACACACTAAGTAATAAAAGTCGACATTCCACACGTATGATAATGACAACAACTACACAGGACGCTAAAAATAGAAACACGATTGGCACAGGAACCGGAAAGGTAGAGGGTGTGGTGTCACGACTTTTTTCTCCTATTTGCAGCTAAAAAAATTAATTAAGGAGATGACCACAGCAAAATCACCAATGCATCAATTTCCAGATACCATTGATTGTTTAAAAAAATAATTAAATTGAGCTTTTATATAGAGCAATATCCACGAAATGCGCTCAAAGCGCTTTACAGGGGGTCCCTGAGCAACAGCACCATGTATCATGTTGAACGACACATGACGCCTGTTAAGCGAATATTACAAATTTTTTTTGGACAGAGACAACGCTGTCTACGGACAGGTACTCATTTTTACACCTGAGTACGGTGAGAGAATGTAAGTAAAGAGTCTTTTCCAAGGACTCAACTATGCGCGAGGCTCCACATACCACAATACCACATAGCCGCACAAGACCACATAGCCGCACCATTGTTACTGTCTACAAGAATGACAAATTTGACAGCAGGCTCTGGTGTAAGATAAAGATCTGAAAAAGTGTGTATGAAACCATGCCAGACAAAGCAAGAAATAAAAATAACAACATCAAAAAACATTTTTAAAAACCAGCCCGCCTCAGGTCTATTGATTACCTGTCAGACGTGCTACCATTTCAGCATAGAGATTATTAACCTGCGGTTCGATCCCTAATAAAGGCAGGCTGAATTTTGGGGGATGGTTTCTTTTTCTTGTATTTTTTTTCCTTGCTTTGTCTGACGTGACACTGGTTGTGGTCTATGTGGTCTAGTGGTATAACACTTGCTTTCGGATCGGAAGGTCCAGGGTTCGAGCCTCACGCTCGGCGCATAGTTGAGTCCTTGGAGAAGCCTCTTTACTCACATTCCCTCACCGTACTCAGGTGTAAAATGAGTACCTGACCGTTAATAGCGTTGTCTGTGTCCGAAAAATTGTAATATCGTTTAACAGTCGTCATGTCCCGTCCTACATGTTAAATGTTGCTGTTGACCAGGGACCCCTTGTAAAGCGCTTTGAGCACATTTAGTGGATATTGCGCTATATAAAGCTCAATTTAAAAATATATATATATACACAATTTTTCAGATCCTTATTGTATGCCTGATAAAAGTAATAATTGAAATTATAATGTTCTTTTAGAATCAATTTTCGACGACATCAAACCATGTTCTTGTATTGTCTGTCTCTCTCTTTTTGTTTTGTTTGTTTACAGTTTCATCTTTCTGGCCAAAAGGGTCATATGCCTTGCCTCAACCTGAGACTGGTTGCCCTAAAGATGATTTGTTCCAGGATGGCAGATTAACATTTTTTGAAACAAGTAAGTACCGTATTACTACCATTATTATTACAACAACTACTACTGCTACTACTACTACTACTACTACTACTACTACTACTACTACTACTACTACTACTACTACTACTATTATTATTATTATTAATAGTAGTAGTAGTAGTAGTAGTAGTAGTAGTAGTAGTAGTAGTAGTAGTTGTAGTAGTAGTAGTAGTAGTAGTAGTTGTTGTTGTAGTAGTAGTAGTAGTAGTAGTAGTAGTAGTAGTAGTAGTAGTAGTTATTAGTAGTAATGGTGGTGATGGTGGTGATGGTTGTGATGTAACTACCGTTGTTGATCGTTAATGTGTAGTTTTCATTCAGTTATGAGACATTTCTTTACTTACTTTTTTGCTTAATATATTATCGGGTAAAAATACATAGACTATTTCGCGGGTTTTTGTCAGTTTTTGTGACCAATTTGTGATTAGACATATCTAGATATATACATGTATGATTTTGAAATGCCATTAATTGCACAGTAAGTAGAAGGGTATAGGGAATGAGATTAGCGGAAGAATAGCGTTCCTTACAGAGAGAACGTCAACATGGTTTTGCGCATGCGTCTCTCTCGTACTCGCTTTCGGTGAAGTGTCTCATGCCGCTTTCACCGGAAGCGAGGACGAAAGACGCATGCGCAAAGCTAATATGACGTTCTCTCTCTAATAACTTCTCCACCGGTGACGTACAATCAAGGGACGCTACTTTTCCTCTAATCTCATACCCTATAAAAGATATGTATCACCTAAAACGGTTGGTACTTATTTGAAAGCCTGAGAGTCCAGATTGTTATGGGCTCATTGTTGTAATGGGAATACACCCAAACTGATGTGCAATATTAACCATTACATCAATGTCAAAATGCTCGGTCCGTTATGAGACCTATAAATGTTCGCACGTCGACTTAAAACAATCAATTCTATCTTCAGGCGATACCCCTGTCCCTTTGCGATCCGATATGAAGGAGACACTAGACGGCAAGCAAGATGAGCTATACTTTTGTACGAAAACAACAAACGATGACTCATCGGTATCCAAGGGTAACACGAAATTCAACTGGCCGCATGGGAATTATTGCATTTACAAGAAGGGAAACAGATGTCCAACAGGTGATTACGGACGCATTTTTATTATGTAATGAATATCGTATCTTGTTTTAAAGGTATGGTATTAATATAGACTTATACATAGAGTTACTCTAGGAAAGAGTTGTTCCTCTCTGTTATTAGCTAATTGATTTTAGTTACAACTGAATTACTTATTATTGATTAAGTCCATTGTTAAAATATTATTTGTGCTTAAAAATATCAGAGTGGCATGACCTAGAGAAGCATGCACTCTTTGTTCCTTACTTTCCATATTTGAGTTATGTATACTGTTTTTCGTTCTCAAAATGTTATTGCGATATATTTATATAATATACTCTACCTTATACACAGTAATAAAACTGTTATCTCACATATCAGTTAACGCTTCTGAGTTGAGAGATTCCACAAAATTATTAATCTGGGGTCACGTCAAAAACACAACAGAATACTTCCCAATAAAATGGTTTTATTCACCTCTTATAGATAGCGCCTGGCTAATAAGCTCACAACATTGCCATCCGGAAGTATAACGGACCAACACATAAAACTATGTGTATCCATGAACTTTTATAGTCTGGTTCATACAGTTTAGTGAGAAGTACTCATAAACGTGGATGGCAAAAAGCAATAACAAAGGCCTGAGTGACCTCAACTTCATTCTGCCAATTGAGTCTCCACTCTTTTATGACTTTATGACAATTTTTGTCAAAACCGATTTGCACTTATTTACAAGTCTGATAACAACCATGGGAGCGATCTATATTCATGTTTTCGTCCAACCAAGTCATCAATCACATGATTTGCTGCTGTACAACGATTGGACATTTCTCAATGCATCTAAACACACTGCTTTGTGTATGAAAGCTGTAAACACTCCCATGAGTCATGCTGAGCAAAATGACCAATTGTGCCGTTGGATATTTCTCGAATTCTGAAAACTTTGGACTATGTGAGTCATTTTGAGCACACTTTGCTATGTGACCAATGACCTCAAGCACATGGAAATGTAATATAGTTCTCATTAAGGTAATTGAAATGCTCTGAAAAAGCTGCGTCCATTATCCATCTAGAATGCTACGGTTTTTATCTGACCACACTGAACTCCAAGTAAATAACAAATCAAATTATTTATTGGATGGTGGGAGATCATTTTCGACACTTGGTCCTCAAATATGGAACTATTTTCCCAAGGCTAGTCGTGGAGCGTCAAGTGAAGATAGAGTATGACCTAGTCATGATTATGCGCTATACAAGTGCTATATATTATTAAGACATTGTTTATTTCAGAAATATCAAAATTAGTATATAGTTGTATCCAGCTATCAAACGTGCAAATACGAGCAGGCAGCTCGAAAAGGTTTCATCATCGTTAACATCATCATCAACATCAACATCATCATTATCAGCATCATTGTTATTCATATTATTATAATCATTATTATTATTATTATTATTATTATTATTATTATTTTATTGCCTCTTTACTTGTCTAGTTCTTTATTTACTTATATATTCATTCTAATGATAATTTTAATATCTTGGTTCAACAGGGTTTAAATCTCACGAAATAGTTTTCACCAGTTCTATCAACCCGTCAAAGCATGGCCTAATTCCCGATGGCTCATATGACTCGAAGATCATAGAAATAAGGATTTGTTGTCAGTTTCGTGGCTTCTATGAATCGTCCGTCTCATTCCCTGTGGACAAACCGTTTGCACTCATTAAGTATCCGGATGACAAACCATGTCAGTCAGTTGAAGGTAGGCAGTGGTCAATTTGTCTATAATATTATCACATAATTCACCTTTAGTCTTTTAGACTCATTGAGGATACAATCGCAAAATTTCTACTACTGCTTTTACTACTACTACTGCTACTACTACTCCTACTACTACTACTACTACTACTACTACTACTACTACTACTACTACTATTACAGTAGTAGTAGTAGTAGTAGTAGTAGTAGTAGTAGTAGTAGTAGTAGTAGTAGTAGTAGTAGTAGTAACAGTAGTAGTTGTAGTAGTAGTAGTAGTAGTAGTAGTAGTAGTAGTAACAGTAGTAGTTGTAGTAGTAGTAAGAGCAACAGCAGCAACAGCGACATTACTCACACGTTCATTATCGTTTCCTTTCTCAGGCATGCGTCCCAAAGAAAGGGCATTCAACATTACCAGTTTATCTGAATTCAAAGTCGACCAACTACTGGAGGAATGGAAAATTAATGATGAGAACATTCTCCAGATAACATTATGCCATTATAGACCGGTCGATTTAGGTGTGTAGAACAGTTTTAGAAATTTTTAATTTATTGTTCACCCCACACGTTATTTGAATATTGCGATGACGTTTTGCAAGTCGATGTACGAATAATTTCCCTTAAAAAATACAATGAAAACATCCAAATTTGTAATTATGTCTATTTTTGAATTGCACGTAGTTTGCACTTTCAGAGCCTATATTAACTCTTGATCCTTCACTACCATCAACATTTCATGTAATCCACTATTCGGATGGAATTTCAATAGAATAAATATCCCACTGTTGCCAATTTAGAAATAATGAGGTTACACAACAAACTATATGACCATCACAAATCCTTTCATTTCGAGTGGAAGCTATTGACCCCCTCCCTACCAACAACAGGAAAATCGTCACAATTGTTACGATACAGTGAACATTATTCTTACACAGAATGTGTATGTACATCGAAAAATTTGAAGAAAAATCGTTTTATAGTCTAAAAGAACTTAATGTTATGTTGTAGAACAAAATTATGTATAGCATGCTCTTAGCTTTGAGTTTAAATTACTCAATTTTAGTGTTAGGAAGGCATGACATTTTGGTAAAAACATTGAAAATGTTTTATAAGGAAAGAGTTATTAATGACGCATTTGAGACTTTAATTACTTCTTTAAACAATGGTATTTAAAATCTTATATGACGGGGGAATGGGAATGTAATGGATAATATAGATTTTTTTTAATTCTAGAGAGGGTAAATTTCTATATGAATAAAAATTGTTGGCTTGTTTGTTTTAGAACTAATCACATATTGTTTTTTTGTGATTGGGCCATCTTTGAAAGTGAAACGTCAAATGGGTTACTTCATCTCGTAACAAAAACCTTTGTGAGCTAATTGAAATTTCATGCTTATGTGATGCAGTAACCCTTTTGACGTTTCACTTTCAAAGATGGCCTAATCACAAAGACAATATGTGATTAGTTCTAAAACAAACAAGCCAACAATTTTATTCATATAAATTTTCCCTCTCTAGAATTTAAAAAAATCAATATTATCCATTACATTCACATTCCATCCATTACATATTATATATATAAATAAATATATATATATATATATATATATATATATATATATATATATATATATATATATATAAAAGCATGAAATTTTAATTGTGTTATAAATATTTAACCCTTAAAACATCTAAAACCTCTTTAATCTATTCTGTATATTTCCCCAAGACTGTGGAGGTTCAATTATCTTAAACAAAACAAATCCAGTTACTGTAATTGAAATGAGTGGAAAAGGTCGCACTGACTTGGAATGTACTTGGGTTATCAAGGTGGGTTAAGTTATTTGTTGTTATAGCTTCTTCTTCTTCTTCTTCTTCTTCTTCTTCTTCTTCTTCTTCTTCTTCTTCTTC
>NC_088365.1:15214710-15217210 GCF_034508935.2 Berghia stephanieae | reverse complement strand
ACAACGCTGTTAACGGCCAGGTACTCATTTTACACCTGAGTACGGTGAGAGAATGTGAGTAAAGAGCCTTCTCCAAGGACTCAACTATGCGCCGAGCGAGGCTCGAACCCAGGACCTTCCGATCCGAAAGCGAGCGTCATACCACTAGACCACATAGCCGTAGACCTTATAAATGAAAGACTCATTTGGCAACACGGGTGTGGGGTGTGGCGCACGAGTGATTGGTAAATCCTTCAATTTCGAAGCGGACACAACGAATTCTCATAAATGGAATATTTTTAATACCAGTTACTCTTAATTTTGGCTTATCACAGGGGTCAGTTTTGCGTCCATACCTTTTATTTTTACTTCCTCTTGCGTCTAACAGTTGTAAGAAAGATCTGACTTTCTATACTTCATTCAAATCTGCCGGTGTTTGGCCCTCCACAGAGTGTGCCAAAGATCAGGTCTTCTTCAATAATTCATGCTATGGGTTGATTAAAGACAGGAAAACTCTTACATACGAAGATGGTGCGCAGGCCTGTGAGATTATGGGTGGTGAAATGGCTGCGCCAAAAGGTGCAGAGGAAGCCAAGTTTATCATGGACTTAGCAAAGTAAGAATATGTTTTAAATATCTTCATTTATATAAACTAAAAAGTGAGCTTTTATGTAGCGCAATATCAACTAAACGTACTTTAAGCGCTTTACAAAGGTTCCCTGACCAACAGCAACACCTAACATGTAGAACAAGTTGACGCCTGTTATGTTAGGCGTTCTCACAATTTTATTTCCGAGAGACACAACCATGTTGACGGTCAGGAACTCATTTTACACCTGAGTACGGTGAAAGAATGTGAGTAAAGAGCCTTTTCAAAAGACTCAACTATGCACTGAGCGATGCTCGAACCCAGGACCATCCGATCCGACAGCGAGTGTCATATCACAAGGCCACATAGCCGCACAACATTTAACATATGTATTAATTCCAACAAATGTAACGTTTTAGCGTTTAGAAAGAGCTTTGAGTCTGAAGTGTGTGGGGTTTTTTTTGTGTTTTTTTTGTTGTTTTTTTTTGTTTTGTTTTTTTTTTTTTGTTTTTTTTTTTTTTTGGGGGGGGGGGGAATTTTTGGGGGGCCATAGGGCAATTTCCACTAAATGAGACTCAACGTGTCAAAACAGTGTTATGTCGAACTGGCTTGGTAGTTAAAAATTGAATGTTTAGCCATGTGTACGGCTATGTGGTCTAGTGGTATGACACTCGCTTTCGGATCGGAAGGTCCTGGGTTCGAGCCTCGCTCGACGCATAGTTGAGTCCTTGGAAAAGACTCTTTACTCACATTCTCTCACCGTACTCAGGTGTAAAATGAGTACCTGGCCGTTAACAGAGTTGTCTTTGTCCGAAAAACTGTAATATCGCCAAACAGGCGTCATGTCTCGTCCTACATGTTAAATGTTGCTGTTGACCAGGGACCCCTTGTAAAGCGCTTTGAGCACGTTAAGTGGATATTGCGCTATATAAAAGCTCAATTATTTTTTTACGAGAGTTGTGCCAACACTTTATGTTTTATGGAGAAGAAAGAATACAAATTCGTTAAAATCTTACAGTAAAATGCCATATCTCTTATCATTTTAATCTTAAATTCATTTTTCATCACTTGGTTCCCCTCGGACATAATACCAGTTTGACGCTATGTGTCACAAAAGTGCTAAAAGCTCATTTCAGAGGGTCCCAAGCTAAGAAGAATAAATATGTTGGACGATGCACAACGCATTTAAAGCGATGTTACAGTTATTTACATTTAGACAAAGCTGTTACCGACTATGTACTCATTTTACACCTGAGTATAGTGGAAGAATGCAAGTAAACAGCCTTTCCTAGGACTCAAGTCTGGGTGGCAACTTACGTGAACTGTACAAAAACAATTTAATATGTTGAAATTTTGCCAAAAAAATTGTTTTAGTAACTTAACTATGAAAGCACGAGCAAGTAGATTGATGGCAGATTAGGTACATAACGAATTATAACTGATGGATGTTATATACATGGAAACAATGATAAGACTTTTTCTCTATATCACTAACTTGAGCTTTTATATAGCGCAATATCCACTAAACCTGCTCAAAGCGCTTTACAGGGGGTCCCTGGCCAACAGCAACACATAACATGTAGGACGAGACATGACGCCTGTCAGGCGATATTACAAATTTTTCGGACAGAGACAACGCTGTTAACGGCCAGGTACTCATTTTACACCTGAGTACGGTGAGAGAATGTGAGTAAAGAGCCTTCTCCAAGGACTCAACTATGCGCCGAGCGAGGCTCGAACCCAGGACCTTCCGATCCGAAAGCGAGTGTCATACCACTAGACCACATAGCCGCACTAAATATGCTGGTCGTAGTAGGTACCTAAAATTTTGATATTTCCTTTCTATTTACAATCTCTTGGAAGTTCAAAGTAACATATTATTCCGTATGTCAGATCACTTTTAGTCTTAACAGAGTTATACCACATGGTCTT
>NC_088365.1:15207210-15212210 GCF_034508935.2 Berghia stephanieae | reverse complement strand
TCATCATTATTACAATTTCATCGCCACCATATTCACCATCTTCATGCATTGCCATTATCATAATCAATACACCATCATCATCATTATTATTGTCGTCGTTGTCGTGGGCATGATTATCTTTATTATTGTTATAGATAAGCAAAACAGTGGTAAAGACTGGAAGGATTGTGCTGTCATGTTCCAGAACACCAAGTGGTTAGATGTGTTTTGTTCCTTTACCTCCAAGGTCGTCTGTGTTTTTCCACCACTTGGTATGTTATTCTTGATCTATTTTTACCGTATAATGTCTTCCGTTCTTTATCACCCCCAAGGCTGTTTGTGTTATATTAGAAAACGGTAGGGGCTGCCTGAAGCTTGTGATCGTGAAAATACTAACTAAAGAGTAATGAACAATATTTTGAGTCATTTAAAAAAAAATTTCCATTAAAAAAATGAGCCCATAATGAATTGG
Organism: Berghia stephanieae; assembly: GCF_034508935.2. NCBI lineage: Eukaryota > Metazoa > Mollusca > Gastropoda > Nudibranchia > Aeolidiidae > Berghia > Berghia stephanieae. The sequence continues at coordinate 15,211,759 of NC_088365.1, read as the reverse complement.
GTGATCAGACCTGCAAATTAGTGCACATCGATGAAAACATATAAACAGTGGGTCTGCGTCGTCTTACTCGTGAGAGAACGTAGAAACGGTACATTCGCTAGGTAACGTTGGGAATCGTTATCTGCCCGCCCTTCTGTCAAATTTATTTGCGAAACGTACATTCGCTAGGTAAGGTTGGGAATCGTTATCTGCCCGCCCTTCTGTCAAATTCATTTGCGAAACGGCACATTCGCTAGGTAAGGTTGGGAATCGTTATCTGCCCGCCCTTCTGACAAATTCATTTGCGAAATGGCACATTCGCTAGGTAACGTTGGGAATCGTTATCTGCCCGCCCTTCTGTCAAATTCATTTGCGAAACGGTACATTCGCTAGGTAACGTTGGGAATCGTTATCTGCCCGCCCGTCTGTCAAATTCATTTGCGAAACGGTACATTCGCTAGGTAACGTTGGGAATCGTTATCTGCCCGCTCTTCTGACAAATTCATTTGCGAAACGGTACATTCGCTAGGTAACGTTGGGAATCGTTATCTGCCCGCCCTTCTGACAAATTCATTTGCGAAACGGTACATTCACTAGGTAACGTTGGGAATCGTTATCTGCCCGCCCTTCTGTCAAATTCATTTGCGAAACGGTACATTCGCTAGGTAACGTTGGGAATCGTTATCTACCCGCCCTTCTGTCAAATTCATTTGCGAAACGGTACACTCGCTAGGTAACGTTGGGAATCGTTATCTGCCCGCCCTTCTGACAAATTCATTTGCGAAACGGTACATTCGCTAGGTAACGTTGGGAATCGTTATCTGCCTGCCCTTCTGACAAATTAATTTGCGAAACGGTACATTCGCTAGGCAACGTTGGGAATCGTTATCTGCCCGCTCTTCTGTCAAATTCATTTGCACCCACCAACATATTAAGGACAGATTTTGACGATTGATGACTCAAAACATTCCTCCCGATCTATGTTAATTTCGACAATACAGTATAATAAGTAAAATAGATGAGTGCCTGTTAGTAATAGCCTTTATTTCACCGCAAATATTGAACAAAAATTAAAGAAAATAAGGAGTTACTCAATCTTACGACATCAACACACAAATTGATGAGTTTTCCATAAGTTACCTTTACGACCGATTAAGATCAGATTTGGTCAGCAATAGTGTTCAAGGGCGATACATATCACATATTATGGATGTGTTTGGTTCATAGAATTAAACGAATGAGAATACGTACGAAGCCTAAAAAGTGTCCACCAATGAAAGCATTCAGCGCCATTTTATTGTTGGCTGAGAATGTAGTCATTACCATTCATTCGGTCTCTATGTCAACATAACGACACAAGAAAAACAACAAACAATATCAAAATCCACAATAAAATGTTTCAGAACTGTTGCGTATATTTATGGCACAATGAAGCTGTCAAAAAATGAAGTTAGAGAATGTGTGTAATCATGTATTATAATAACCTGTAATGTGTTTTCCAACCACCACATCATCTACTACTACAACCACCACCACAATATCATCACTAACACTACTACTACAACCACCAGCCCCACATCATTATCATTACCACTACTACTACACCACCACCAGCACATCATCATCACTACCACTACTACTACAATCACCATAACCACATCGTCATCACTACCACTACTACTGCAACCACCACCACCATATCATCATCATTACCACTACTACCCAACCACCACCACATCATCACTACCTCAACTACTACAACCACCACCACAATAGCATCACTACCACTACTACCACAACCACCAGCACCACATCATTATCACTACCACTACTGCACCACCACCAGCACATAATCATCACTACCACTACTACTACAACCACCACAACCACATCGTCATCACGACCACTACTACTACTACAACCACCACCATATCATTACCATTACCACTCTACTACAACCACCACTACCACCATATCATTACCATTACCACTACTACTACAACCACCACAACCACATCGTCATCACTACCACTACTACTGCAACCACCACTACCACCATATCATCACCAAATAAGTAGATAGTGGGTTACAAGTTCTATGGGGAAAAAAAAGTTAAAATGTGAATATCTATAGATGACCCTAATCAAATCAATTAGCCGTATCTATAATATTTCCTGCTGTGACAAAATCAGAAGACTTATCCGACTTTCTCTTTTAAAATCATCACATTTCTCATCTTTTTTCTCAGACTCTAAATAAAATGTAATTTTTGTTGTTTTTATTGTTGGGTTAATTACCCCGAAACGTTTTTATGTGCGATATTTAGTTTTTTTATTTCTTAGGAGATAATATGTTTACTTCTGGTCATTTTATTTTTACTTTCCACATCTCTTGCATCCTAATAGTCAATTAGAATAACAAGCTAAATGGATCACTTGTCTGGCTGGCAATAAATATCCTACCAGGAAAAGTTAGTCTGTATTGAAGGGCAATGTTGGTAGTTATGTTTATGACATGGATATTTTCACTGTTTCTAGAAACATCCTGCCTAGACCTCCTAGGAGAAGACAAGTGCTCATCTCTCATGAGAGACAGACCGACTCTTTGCATTGATTTCCCGGATTTTGCTCAACAATATTGCCGTAAATCGTGTGGGATGTGCAAAACCCATGATGATGTCCGTGAGTCATTTTTAAAAATATGTTTATCGATTTAACTCTTTCCATGCTGGATTTTATTTCACTTCTTCTTCTTCCTCTTCTTCTTCATCTTCATCTTCTTCTTCTTCTTCTTCTTCTTCTTCTTCTTCTTCTTCTTCTTCTTCTTCTTCTTCTTCTTCTTCTTCTTCTTCTTCTTCTTCTTCTTCTTCTTCCTCCTCCTCCTCCTCCTTCTCCTCCTCTTCTTCATCTTTTTCTCTTCTTCTTCCTGACTGAATCAGTCAGACTATAAAGATTGTGATGCTTTTCTGATGGTAGTAGATCTTTAAAGATCTCACAATTGCTCAGAAGCAGGTAAATATTGATTTATAACTGAAATAAATTTGCAAATAATGAATGAAAAGATTGCAGTCAACGTTAGGCAACATTTCCTATACCCGTTCGTGTTTTACTTGATTGCATACACTTGGGCATATTTTATCCAAAGAAAAGTAGGTAAAAATACATTATAATTACAATAAATTTCAGGCTGTCGAGTTAAAGACATGAACCCAAATGTGTTAACTTTGTCCACAAACGAGGTAACTATCCCTGTGGGAGAGTTCGTCAGCTATCAGTGTGACAAGTTCAAATACCGCCTCGGAGGTCATGTGACAAGGTCGTGTCTTCCTAGTGGACGATTAGGCGGGGAACCTTTACAGTGTGGAGGCAAGTGGCCATGTCTTGGTATAATCATTGCTCTAAATTTAATTTGAATGAATGCTGAAACCAAAGTTACGTATTTTTAGATATAATTTAAAGAAACATCATGTATCAGGGTAATGGATTATTATATATGGTGCTCTACAGGGAATGAGATTAGCGAAGAGTAGCGTCCCTTGATTGGACGTCACCTTACAGAGAGAACGTCAATTTGGTTTTGCGCATGCATCTCTCTCGTCCTCGCTTTCGGTGAAGTGTCTCAAGCCGCTTTCACCGGAAGCGAGGACGAGAGACGCATGCGCACAACCAACATGACGTTCTCTCTCTAATAACTTTTCCGTCGGTGACGTCCAATCAAGGGACGCTACTCTTCCGCTAATCTCATTCCCTATTCCATTATCTATTTAAATTTCATGCGAATATTGGATTTGAATATCGTTTGTAATATAATAATCATAAACTAAAACTAATCTGGAGATTCAGGTGGCCAAGTAGAAATGGTACTGTACCTGTAACATGGGACCCTAGTTCAAGCTCAACTTCAATTTTTTTTTCAATATTCCTAGGGCAAGATTATTTATCAATCTCTATCGTCACTTCAACAAAATCGGTGTTTCCTGTCGACATTGTGCCTTTTTTCAAAAGATTAATAAATATAAGATAAAAAAAAGAGGTTAGGAAAACATTTGTCATTTTCGTTAACTTCGACAGTTTTGTTTCTTGCTATTGAATCTCCAAGAAGAATTCTTCCAGTGAATAGTAATAACAAGTAATTTTGAAGTTTGCAAAAATTGAAAATCTAAAATAAACTACATTTTTTTCGATATCTATAAAATGTAAGATAAAAAGAAACAAATTAATCTATCTATTACTTGAAAAAACAGAATGTCCTGTAGGTTTTAGAATGTTCAACAATGCCTGCCATGGTCTTCTGGAAGGTTTGGAACTAGGCTATGATGACGCAAAGCAGGAATGTGGGAAGCTTGATGGGTTTTTAGCAATGCCAAAATCCCCAGCCGAGAATGATGCCATTAACACAATAAGGTACCTATGGACCAAAAATAAACAGAAGAAAAAAATAATAATGATGATGATAATGATGATGATGATAAGGACGATGATGATGAATGATAGTGATAACAATAATAATAATAATAATAATAATAATAATAATAATAATAATAATAATAATAATAATAATAATAATAATA
>NC_088365.1:15187210-15197210 GCF_034508935.2 Berghia stephanieae | reverse complement strand
ACGAGAGAGGGAGTACGTGGGAAGGAAAGTATTGGACTTACAAATAGCGGGAAAGAGGAAAAAAGGGATGCCCAAAGACTATATGGTTTGATAAGGTAAAGAACGATATGAAAGAACTGGGCCTGGAGGAAGAGAATGCGCTGAACGGAGATGCATGGAGATGTGGCATTCATTACGGCAACCCTGCAAACTGCTGGGTAGGCTGAAAGAAGAAGAAGAAGAAGAAGAAGAAGAAGAAGAAGAAGAAGAAGAAGAAGAAGAAGAAGAAGAAGAAGAAAGTACCTTGCGATAGAATAATGTCATAGGCTAAAGATACCAAGTATTTATTACTGTACAATCATTTAAGCATAACAAAAGAAAAAAAAAGGTTTGACGGCTAGCCCTGTACCACAGTAGTTTTAAGCTGTTAGACTTGTTAATTATGTGTCAATCTTTCCATGTTGGTTCTATGCGGGGATGAGCCTGGCCATTAACTCACTCAATCCTAGAGATTTTTGTAACTTTTCAAAATTGAAAAAAAAATGGAATAAAAATGAGCATGCACGAAGAAAGATTTATTCAACTATCATTAACATTAACATGCAAAAACTAAAAAACATTAGCTTTGATACTACGCCTATAATTTGTCTCAGAAAAATGTAATAAATCGGCATGGGGTAAAAGAAAACCGGGTAAACTACGGGTGTAGTCGGTGTTAGGGTTGATTAAGTTAAAATTTGATTTTAAGAATAATCTTTAACATTTTAATTCAAGAAAATCGTTATAAAGAAGAATGAGTTTTCTTTCATAAACGTTGAAAACATTTAATTACCTAATTATGGTCATCTTGGTAGTTAAAGTGATAAATTATTATTATTATTATTATTATTATTATTATTATTATTATTATTATTATTATTATTATTATTATTATTATTATTATTATTATTATTATTATTATTATTATTATATTAGGGTAGCCCTATTCGTCCTTAAGGTCGAATAGCATCAACCGCCATTGCCGTCCGTAAGGACAAATAGTGTTGCTTGCACTATTCGTACTTCACACTACAGCTGGGCACTATTCTGTTTCTGTTTGTACTGAGATAGATTCGATTCTACGTAATTACATGATATATCCGTATCGTCTTAAATTTTTTGTTAGTGAGTCAAATAATCAGTTGAGTGTATGTGTGTAGGTGTGTGTGTGTGCGTGTATGTGTTAGTTTTGTGTGTGTGTGTGTGGGGGTGTTTTTTTTTGTTTTATGTTTTTTTTGTTTTTGTTTTTTTTTTTTTTTTGGGGGGGGGGGTTGTTTTTGTTTATTTTGGTTTTCTTCTGGGATTTTTTTTCCAGAATGGTGATCGTTTCCTTATTTGGAACTATTACCGTGTTCTCCTTTTGGCAAGTATCCTATTCAAATGCCTGCTCGAAAGTTTGGGTTGGTTGGGCACAGAGGAAGATTCGTCAGGTATTCTTTTCTTTTTTTCTTTTCTTTCTTTTTTTGGTGGTGGGGGGTATTTTTTTTTTCTTCTTCTTCTTTAAAAAAAAATTATTATTTTTTTGTGTATGTGTGTGTGTGTGGGGGGGGGGGGGGGGGGGTGCCTTTATTACATGTTTTCTATCTATGATAGTGGTTTAACACTCAATAACTATTTGTTTTAAATGACTAGTATTAAAATTGTCAAAAATATTATATTAGTCATAGTAATATAAGCAGCCCAATAACATCAACGTATCTCTTAAGAAGCAGTTTTTTAAAAATATTATAATCTTGATAATTCAGTGAGGGCCATCAATATTGGCTTGAATTTAGCCAACATTTTTCATTTATTTGAACAATGTCGATACATGTCCTTTAACTTCAGAAAGTTTTGTTATAAGTTGTACCGTCTTGAGTAGACGAGCTGTATAACAGAATTGTAGATTTAATTCACGGAGAATTCAATGAGTTAGTGGCAGTGAACGAGGTAATGGTATAGACGGTATGGAATTTAGCGGCTTTACAACACGCAAATTAATTCCAAAGCCGAAAGAACAACGTTGCATGTAATCTAATCTACATTTACGATGTCAAATATATTAAAGATTAATAAAGGACACTAATACCAAGTCCTCAATATTTTCAGTACTTCATTCGTTAGCTAATACTATTAAGTATTTGGTATCCACTTTTGCCCTGACGAGAAGTTAGAATGTCAACGGGCTGGGCTTTGAAATGTCTACGGGTTGAAACTGGATGAAATAGGATGATACAGAACATAAAAGCCCAGTTCGGCCTAAGAACAATAATTTGCCTATGTTCTTAAACTCAGAACAATGGGTTATGTTATCAGGGGTGTTGGGATTGTTATTTTGATCTGGGTAGGGGTCTATAGATAACACCAATATTAGAAACGTCTCTAACGTCTGATAAAGCTAAGATTACTGGCCAAAAATATATTTCTAACTTTAGTTAAAATTTGAAAAATAAAAACACGGAAATATATACATAATAAGCTTTATATATTTTAAACAATGGTTACAAGAAAAAATACACGATTTTTCTCAATAATTCTGTATTCAAACAACTTTGTATGCAAATGTTGTATTCCAGATGTGTAATTTGGCTTATCACCACTCAATGTGGTAACTCAATAGATATTACTAATACTAACTTGTGTCTATGTACGCAGTGATACAGACCTGCCAAGCATTCGACTTATTGTATTATAGTGGGATGGCAGAATACCATTTCGAAAGGGATTTGTGCTGCGTTGTAGGTTAACAAATCATCCCCATCGACGTGTAGAAATACGCAGGTCTGACATCCGAACCCACTTTTCAGCCTAGATTAACGTTGTTGTATAATGGACAGTATTTTGCGTCTTTTTTTTTTTAGATTTCCATTACAACAATGAGCCAATAAGGAAATGGGTTATCAGACCTGAAAATAAGTGCACGTCGATCCACATCAATTTAAAAACCATCACCATCACAGACAATAATCACTACCACAAGCACTTTTACAACAGCCTCATTACCATCAGAATCGATTCCACCATCATTTGCACAATATCATACGTATCAGCACCCCATCAACATCACTACCACAGCATTATACCTACCATTACCATGGTCATATCAACTATTGCCACCACTAGCAAAAGCATAACTATCATGTCAGCCACCACCACTCCAGAAAACAATCATTTTAAATACCAATATCACAGGCGTACACTATAGCGTCAGCATTGCCTTCAATGTTATCACTTCAGCTTCTTGATCATTGACACCACCACTACAAGTAAATTATGGTCGTTATCTTCCCCACCACATTATTCTTATTATCACTATCAACATCACCAATGCATCAGCTTTGTAACTACCACCACCACCACCACCATCATCATCATCATCATCATTTCAATCAGGGATCATCATTTCAATCACGACCATCACAAAAACAACAAAATTAACAGCATCATCACTGCTACCACCACCACTAGCACTACTAACTACTATCACCACAACATCGACTACCACCACCAGGGCCCAATTTTATGTAAGCAGACTAGATTTAGTTATTTACTAGTCTAGTAAATGATTTGCTAGCCTTAAGCCGAGGCGGAACAGGTGACTAAAAAGTGGGATTTCATGAACGTTTTCTAGTCTCTGACTAGCGAGGCTCTTGCCGAGAAGTGGGCGTTGTTAGGACAGTGCCTAATTCAGCTATTTTGTGCTTGTAACATCAAGCTCTCTAGTACACAATGACAAGTAAGACACCAGCCTTGATATTTTCAACGCAAAAGATTTCCAAAGAAGAAATTAGCAACACCTCCGTTCCGTTTCATAATTGAACTTACTTTTGCCGTGATTAATGAAATCACGTGATATTGACTGTCGACTGATCAGACAACAATGATGCCCATGGTCGACTGTCAATTATAAATTTAGGCCAATGAAAGTGTCAGTGAAAATCAAACAAATTGAACTTTAAAAAAAAAAAAACAACAAAAAACAACGGAAAATGTGTTCTGACGAATCACATTATTTCAGTCAGTGTCATGCCAACAGAATAATTTTTGTCTCCACTATAATTTCTAGTCGTTTGTTTTTGTTTTGTTTTGTTTTATGTTTGTTTGTTTTTTTTTTTTTTTTTTGGTTGTTCTTTGAAGCGAACCCTTCCACTTTGAGTTTCCGTTCATTTGCAACCTGCTAACCGATTAGATTCCGGGTTTTTTCCCTAGTTTTTACTCACAAAAAAATTGTACTTTCGAAGGTCTAGCATATCTTACATTTTTTAAAAAGTAGTGACAATACCAGCAGGACACCTTTTGCCTCTGTCATTCGTAACCGAAGTATTTTCCTTCCGAATCGAAGCTCTCTCTTTCTAAAAATAGTTTATCGACGATATTACGTATCCTCGTAACTGTTAAGATAATGATTTAACCTTTTGCTTAATACATTATTATTATTTTGATTGGAAGTCTATGTGGAATCATTTCACTTTGTTTGCTATTGTATTGTTACTTCCTATTTCCGGGTATGATTAGTCTACTTTCACTTTTCTTTTTATCCTGTCGACATGGCAGACGTTCCTGTTCATTAAAAACATATTAAACTTATCATCTGCCTCCATCGCGTTTATCCTTTAATTATAAAGATGGCCAAACATATTTTAACAGGTTATGGGCCCAGCGCAACCAGCAAAAACATATATTTCGATGGAGACGAACGAAAATTCGAATTATGGGAAACCAAGTTCTTAGCATACATGAAGCTGAGAGGCTTAAAATATGTTTTTGACAATGAAACAGATGATACAGAAAGATGCGAAGAAGCATATGCTGAATTAGTGCAATGTTTAGATGATAGGTCCCTCTCAATAATTATGAGAGAGGCCAATAACAATGGTACTACTGCTCTCAACATTCTGCGGAGACATTACAGACCGAAAGGCAAGTCACGCATTATTGCACTCTATAACGAGTTGACGACACTAATTAAACAGCCGCATGAATCAATAACAGATTACATCATTAGAGCGGAGACGGCATCAAATTCACTGATACAAGCAGGTGAGAAAATAAGTGATTCACTTCTGATAGCTATGGTGCTTAAAGGATTACCTAACCAATACCAGTCATTCAAAACGGTGACTACACAAAGGGACAGTGAACAAACATTCCTAGAATTTAAAGAAAGTCTAAGAAATCAAGAAGACAATGTCTCTAACAATGAATCTTCTGTTCTTTCGGTACATTATTCCAGCGACCATCAAATTACTACGATACTCGTTCTGCTGAAACATCCTCTTTGAGACGACAAAATCATTCTGCTGAAACATCCTCTTCGAGACGACAAAATCACTATCGTGGTCCACAGAATTATACAAATGGTGCTACTTCCAAATGGTGCGCGAATTGTAAGACAAATACCCACAACACCAAAGATTGTCGAAGAAAACAAAGATGGTGTGACAACTGCAAATCAAAAACCCACGACACATCATATTGTCGAAATATCAATAAACCTTCTGCAAAATTTATAATAGATACCAATAAATCAGTAGAAACTGAAAATCGCCACTTCAGCTTTGCAGTCAACAATCCTGTCCAACTTCAACAACCGATCAACAGTGCTAACTTCTTGCTCGTGGATAGTGGTGCTTCGGCACATATAATCAACGATATTAATAAATTCGTTAAGTTAGATTCTTCATTTCACTCGTCAAACCACGCAATTGAATTGGCAGATGGCCAAAGAATAAATGATATGATCAAAGGTCAAGGTCATGCCCTTGTCACCCTTACGGATACAAAAGGAATCAAACATGAAGTAAGCTTGAAAAATGCTTTAAATATTCCAGCTTTTAAACAAAATATTTTTTCTATATCGGCCGCTGTAAATGGAATAACTTCTCCAAAGATATCATTTGATAAGCATTGTGCTATGCTCACTTGTGATAACGATACAAAATTTGAAATGGAGAAACGAGGAAATTTATACTATCTATACTCATCATCGGTCAAAAATCGTTGTGCCACCCATACACTGAAAGAATGGCATACAATTCTCGGTCATTGCAATGTGCAAGATCTGATGAAATTAGAAAAATGTGTTGATGGTATGAAAATTGTTCCAAATGAAAATTCTGATAATGGATTATACGGCTTTAGATGTGAAACCTGTCTTCTTGGAAAGATGACTGAATCAAGGAACCGACAACCAGATGTACGTTCGACGAAAATCCTGGAGAAAGTTCATATTGATCTTGCGGGTCCAATAACTCCAATATCGAAAGACAATTTCCAATATGCTATGTGTATTATTGACGATTATTCTGGACTCATTAATGTTTATTTCCTAAAAAGTAAATCAGATGCATGTTATGCTTTTCAAAAATTCTTATCTGAAATGAGTCCATATGGACATGTTAAGTGTGTGAGAAGTGATGGAGGTGGGGAATTTACTTCAAAAGAGTTTGAAACTTTATTGGTAAATAACAAAATAAAACATGAAAAATCTTGCCCACACAGTCCTCACCAGAACGGGACCGCCGAAAGGTGCTTTCGAACCCTATTTGAAATGGCAAGGTGTCTGCTTATCTCGGCTAAATTACCGAAAGAGCTATGGACATGTGCCGTCACTTACGCAGCTTACATACGAAACAGGTGTTTCAATCACCGACTCCAGTGTACCCCTTTTGAAGCCTTTACAAATTTGAAACCAAATCTGTCTGAGTTGCAGACATTTGGAAGCATCTGTTATGCTTTTGTACAAAATCCTAGGAAGCTTGATGATAGAAGCAAAAAGGGAATTTTCTTGGGATTTGATAAAAATAGTCCAGCTTATGCTGTATATTTTCCTGATACTAAAAATGTCTTGAAAGTAAGAATTGTCAAATTTACTCAATCAGTCAAATTCAAATATGATGATAATAATATTCATGATGTTGTAGATGAAAATGATTACATGCTTATTCCTTTAACCAAACCACAAGAAAACACAATACCAAATGCAGTAAATCCAACTGCTGATTGTGACCCTGAATACCAAGAGCCTGAACCCACTCTTGATGAAAGTGTGAACCCAAGTCAATCAGATACTGACGACACTGACACAAACACTAATTGTGAAAGAGACCCAAGAAGAATGAAAAAGAAGCCTAAGTATTTAGAGGACTATGTTGTTAATGATGAAATTGATCATTATTTGAATGCTACTACCCATTATTGTTATGCTATTCATGACATACCAAAATGCTATAAGGAAGCTATATCTAGTGTTTCATCTGAGAAATGGCAAAATGCTATGATTGAGGAAATAGAGACTTTGAATGAGAATGATACTTTTGAATTAACTCCTTTACCTCCAGGCAGGGAAGCAGTGGGGGGAAGATGGGTCTATGCTATTAAAGAAAATCAATCAGACCAAATTCAGTATAAAGCTAGATTTGTGGCAAAGGGATATTCTCAAGTGCCTGATATTGACTATACAGAAACATTCTCACCCACAGCTCGCATGACCTCAATCAGAACATTATTGCAGTTAGCAGCACAAAATGATATGGACATAGACCAAATGGATGTCAAAGCGGCATTTCTAAATGCTCCTATTGATACTGAGATATTTATTGAACAACCAGAAGGTTTTGAGATAAAACATAAGAATAACAAAAATGAAAAACTTGTATTCAAATTAAAGAAATCTTTATATGGGTTGAAACAGAGTGGTCGAAACTGGAACCTTACTCTACATTCTCATTTATCTGATCAGGGATTTACTCAGTCATTGGCTGACCCATGTCTATATGTGAAAACCTATTTTGATAAACAAAATAAGAAAGAAGTCAGAATTATTCTCATAGTTTGGGTCGATGATTTACTGATAGCATCTCACAGTAAGAGTGCAATAGAAGAAGTAAAGGATAAATTAAAGTCTAACTTTAAAATGAAAGATTTGGGAAGAGTTTCTAAGTTTTTGGGAATCAAATTTGAATTCCAGCAGGATATGATTTCTATGTCACAGACAGATTATATTACAAAGTTCATAAAAAGATTTGGACTTGAACACTGTAAACCTAGATATACACCTAGTGAAATTGATACAAATAAAGTAAACAATGAAACATGTTCTGATCAAGATACTAGAAAGTTTAGGGAAATAATTGGAGGTCTCATATACATTATGACGGCCACTAGACCTGATCTTTCATACATAGTCACAAAACTGTCTCAATTCATGTCCAAACCTGATACATACCATATGATTATGGCTAAGCATGTTTTAAGATATTTGAAGGGTACAATCAACCAGAAACTACTGTTTAAGAAGACAGACCAGCCACTATCCCTATTGGGATATTGTGATGCAGACTGGGGTAGCTCAAGTGACCGAAAAAGCATTACTGGTTATGGATTCGAACTATCTGATAAAGGCCCATTGATTTCATGGAAATCAAAGAAACAGCCAACGGTGGCTTTATCCTCATGTGAAGCCGAATATATGGCTTTAGCTGCTGCTACACAGGAAGGAAAATTTTTGAAAGCCTTGTTGAATGATATGTTTGACTTTGGTATCAACAAATTTACTCTATATTGTGACAACCAAGGTGCTATGGCACTAGCAAAGAACCCGGTTCAGCACCAAAGGTCAAAACACATTGATTTAAGATTCCATTTTATTAGAAATGAGATGATGGATGATAAGCTGCAATTGATATATGTTCCATCTGATAAGAATTTGGCAGATGTGTTTACTAAACCAGTTAGCAAATTTAGAAATACAAACTTTCTTGATCTTTTAATGGGGAAATGAATAATAATAATATTGTTCATTCTAATCTATATTCACATTATTATTCTTTATTATGCTCTCTTAACTTGAAGAAAATCAAGCTTGATTATCAATAAACTATTTTTTTTTATTTTGTAATTTGTAATAGATAGGTACATAAATTTTCATTGTCCTATTCCTTTTTATTTTTATTAGTCTGTTGCTTGATTAACCAACATTTCATTAAAGTTAAATAAATCAGTTAAATAACCTTTTTTTAATGATAGATTACACATCACATTTCTCTTTTCTTTAATTTAAATGTCAAAGGATATGATGTGTAACATAAAGGTATATATATTATATTTTAAAGCTAGATTAAATCAAGTGGGGGTGTTAAGATAATGATTTAATCTTTTGCTTAATACATTATTATTATTTTGATTGGAAGTCTATGTGGAATCATTTCACTTTGTTTGCTATTGTATTGTTACTTCCTATTTCCGGGTATGATTAGTCTACTTTCACTTTTCTTTTTATCCTGTCGACATGGCAGACGTTCCTGTTCATTAAAAACATATTAAACTTATCATCTGCCTCCATCGCGTTTATCCTTTAATTATAAAGATGGCCAAACATATTTTAACAGTAACTAGTCTCAGACTAAGCTTAAAGTCCGGCCTCAGCAATAAATGACTAAAACTTAATCAAACTTAGTCTGAAGGTGACGTGATTTTAGTCTGGGAAATATTTGGTCAGCTCACATATAATTCGATTTTTTCAAGTCCTTGGCTAAAATCAAAGACTAAGCGCTAGTCCACGTTCATAAAAACGGGCCCAGAGCGTCATTATCGCCATCATCATCATAACAAGTAACAAGGTCACCACCATCACAGAATTTTTTTAATTGCAAACTTCCGAATATTTTTTTTTATTCGTTGAAGTTGGCAGTTCTAAAATTTACAGACGGCTTAGACTTACGTACGAATAATTTTTGCGAAGGGGAATAACGGATACGATGTGACCCATTTATTATTGAAAAACTCAATGCTGCTATTTGATGTTTTTTCAATTTGTTTTTCTCCGTCCGCCATAGGTTAAAAAGAAAAAAAAAAAGAAAGAAAAGAAGATATCGTATAGACCGTAGACTATACAGCTTGGGTAAGAAGGGGGGGGGGGCGGTTGACAAGACTTGATAATGAGCGTGAACTAAAACATCGTTAATCATTGTCACAGTCACAGGGGGAGAGCATTTAACGAACG
>NC_088365.1:15169710-15182210 GCF_034508935.2 Berghia stephanieae | reverse complement strand
TCCTCTGTTTTTCTTCGTTTTGTTTTTGGTTTTTGTTTTGTTTTGTTATTTTGTTTGGTTTTATTATTATTTTAATCGTAGAAATTAAGTTTTATTCTTTTCTCTATATGAGATTTTATATATCTAGAGCAATATCCACTATTTGAGGTCAAAACGGTTTACAAGGGGCAAAGTACTCATTTTACATATGAGTAGCGTAAAGAGTCTTTCCCAAGGAATCAACTTTGCGCCATTTACACCGGGACTCGAACCATGGACTTAACTGTCGGAAGGAGGCTTTTTAATAGTTCTCACACTACGATTTTATGACGATCTATCCAGGGCGCAAGCACATCACCGCAATACTCTTCAACAATCGTAACGTCATTTCTCTCGTAATGACGCATGGTAACTTAGTAACTGGCTCTAAACTATCGGAACAATGGCGGACGCCCTTATGAAATATTACTCCGACGAGCATAAAAGCGTATCCAGAGGGGAAAAAAACATTATAAATCTGATCATGTTTCGACTTTTACACATTCTGATCACAAGACATATGAAAAATTCTAGCCAGCATGAAGAATAAAAAGTACAGATTTTCTTTGTTTAGAACCACGATGGCCGCCGTTGCTGGGCGACGTGACATCAGACTAATGAATCCAATTGTGTATTGTCGCAAACCTGCCCGGAAGCTTCGTCACATCGCACTGTTCAACCCCTCTGCGGTTTCTGGCTCTTGACCCCAACGGGTACATGCTGGACAGGTAGCAAGCCACGACTGATGAAATGAACGAAGCCACTCTTACACTGGTGCAAAAGCCTGACAACTTCTCCCTCAGTTTCGGGGATTGCTGACATTATTGGGTCCCATTCTCTAAGTGTTGCTGCCAGCGTTCTCGACACTATTTGCATGGACTTGAAACGTTTTACATCTATCTTAGCGTTCTTGCTTCTACCCATACTGGAGTGCAATATCCCCACGTTGGAATAGCATAGTGCCAAGGCGGACGTCCTCGGGGACTAGCATCCCAAGCTGATCCCTCCAGCTTCCTCAGAAGACTGTTGCGTGTCTCTATCTTCCGGGCAACTCCTTCGAGATGCACCCGATAGGTAAGGCTGCGGTCCAGCGTAACCCTCGGGTATTTCGGATTCAACTCGTATAGGAGAAGCTGGTTCCCGACGAGGACGTTCAGTTTACGGCTGCCCCAGCCACTGCATAGGTGAAATGCAGTCAGAAGGCAGCAGCTTCTTATGGTTCACACTATTATGTTATGACGATCGACCCAATCAGCAAAGTCCGGTCCGCATTCGTGCACCGTCGCGAACCCGCCTGGTAGCATCGTCACAACACACCTTTCGACTAGATGCTCTGCCGTTTCGGGTTCTTGCCCACAGCGTGGACATATTGGACAGGAAGTTAGACCCCACTGATGTAACGCACCGGCCGTTAGGCAGCTCCTCGACCGAAGCCGATTCGCAGCTACCCAGTGTCTCCTCTTACTGGTATCAAAGCCTGGCAACTTCTCACCAAGCTTAGAGGAGTGTAGGTCCCGCCCCCACGAGGGATTGAATTCGTCCAAACCGACTTCCATCTCGTATGTGCAGCTCTGTCCGTAGTCAGGGATTCTGCGTACAATGGTTGCCGGGACTTATTTCGGCTCGAAACGGGGGCACCGTTCATTATGCGCATGAGAGGGGTATCCCCATTCCCTCTCTCTTTGATCTTACTAAGCCAGTTTCCCGTAATGGTCTCCCTCCGGACATCGGGGGGCTGGATCGCTGCCATTATCGGGCCCCATTCTCTAGGGGTTGTTGCTAGCGTTCCCGACACTATGTGCATAGACTTACGAAGTTTTACATCCACCTTCTCAACGTTTCTGCTTCTACCCCACACTGGAGCGCAATACTCCGCGGTGGAATAGCATAGTGCCAGGGCGGATGTTCTCAGGAGCGCTTGGCTAGCGCCCCAAGTCGATCCCGCCAGCTTCCTCAGAAGACTGTTGCGTTTCTCTATCTTCCGGGCAACCCCTTCGAGATGAACCCGATAGTTAAGGCTGCGATCCAACGTCACCCCTAAGTATTTTGGACGCGGCTCATATGGGAGTGGCTGGTCCCCGACTAGGACATTCAGTTTACGGGTGTGCCAACCACTGCATAAGTGAAATGCAGTGGCCACGGTTTTGGAAGTGTTCATCTTCAGGTACCACTTGTCAAAGTAGGATTTGAGTCTGGTGACGTCCTCGCTGAGTACGCTCTCGAGACGGGTCCACACTTTACTCTGAGTAACGAGTGCCCAGTCGTCTGCGTATCCCAGCCTCAGGGAGGAAGTGTTCGGCATATCGCTAATGTAAACGTTAAACAACATTGGCGCAAGTACCGACCCCTGAGGGACCCCATTCTTCAATTTCCTTACTTTGCTCGTGACGTCTCCCAGCGCGACGTGGAATTGCCTTTCCCCTAAGATCGAAGAGAACAACTTCAAGGTCTTTTTGCACCTTATGATTTTTGCAAGTTTCAGCATTAACCCATCGCACCAGACCGCATCGTACGCCGCTGATAGGTCTATAAACACAGCACCTGTTTGCTGTTTTCTCTCGAACCCGTGCTCAATATGCTCTGTAAGGGCAATGACCTGCTCCGTGGTGCACCTCCCTTCCCTGAAGCCTGCCTGCTCAGGTGGCAGGGCAGCGTCTAGGACCGGCCCCCATCGGTTTAATAGAACACGCTCCAACAATTTGTAAAGACAGCTCAGCAGCGATATGGATCTGTAACTGTCTGCCTCCTTCGCCGGCTTCCCTGGCTTCAGGATGGCAACTATCTTCGCGTGCTTCCACACTTGTGGAAGCTTTCCTTTTGCAAGGATGTCAGACATTGCCTCTGCTAGCCAGGCCCGTGCCCTGGGGCCCAGATGCGTCGCCATATCGGGATATACACCATCTATCCCTGCTGCTTTGCCGTTCTTCACTTCGCTAATGGCTGCACCCACTTCTCGGGGACTGAACGGGGCCGTCCAGTCCGACTCCTCCGCAGGTAGCGAGTCCAAAATCGTACGGTACGCCTTGCGGACACCGCGCTCAAAAGCCTGATTAGGGACCCGCTTACTACTAGGTACGGAAAACCCAAATTTAGATTATATAATTGTTGTCTTTAAGTTGCATTCAATAGGTAGAACTTTTTTTTCTGATTAAAATGGTATAAAAATTATTAAAATTGGTTAAAAATTTAAAAAGATATGTTATTTCGAAATTTGTAGAAAATCGCCTAAATTTGGGCTGCTTTGAAAGCAACCTTTTGTCCGTTTTCAAAATGCCGTATTTTCATAAATATTCAAGCCAGACCTCTGTAACTTTCTAACAATACACATCTTTTTATAAACAATATGTGTATTTTTTTCCTGAGCTCAACTCTAAGTAAAAAAGAAATAATTTGCCCCCAAAGTAGCTGACAAAGCCAAAATTGTCAATTTCAACACGAAGTTTCGAAATATCAGCGATTGTGCCCCTTGCCTGAGCCGGCGTATGAGTGAAGTGAATACGGCAAATTTGTAGTTGTAGTTTCGTTTTCAGTTGGCTGGTGACCGCAAAGCTATAAATCTTGCTTTCGTATACATCATTTTAAAGCTGAGATTTTAAACTTTCTTTTGATACCAGAATCGTCCAAATTTTCAAATTTTTCTTAATTTTTTTATCAAATTAAAGTTTTTAACTTGAAACTTCAAACTTTGAAAAAGATCATAAAAATGCGAATCTGGTATCGAATGAAAGCTTGTTCAATTTTCTTTCTGATGCAGCCATTGGCGTTACTATTAATAGCGCTGACGCGAACAGCCGAGCGGAGAGAAAAGATGACCGTCAGTTACGGTGTTCGAGTAGCGGAGCGCCGGTTCAAAAATCGGAGTTTAACCCTCTTCTTCAACTCAAAGCCATAAAATAACGACAAATCCTATGAAAAAAGCATAAACATTTTTTAAAATATGAAGATTTGAGATTTAATCTGATACCAAACACGTTTTATTTGACGGACTGAAAATGAGAAAAAGAGAGTGACGATTTGAGTTGAAATTCTCGGTTTGCCAATAAAGCCATGACTCGATAAGAGGGTTTGCCGTACCTATTACTACGGTTCTTAATGTTCTTGGCAATTGTGTCTGCCTCGCATTCCGGTGCAGCCTTCGCGAAATTCCGATCTGGGTCCATTTTCTTTATCAAACGCCAAGCGTGGCGGCTGGAGTGTGTAAAGTCGAGACTTTCCACGGTCTCCTGCCACCGTTGCTTCCTTCCCTCTGCCAGAGACTGAAGTAGTCTATCGGCTGCGTCCTGGGACTGGGTCTGCTGGTACTCTCGGTACAGCCCTTCCGACTCTGCTGTCCAGCAAGGGGTGTAGAATTTCCGTTTGCCCCGTGGAATAGAGCGTTGAGCGCTCTTAACCAGTAGCCTACTGAATCTGGTTATATTCTTGGACTTGGGAGGGATGGCAGGGCAGACCTGCTCGATATAGGAACTGAATTCCTCCCAGTCAGCCTTCCTGAAATTCCATCTGCAAAGTGGGAGAGACTGCACCCTCGGTATTGTCACCCCAGCTGTGACAAGAACCGGCCTGTGCTGGCTATGCGGAAAGTCCCCGAGGACTGTCCGCTTCACCTGCAGCGGTTCACCGTTCGCGCCTTTCGTTACGAAGGTGAGGTCTGGAGTATACTCCTTCTTATGGCGGGTACCCCGGAAGGTACCCTTGGCTGTAGGATCGTACACTAGGTGTAGATCATTACAGTCCATCCATGAGCGGAGTTGTCTTCCTGCCTCGTTGCAGTCTTGGTAGCCCCATTCGTGATGGTGGCTATTAAAGTCTCCTAGACAGATAGAAGGATGGCTGACCACCGGAACCGGTGGTGTAGTCCAAGTCGCTCTAGGTGGTTTGTAAATATTATGCAAACACAGTCCACCTACTTCCACGGAAATTCGGTTCACCCCATTGCTGTCCGTTACGCTCTCAATGACCCTTACCTTCGATGGCTCTTTAGCGTAAACGCTAACCTCTCCTTTGAGCCTCGAAGTGTCCTAGCGTTGGACCACCGTATAGCCTGGGATCTGGAATCGGGAAGATTGCGCGCCTGAATAAAGGTGGGTCTCCTGTAACAGGAGGATATCTACGCAGTGAACGGCCAATAGCTTTGATAAAAGCTCATTTTTTGCCATACTCTGGCTCTCGACGTTCAGGGACAATATGTGCGTCAGTTCGCCATCCCCGCCGTCGCATTTTCCGATCGGCAGGCCACGGATCGATCGATGCATGGGACGTTTGCTTTCTTTTCGGACGTGCCGACGACCCTGGCGACACGAACGCGGTATTATTTGGCTAGGCGGCAGACCGCTTCGCCATTGACGGGACTGATTGGGACTCGACATAAGGATAATAGTGTGGCGCCCGGGATAGGGCTGCTATTCGGGCACCGGGTTTGGATCAAATTTAGTCACACACCGGGGCGAGCAGCTCATGTGGCTCGTTGGCTCGATACCCGGGATGGTCTCGTGACGGTCGACCGGGATTTACACCTTTGCCCTCCCGTGTGCCTCAAGCCCCCTCACCACTGCAAGGTAAAGATCCACGAGGGGGGTCAGAAGGCGAAAGTCATTTCCAAAGAGCACAAAGCCACACAAAGTTTTAGAGGTTCAATGGTATAATTGGTGAACAACAATTATGAATTTAAAAACTTTAAAATCAAAAGAGAAAACAAAAAGAAAATGGAAATAGAACAAAATACGTAACCGGGAAGAATTTCAGCTCAATACATTTCTTCAGTATGATCATGGTTGAATGTTATCTCAGTCAATTAGTATTTGATGTTTAATTTTTCTTGGCAAAATAAGAAATACAGTTTAGTACGCAGATGTGTAACGAACACGCTTAAAATGAATTGTTGGTTATACGTATAGCAAGCACATGCCCATGTCCCATCCTACATCACCCCTTGTATCTTCCTCTGTAACTGTAACATTACTTATTTTTAAATATGATTTTCAATATAAATGATCATTTTTCACAAACTTCAGACACAGCTACAGTCCGGGACATTTACTATGTTATCCATGTACTCTTATGGATCATTTAAAAACAAAATCATAAACTGTTGCGTTTTGTTCAAGGTCTAAGTTATAATTAAGTAATTCCACTTAACTATTTTCTCTGCAAGAGATTGTTCTTTAGTCTTTAGATTCGTGATCCACAGCATAATTTTAAAGGGTTATTTTTTCTCTATCTGCCAATAACGTAATTTTTCATGATACTGTTACTTTTAGTCACTTTGCAAAGTAGTTGCGCGGCTTTGTGGTCTTTTGGTATGGCACACGTCTTCAAACCGGTAGGGCCCGAATTCAAGTCCGCTTAGAGCAGCGCAAGGTTGAGCCCATGGAAAAGGCTCATTCCTCACGTTCTCTCACTGACTCACTGCAATGGGTTTTAAATTAGTATCTGACCATTAAAAGCGCTTTATCCTAACTAAAATGTGAAATAATCTTACAGGCTAGGGGACCCTTATAAAGTGCTTTGAGCACTCTTGGTGGATATTGCACTATGATAAATGCTCACATCTCTTCTTTTAGTTGGAAAGTAGTTTACCCTTGAGGACATGATATTCTACATTATTGTTTCAGTTTTATACTCCACCCTCTAAATACCTCGCTCAGCCTCTTTTGTTTGTTTCCGGTTATTGTGGTGTGTGTATGTGTGTTTGTCTTCTTTTAATTTGTTTGTTTTTCTGTTTTCTAGTTTTGTTTTGTTTTGGATTCGGTTTTCTTTTCGTGAAAAAAATTACGAAAGAGTCAACGTATTATTTTCTTCTGCACAAATATGAAAATTCGTCATTCTTACAGTCTGCATATTTTTTATATATTCGAAATAGAAATAGCAAAACGACTTGGATAGGTATAAACGACAAGAAAGCTGAGGGAATGTGGGTCTACGAGGATGGAGGTCAGCTGATGTGGACCAATTGGCGTGATGGTAAGGAAGGATAATCTGTTAATACTCTTGGCTCAATAGGATTCAATAGTCTGATGTCACGTCCGCACAGCAACGAGCAGCTTGGTTCTAAACAAATATAATCTGTACTTTTTTTTTTCTTCATGCTGGCTAGAGCTTTTTTCACATGTCATGTGATCAGAATGTATAAAAGTCAAAACATGATCAGATTTATAATGTTTTTCTCCGTTGGATACACTTGTATGCTCTTTGGAGAAGTAATTCATAAGGGCGTCCGCCATTGTTCCGATAGTTTAGAACCAGTTACTAAGTTACTTTGCGTCATTACAATGGAAGTGATGTCACGCCTATGAAGCCTATTGAAATACAGTGCACTCTCCCGATAACGACATGGCTCGGGACCAGAGGTGCATGTCGTTATCGGGAACATGTCGTTATTCGGAAAATTTCAAGATGGCGGAAAAAGGGGTGTGGTTAGACCCTTAGAATGTACATTAATGTACCAACCATAGTGGGTGATCAGTGATCGGACTTTCCAAACATGTAAAATACACGAAGTGTGTGTGTGTGTGTGTGTGTGTGTAGTTTTGTTGTTTTTTGTTTGTTTGTTTGTTTTTGTTGTTGTTTTTGTTGTTGTTGTTGTTTTGTGTCATTTTCCCGATGTGATGATTGACTCATTCAATGCGCGTCACCCTTTTGTACCGATGACAATAGACACAGGTGTGTTTTCATTGGCTATGAGGTGCCTCTGGTAGGACATTTCATTGGCCGATAACAAAGTGATCTCATTGGCTATGAGGTGCCTCTGGCTCAGAGAATGAAATGAAACTTACCGGAAACAACATTTTAGCTATTTTTATTTTTGTATCTAGCAAAGTCACAGCCGATTATTGCTAACGCAATGTCGTTATCCGGAGAGTGGTCTAAAAAAAGTATGTCATTATTTAGAGAGTTTTATTACTAATAACATATAGTAAAAAAATCGGGACCGGGGGCCAATGTCGTTATCGGGAGAATGTCGTTATTCGGAGATGTCGTTATCGGGAGAGTGCACTGTACAATACAGCCGACTCATATAGACTTTCCGCATCTATCGACATCGTACAAAATATCGTTTGACTCATTAGTAAATGGATGGCTAGGTCGTTAAATATGGCGGAAATTAATTTTCCATATATACTGGCACTAGCGTCTCATCAAAAGGGTAGCATGAAAGTTATTCTCTGTTTAACACTACAAGACAGAGATGAACTTCGGTTTCGTGAGACCTATAAATATGTATACTGAAGGAAGGAACGTCTATTCAACAGTTCTTACGAACAAAATATCTTGAGTTTGATAACTACGAAATTACTATTTTGTGATTAGAGTTAATCGGACTTATTGCAATGGAGATGACAGACATTCTATAGATGTGACCCAGCACCTGAATACGATATGGTCAGTGGACAAAATTAATTTTGAATATTGATTTTTCGAGAATAGAATTACAAAAGTAAGAAACGACAGTCATTTCCCTTGATGACGCTTATTATCGCCACAAGACGACAGGGTGGACCTGATGTCAGGGAGTGACATAATTAAAATCCAGAAACATGAATTTTTAGTTTTTCACTCATAAAAGACATCACTTCAAAATAAATATCAAATTCAAGATTTTATTATATGTCTACAATTAGTTGCTTTTAGGTGGAGTTTTGCCATTCATGCATCATTAGTCCACAGTTGTTCGATCTTGATTAGGCAGCATCATAGAACAATGCCGAAACGAGGTAAAATAATAATCAATGGGGCTACTCATCATGAGTAGAAGTAGAAAAGGAGACGTGAGGCAACGAGGGAGAGATGAGATAGTGAGGACCTTATCGTAAAGCTGCAAACGGTAGACAAAGACAGGAGGAACAAGAAGCTGACAGAGCCTCCTGTCTCGATGCTGTCAGGCTGTGACAAAAATTTTGCACGAAACGACCGATGAGAGGTGCGAGCATTTAGAGAATGTTAGGGAGTCACAAATATTATGGCACATATTGAACTGGTGCTCATTACTTAGTTTTAGGGTTTAGAGTTGGGACAGTTACAAGCAAACCTCCAAGGGTAATTAATTAGGAATTATCATTTTTGTCTTTGATTATTATCGAACAGGTGAGCCAAACAACAAACTTAGAGGCGGAGAGGATTGTGCGGTAATGACGAGCACTACCGAATGGAAAAGTAGACCTTGTTCATTTCGATATCATGGGGTCTGTGCTGTTCAAAGAAAAGGTAAGCTCCCCCCCCCCCCCCCTAAAAAAAATCAATGTTGTGAGGTTGCAACGGCTTTTCCAACATGACAAGTAATGGCCATAATTCTCAAGGAGGAAAGAAGCCCGTTAGAAGCTGCAATTTTGAAGTAAGCAATAGGAATGGAGTGGCAATCCTTAAAAGCCAAAAGGTAGATGCAACAAGACTTTATCTCAGATTCTAAAACGTCCAAAGTTACATTAACAATTATTGCTACTTCGTATTGACAGATTGACTAAACCTGGTTGCCCAATCACAGCTAAATAGTAGAGCGATCATAAAAAGTCCATGACTCAATCCTCGAGAGAGGGGGAGAGAGAGAGAGAAAGAGAGAGAGAGAGAGAGAGAGAGAGAGAGAGAGAGAGAGAGAGAGAGAGAGAGAGAGAGAGAGAGAGAGATTCAAAAAGAAATGAATCAAAAAGTGGCTAAATGCAAAAATAGAGATAGAAACAAAATTTGAAAGAAAATGAGGAGGAGCAGGAGGGAACAGAGAGAAGTTAGATAGAAAGAGTAGGAGCATAAGCAGTACCTAATACATATATACTGGGTGGGGTTCCTGGCCTCCCATAGTGGACAGGGAGGCACTGACTGTGTCTTCTATTCCCCTATGTCTGTTGTCCAGCTTGTTTTCTGTCTTTGTCAAAGAATGAGATTACTTGGTTTTGTCCTGCCCTGGCCAGATACCCTAGCTGGGAGGATGAGACGTTTAGCCGATCTCAAACTAAGTACTTTAATAGTGTGCTCTTGGAATCTACATCTGTTTCCTATTTGAACCAATCCCCCTTTCTCTTACCTTTTTTTTTTTGGTTGCTTTAATTGTACATCTAGAATGTTTTTACTAGATATCTCATTTTCTTCCTTTTTACTGGCGCTGATATGACCTTGATGTGTTGCAAGCGCCGTAAAACCCTTTAAAACAAACAAAACAATATATATATATATATATATATATATATATATATATATATATATATATATATATATATATATATATATTGTATGTAATGCCTTTAAGTACACTTTCATGTCTTTTTCACTTTCAGTGCAAGCAAAGTGTAAGGATTTCTTTGCAAACAAGTGTCCAAGGCTATTGGCTGAAAAACGCGAGATGTGCTCAGACCATCTCAGCTATGCCAGTCAATATTGCCCTATGACATGTGAACTTTGTCATTAGTCAACTTTTTCTTTATTTAAAATCAGATAATAAAGCAGCAAAAGATGATCTTTGTGTGGCCCTTCATTTTAATTTTGAACATTATTCATCCCAGATCGAGATTACCCTGGGGTTAACCGCAGTCCAGCACAGTAAAGTCTTGCGCGGCTATGTGGTCTAGTGCATGACATTCGCCTTCAGATTGGAAGGTTCTGGGTTCGCGTCCCACTCTGAGCGGCGCATATTTGAATCCTTGGAAAAGGCTCTTTATTCATATTCTCTTATCGTACTCATGAGTAAAATGGGTATCTGCTCATGAATTGCGCTGTCTCTGTCGGAACAGAAAATATAATGTAATCGCCTAACTGGCTTCATGTCTCGATCTACGTGTTAGGTGTTGCTTTGTTTTGATTGGCTTTTTCTATACCTCACAGTGATGAGAAGCAGTTTATTATCTGCTTGTCTCTTTTTTTTTAGATTATAATGTTGTGATGATTTACACAGGCTATTGAACCGGAGACGGCTCTCTCTTTCTCCCTCGAATCACACCAGGTCGTTCGTTAGAGGTCAATAGAAGAAGCCATAAGCACAATTAAAAACTGTATCCCGTGCTTTTTCTTCTTCCTTGATTATTTATTAGGTTATAAGGCTACTATTCTCGATTTTTCATTAAAACTTATGATTGTATTGTAACCCTCTCCTTACCAGCCATTTTCAGAATTTTCCCCAAAACTCCACACCCACCCAACACAAAAACAGAGAGTTCTTACTCAAACAGAAAAGCAACAAGCACATTCTATACACAGTGGCGTGGGGCCATTGGATCGAATGGTGCCAGGCACCACACCAATCTTTAAAAAAATCATTAACAGCATAAATTAATAAAAAATAAAACTGAGAGATTTAAACTCCACTGTCTTTCGCCAACTCGCCAACAACATACTGCCTTTTTAGTCTCCACTCTATAAGATTCCGAATCACGCACTGCGCCGACTCGTGTGTTTGTGACATCACTGCGCGAATTCGTGACGAACACCGTGGTGCAAAGCAATCCCAGCTCCAGTTAATGCTCTATCCATTAGTATCGCTACAGCTGATTGAGCGAGAGACTAGGTCGAATTATACTATCTTCAAATAGCGGAAAACCCCTCGACTTGTGCCAGGATCTGAGAGCTCCACCGTTGGACTGGGGGGCTGCGCCAAATTAGGGTAACTTCGGCCATCCAAAATATTACATTAACTGTCAAAAACACTGATCATTGTCAAGTTTATTTGTAAGCAGCAAAGAAAAACAACATAAAACTTTAAAATATGACATATCAAAATCCCCCCCCCCCTCACCTCTTTTTCACGATTATTGAATAAAGTAATTCCTTGCAACGAAGCATTGTGGACGAATTTACCAACATTTTTCTTGCTCGTAGTGCCGAGTTGATGGCGCTACGTGTGTATGAGTGTTTATTTGTGTGTGTGTGTGTGTGTGTGTTTGTGCGTGTGTATTTGTGTCAGTCAGAGAAAGAAAGCGAAGATTGTCAACAGTTATACTTTTGGTGTGTTTTTAGATTTTTTAAGTACTTAAGTGGAGTGATTTTTTCTTTGTGATGCTTTAAGATCTGAATCTACCTTTTATTTGTGCAATCATTAATCGTATTTCATTGATTTCCATTATTTGAGATATACTTTGAAGTTTTGTTTTGTTAAACAATGAATTGCAATGAATCAAGTTGACTCTTTACTTCACCGACCGTTTGGGAGATTGATACTAGATGACAAATTAGAAATAAAAAGACTAGTTCCTCCCCAACCAACTGGTTTTGAATTAACACAGGTGTGGAAATCTCGAAAACGCTCTTTTTCAGTGACATGGTATGACAGGCATGAATGGCTCACAGTTAGTTTAGAAGAAAAAAAACGTTTCTTTTGTTTTTATTGACTACTTTTTACAGATACAACAAACACTGACAAATCATGGACATTTATAGGCTATAGTGACCTTAACGACTTCCATCGTATTTCTTGACCTCCTGAACGTTGTTTTAGCACCCTTAAAAGAGTGAAAAATTTCTTGCGAAATTCAATGAAACAGGAGCGGTTAAATTCGTTAATGATT
>NC_088365.1:15157210-15167210 GCF_034508935.2 Berghia stephanieae | reverse complement strand
AAAGGAAGAAAATGGGATAGTAAAAATTTATAGAATCACAATTAAAGCACACAAGAAAAGGTAAGACAAAGAGGAATTGGTTCAAATAGGAAACATGTAGATTCCAAGAGCACACTATCAAAGTACTTAGTTTGAGATCACCTAAAAGTTTCACCCAGACACCAGCACAAGATCCCACTAAGAGGAATACACTCAAATGGTTACAAATCATATGTTAAAAATAAAAAATAACAATACATAATGGAGAGATGATTTACAAGGAAAAAATATCACCTCCCAAAACTATAACTATACATTCGACTGTTTCCCTCCCAGCCAAGGACTCCGGCCAGGGTCAGGACAAAACCAAGTAATCTCATTCCAAGACAAAGACAGAAAGCAATTGAAAAACAGGTACAGGGGGACAGAAGACACAGCAAGTACCTCCCTGCCCACTATGGGAGGTCGGAACCCCACCCAGAGTTTCAAAGGTTTATTTTAAGGCAATCGCCAATAAGAACATTTTACATAGAATGTCCAATCAATACAGGTAAAATCAATAATTAACCAAAGGATAATTAAATAGATAAGTATAAATAAACAGAGAAAATAAATGGATAAATAAATGAATAAATAACCCTTACTTGACCACGTGGGCACCATCATAATATATAAACACATGCACATCATTTTTCAGGGTAATGATTTTTAGGAACTGCTTTTCATTCTCAATGTTAAATCGCAAGACTTCGTTTCAAAGAAGAACCATCAACCTCATGACATCAGTAAGTAATAATAAAAGCATCGTCATTTCGGACAATGACGTAACTTATTCCTTTTGCCGCCATCGGCTTTAAATCTTTTAACGAGAGTACACTCTTTGTGTCGTGCCCGCATATGCTTGTATAAATTGTATAGACTAAGATTTAAATAACAACACTGGGAACATTTATACATATTTTTACCATTACACATGACACGCAGCGGCTTGACAACTTCGGAGGATGAAATAGGCAAGCTTTTCATACCGACAACTTCATTTAAACCCTTGTAGGAATGCTTTAACACCTTGCCCCCTGTGAAAAGACCAACCCCGTTTTCCTCACTACCAGTTGCCAATCTGTCACCTGATATTCCTCCATTGTTAGCTCCCTGTATAATTTCTCCACCTTCTTTTCTTAGGTCTGTAATTGTAATGTCTTTATTGTTAATTCCACCATTTTCCTTCACTTGAAAATATATATTGGGACTAGACTTGTCACTGGAAATCTCTCTCTCATGGAATTTGACATGAGAATCAAGGTCTTTGCAGGTACTAAAAGTGTCCTTACACACAGAACACTCGAATAATTGGGACAAAACCCCCGAATCACAGCTGAGTTGTTTATTGTCTCCAATGTTAAACTCGGCTCCCGTATCATCATCACCTATTATCTCTGAAACAAAGTGCTTCCTCACTGCTTCATGATATTCTTTCCAGTCACCCCCGATACCTTTTTTAATGATAGTAAAACCTTTGTGTAGTCGCCTCATATGTTTGTATAGACTGGAACTATTACAAGTAACACGATCACATTGCGAACATTTAAACAATATTTTACCATTGCAAGTGAAAGGAATGACTCTTACAAACTTTTCTCTTGCATCATCAAACATGTTAGAAGAAGTCTGTATTGGAGAATATGGTTCGATATGCTGAACTACTAGACACTCGGGATGATAAATATCCATGTGACTATACAAATTGCCTGAACAAGAACTCCTTTTACCACACTCTGAACATTTGTATCTTTTTGTTCCACTTGCGACCTCTTCCTTAGAACTCCTCTCAATTCTGATTACTTTGCCTGAGGTCTTAAGGGGATTGGCCTCGAACCGGAATTCTATCCTTGGCTTCTGAAGTGTGACGCGGTTCTTGTGGACATTCTTAATGTGCTTGAGCAGATCGTCATTCGAGTTGCCGGACTTGCCACACACAGTACAGCGATACAACATTGCCCCTCTAGCAACCTCTTCTATCGTTGACTTAACAACTTTGGCCAAAGGGTCATTTCCTACATCCACACTAGCATTACTCTGATCCACCTCACTAGCGATTCTTCGAAGTACCTCTTGCCTGGCATTAAGTTTAAGCTGTCCTTCCATGTTTGTATTTTTGTCTGTAACTCTCTCGAAACCCTTCAAATTCTCACTCTGTGTGACAGTATAATCTCTGTACCACTCGTGGTTTATGTTTTCATTACCATTTCTCACTCCTTTCTCTGGATATCCTACATGATCTACTCCCAATCTTTCTTCCTCAATAGATGTTTCCATACTTTTCTCATTGTTTTTTCTATCACTTTCCTCTCTTTCTTCTAATCCAAAATCACAACTCAAATCGGCATCAACACTCTCATCAGGATATTGTTCTTTGTGAATTTTGACATGAATCTCAAGGTCTTTGCCAGTGCTAAAAGCACCTTTACACACGGAACACGCGAACTCAGCTCTAGAGACCAATTCTTTCGGACTTTTAGTGCCTTCAATACAAACTTCTGACCTCGCATCATCATCATCATTTACATCTAATCTTAAAGGTTTCGTGACTGCAACTTGGCTTTTGATGATGGCAAAACCTTTGTGTAACCGCCTCATGTGGCTGTATAAGCCAAAACGTTGAGAAGAAACACGGTTGCACAGAGAACATTTATACAAAGTTTTACTATTACGAATGACAGGAATGGCTTTCACAATTTTTTCACTTGTTTCATCAACCATGTTCGATGAAATCTGTATTTGGACGTATGGTTTGAAACGTCGTACTACCACAAACTCGGGATGAGAAATATCGATGTGACTATATAGATTGCCGGACGAGTTACTACCTCTCCCACATTCTGAACATTTATATCTCTTTTCTCCTCTTGCAATATCTTCTTTGGAGCTCCTAACAACTCTAACAACTTTGCCTGTGGTCCTAAGGGCATTGGTCTCTATACTTTGAAAGCACGATAAGGCCCTGGTTGTATTATTCATGACATACTCGTTGTGCTTTCTCTCGAAATGTTTGTACAAAAGACCGGTCGAGTTATTGGAATAGCCACATACTGAACAGCGAAACATCTTCTGCCCTTCAGTAATTTCCGCTTTCGTAGCCCTTCCACCCCTGACCATACGCCCATCTTCAACACCCTCACTACTATTATTCATACGTACATGTTTGGCCTCTATTTTCTCTTGACTACCTTTTATTTTCTTAATGATATGAAAGCCTTTGTGGCGAATCCTCATATGCCTGTATAAATTTCCTGTTCCAGAAGAAGTAATGAAATCACACTGAGAACACTTATGTAAACGTTGACCATTACGACTGTAAGCTATGGCCTTGACATAATTTTCACTCGTACTCGTATTAATACAACTCGAATCACTCGGATGATTTGGTTTTTGAGCTTTTAGTTTAAAACGTCTACCGTTGTCTGTACTGAAAATCTTTTTAACGACATGGTCTTTGTGATTACATCTCATGTGCCAATACAGATTGCTAGTCGAGTTGCTGGACTTGCCGCATACAGAACAACGATATATCTTTTCCCCTCTTGCAATCTCTTCTTTTGTTGCCCTCTCAGCTCTCGCAACTAAGCCATCTTCGCCTTCTGCCTCGACCTCCGTCTTTGAATTCTGAGTAACTGTCCATTTTTCCTGCAAAAAATTCTCAATAACATGGCCTTTGTGCTTAAGCCTCATGTGTTTGCACAGATTACCAGTATTTGTGTCTGACTTGCCACATATGGAACACTGATACCTCCTCTTCCCTCTAGCAACCTCTTCATTCGTTACCTTCTCAAGTTTGACCACTGGCCGGCCATCTTTAGACGTGACATCAATCACCGTCCGGTTTATGGTATTGTCTCCCTTCCAAATCTTTTCAACAACATGGTTCGGGTGGTTATGCTCCATGTGCCGGTACAAATTGCTGGTAGAGTTGCTTGATTTACCGCAAACTGAACAGCGATACATCGATGCCCCTTTGGAAACTTCTTCTTTTGTTGCTTTTTCAATTCTCACTATTGAGTCATCTTTGGTTATAACTTCAACCGCTGTTTGTGAATTCTGAGTCATTGAATTGTTTTTGTCTGATTCAATTCTTTTCTTAATTTTTTCATGATTTGTGATCTCGACCTCTGTCCTTTGATTTCGAGTTATACCACT
Organism: Berghia stephanieae; assembly: GCF_034508935.2. Taxonomy (NCBI): domain Eukaryota; kingdom Metazoa; phylum Mollusca; class Gastropoda; order Nudibranchia; family Aeolidiidae; genus Berghia; species Berghia stephanieae. Next base: position 15,163,037 of record NC_088365.1, on the reverse strand, counting down.
GGCTCCCTTCCAAATCTTCTCAATCACGTGGTCTTTGTGTACATTTGCCATATGTTTGTACAAAACACCAGTCAAGTTGCTGGATTTACCGCATACTGAACATCGATACTTCATCTGCCCCTTAGCAATCTCTTCTTCTGTCACCTTTTCAATTCTGACCACTGGCCGGTTCCCTACACCTATACAACCGTTATACTTATTCTCACCAAAGTCATTAATCAGTTCATTATCTTCCGTTGGGAGGAAATTAGACTTAGGTTCTCTTTCGATGTGGGCATCTTTGTGTAAATCCTTATGGCTTTTTTTCAACAATTCATTCTGTGTAACGAGATTAACTCTATACCTTTCATTGGGTACCTTGACTTCATCACCATTTCCCGCCTCTTGAATTCCCAGATCAACTTCTCTTCCAGCAATAAAACTATCATCTAAAATCTTACCATCACCTCCCTCTCCTTCTTCAACTCCAAAAGCATTGTTAACATCGTGTTTATCAAAATCCATGGCCTGATTTCCTTCAATAATTTGGAAATAAGTAGAACTCTCAAAAGTGTGGAGAGAAGATCCTGCATTACCATTGGAACTTTGAGTGTCTTTAATAATATTCGCAGTCCTTATGCCATTATTACTATCAACAATATTTTTGTCTGATACAAAATTATTCTCTGTGATCTGGACCTCTATCCTTTGCTTTCCAGTTATACCACTGGCTCCCTTCCAAATCTTCTCAATGACGTGGTCTTTGTGCATATTTGCCATATGTTTGTACAAAACACCAGTCGAGTTGCTGGATTTACCGCATACTGTACACCGATACCTTCTCAGCCCCTTGGCAACCTCTTCTTTTGATACCTTTTCAACTCTGACCACTGGGCGGTTCTCTACAACCATAGTACCAATATATTTATTTTTAATCAAGAGTTCATTATATTTGGTTGGGATGAAATGAGACTTGGGTACTCTTTTCGTGGGGTCATCTTTGTCTAAATCCATCCGGCATTTTTTCAACAATTCATTCTGTGTAACAAGACCAACACCACACCCTTCGTCGGGTATATTGATTTTATCACCATTTCTCTTCTCTTGAATTCCCTGATCAACTTCCTCTATTTCTTCAATGAAACAACTATCACTATCATCTAAAATTTCTTCATCATCCCCTCCCTTTCCTTCTTCAATTCTTATAGCATGGTTATCACCAGATTTATCAATATCCATGACCTGCTTTCCCCCAAGAATATGGTCGAAAGTGTGGAGAGAAGATCGTGCAATACCATTGGAACGTTGAGTGCCTTTAATATTATTATTAGTCTTTGTGAGATTATTACCATCAACAATATTTTTGTCCGATTCAAAATTATTCTTTATTTTTACCTGATTTGTGATTTCCACGTCTGTACTGTGATCCCAAGGTATACCACTGGCTCCCTTCCAAATCTTCTCAATAACGTGGTCTTTGTGCATATTTGCCATATGTTTGTACAAAACACCAGTCGAGTTGCTGGAATTTCCACATATTGAACATCGATATTTCCTCTGCCCCGTAGCAATCTCTTCTTTCGTAGCCTTTTCAATTCTGACCACTGGGCGATTTAAAGCACCCGCACTACCATTATTCTTACCCAAGGTATTAGAGAGCTCTTTGTTTCGAGTATTTTTTAAATAACGTGCGTGTTCTCTTTCCGTACAAACTTCCATATGTAAGTCAATATCATTATCTTCTTCACTACTACTGTTTTCCGCTGATAATACATAATCAGCATCATTACCATCATCTTCTTCTTCTTCTGCTTCTTCACCATCACCACCCTTTCTTTCACCAATCACAAAATCATTGGTCAGACCCGATCTATCACCTGCGAGAACTTGATTTCCTTCGTGAGATTTGAAATGAGCAATTAGATTATCACAGCGACTTAACAAAACCTTACACATAGAGTACTCCAATGACTGAAAATCTGATCTTGAATCAATATTAGAGCTATGAGAGTCGTTCTTATTCCTCACATCATCATTTATATCCAAATTATTTACATCTGAATCATTTATTTTCTCTATTTCAACAGGATTATTGATCTCGATCTCAATATTCTGAGGTTTGTCTCCCTTCCAACTCTTCTTCGTGGCATGATCGTGGTGGTGTTTCTTCAAGTGTCTGCACATATTTCTAGGTAAGTTGTTTGAAATGCCACATACTGAACAGGTATACCTATCCTTTCCTCTGGCAATCCCCTCTTTCGATGCCTTTTCGATTCTAACCACTGGGCAATTGTCATCTACAACACATACATTATTCTCCCCCGATGCAATAGAGAGGCCTTTATATTGCGTTTGAGTGTTCTCTTGATCAGGGTAAAATTCCAAGTATAAAGTCATACCATCATCTTCCTCTGAAATTCTATCACCACTGCCCCCTTCTCTTTCCACATCTGTAATATCACTTGTCAGACAAAATTTACTATTTTCTATAATTTGATCAAATTTGAGATTATTAACTTGGTCTTTGCGCGTAGAATTTATTGCGTGGCTACACAGAGAATGATCAGAAGACGGGAAAGCAGATCCAGAATTATCATTCAAAGTTTGAGTCCCTTCAGCGTCAATCATATTTTTCATAACATTACGAATACCATTATCGTTTGCGTCTGAATCAATATCTATCTTTACTTCAACTTCAACTTGATTGGTGATCTCAGCCTCTGAGATCTGATCTTGTGGTGGGACTGTACCTCTTTCACTATCCTCATCAATGACATGGTTTTTGTGGTCATTCTCCATGAGTCTGTGCAGACGGACAGTACAGTCGCCGGGCTTGCTGCGTAATGAGTGGCAATACATTCTTTCCCCTCTGGCAATCTCTTCTTTTGTTGCTTTATTAACTCCAAACTTGACCTTTGTTCTTCGATTTATAGCTTTCGCCTTGGGTCTCCAAATTTTCTCAATCACGTAGTCTTTGTGTTTATTCTTCATATGACGGTATAGATTACCAGTCACAGTAGCTGACTTGCCACATGCTGAACAACGATACCTTTTCTTCCCTTTGGCAATCTCTTCTTTTGGTGCTATTTTAATTCTGACAACCGGACGATTTTCATCACCTTCAGCAATACTATCACAATCGTTAACATTTGATTGACTGTTATTTACTTTATCTTGATTTGTGTTCACATCCTCAGCCCTTTCATTCCGAGGTTTGGTCTTTGCTCCCTTCCAAATCTTCTCGACGACATGGTCTTGATGTTTAAGCTCCATGTGTCTGTAGAGACTACCAGTTGAGGTGCTTGACTTGCCACATACTGAACAGCGATACGCTTGTTCCCCTCTCGCAATCTCTTCTTTAGTTGCTTTTATAATTCTAACCACTGGACCATTTCTCGCAGGGTCCACTTCCTCTGTTATTGGATTCCATGTTCTAGACTTGTTTAATTTCAACATCTTCTCAATCACGTAATCTTTGTGGTTAGTCTTCATGTGACTGTACAGATTACAAGTCAAATTGCTTGACTGGCCACATACAGAACAATGATATCTCTTTTTTCCTTTGGCAATCTCCTCTTTAGTTGCCTTCTCAATTCTGACCACTGGACGGTTTCCATCAACGCAACTACCATCAAAGTCATCAGCATTGTTTACTTCTGCTTTGGGGTTTTTATTTACTCTATCCCGATTTGTGTGATCATCCTTCGTCTTTTCAATACTAGTTTTGGCCTTGACCCCCTTCCGAACTGTTTCGATCACGTGGTCTTTGTGTTTATTCTTCATGTGACTGTAAAGATTACCAGTCACAGTCGCCGATTTGCCGCATGCTGAACAACGATACCTCTTCTTCCCTCTGGCAATCTCTTCTTTTGATGCTCTTTCAATTCTGACCACAGAACTGTTTACATCATTTTCACTATCATCAATAGCAACATGATCGTTTACATCTGATTTAGTGTTTTTATTTACTCTGCTTTGATTTGCGTTCTCATCTTCAGTCCTTTCATTTTGAGATGTGGTCTGGTCTTCCTTCCAAATCTTCTCAATGACATGAGCTTGGTGGTTAAGTTTCATGTGTCTGTATAGATTACCAGTCGAGTTGCTAGATTTTCCACATATGGAACAGCGATACGCTCTTTCCCCTCTCGCTTTCTCTTCTTTCGTTGCCTTTACAATTCTAACCACATGATTATTTCCCGTATAGACTTCTTCTTCTGTCCTAGGATTCAAAGTCCCAGCCATTTGTAACTTCAAAATCTTTTCAATTACATGGTCTTTGTGGTTAGCCTTCATGTGCCTGTACAGATTACCAGTGGAGTTGTTTGACTTTCCACATACTGAGCAACGATACCTCTTTTTTCCTCTAGCAATCTCCTCTTTCGGTGTCTTTTCAATTCGCACCACTAGGCAATCAGTGACCTCTGAAATTATTGAATCATCAATTCCTTCTATTTCTTCTCCTTTATCTGAAAAATATTCATCATCACTTGTATCTCTTTCTTCTTGTCCATAATCACCACTATGGCAATAATATGAACATTCATCAGAATTTTCATTTTCATGACCTTTAACATGAAAATCAAGATCTATGTAATTCCTAAATGTTTCCATGCACACAGAGCACTCATAAGACTCAAAAGCAACTTCCGGGTCTGTATTGGAACTTTGAGTGTCTTCGATGTGATTCTCAGTCATATCAATACTGCTGTTGCTTTCCTCTGATCCAAAGCTTGATTTTACTGCTAATCTTCTTTGCCAACAACCGTCACTATTAGAGTCACCGTAGAGTTGCTTCATATGTTTACTGCTACATAATTGTACTTTCTCTCCTTCCCTTTTCTCATCTGTGGATGTCTCAATGATGTTCTCAGCACTTTTGATACGACAAGATTTTGGCTCACAATTAGCTGTTCCTTTCAGATCGGATGTTTCGGGACATATAAACTGGGCAAGGAAATCTGAATAATACTTGTCTAAAAATGGAGAATTCTCACTAAATTCTGTTCCAACATTTTCACACGTTAATAAAGTGTTGATATCTTTATCTAAATCATCATGGCAATGATTTAAAATATCAGCCGGAAGGTCAAAGCCATATATGTGTCCTCCATTAGTAATACTGTCTTTGTCAATATTTTCCATTCTATCCTCATTTACCTCTGTATCTTCAATCACTTCTCTTTCTTTCCCATCAATATATTCCTCTTTCTCCAATGAAAATTGAGCCTTGCGTCCATCTTGCTCCACTGCAATCTCGTCACTATTACATCCCTCTTTTTCTACTATAATTTCGTCACATTGCTCTCCAAAATCATCACTCAGACCTGACATAACACTTTCATTTGAATTTTCACCTTCAATGTGATGGAAGTTGACATGAAAATCTAAGTCTTTGTGTGTATCAAACGATTCCATGCAAATGGAACACTCATACGAATGAAAAGCACTTCCTGAACTTGTGCCAGAACTTTGAATGCCCTCAATCAAGCCCCAAGTTCTCACACTATCTCTTATATCACTGTCACTTATAAAATCTGATGTAAATTTAGTCTTTCTTTTTACCGAATTGCGTTTACAACGACCAGCTTTGAAGATTCTATAACCTTTGTGCACCCGCCTCATATGTTTGTACAGATTACCCGTACTAGAAGAACTAACAAAATGGCATAGAGAGCATTTAAACAAAGCCTTACCGTTGTAAAAAGTATGGATGATCCTGACAACCTTTTCACCTGAGCTTACATCATGACTGACCTTTTTTGATCGAGCTTGTTTTTGGATTGCAACACAATCGGGATGAGAAACGTCCATGTGGGCATACAGATTGCTTGAACAAGAACTGCCTTTG
>NC_088365.1:15092210-15152210 GCF_034508935.2 Berghia stephanieae | reverse complement strand
TCTTACTTGTACAAGGCAGCAATATATGGGTGGGGAGGGGAGGAGGCATGGGCGACCGCATTATAAAAACCTCGACTGCACATTTGTGAGCGTTCTTTTTGGATTGGTTTGTTATGAAAAGACAATTTAAAGGCAAGTTTGAAAACGGATATGGGGGAGTAGAAGACACAGCAAGTAACCTCCATGTCCAATAATAATAATTTAATAATAACAATAATAATAATAACAATAATAATAATAATAATAATAATAATAATAATAATAATAATAATAATAATAATAATAATAATAATAATAATAATAATAATAATAATAATAGTTATAACAATAATAATAATAATAATAATAATAATAATAATAATAATAATAATAATAATAATAATATTAATATATTTTATTCATCAAAAAAAGATGGAAATTCGTTTACAGATGTGGCATGCATGAAAATGTATAAACACAAAGTTGAGAATCTATAGCCACAATGTATACATTTGCGGTCAATGGTAAAATTTGCGACCGCGAAAAAACGTCGGGGACAGATATATGCCAAATTGCTTTAAAACGGATGGAGGGGGGGGGGGGGGGGGGGAGTAGAAGACACAGCAAGTAACCTCCCTATCCAATAATAATAATAATAATAATAATAATAATAATAATAATAATAATAATGATAATAATAATAATAATAATAATAATAATAATAATAATAATAATAATAATAATAATAATAATAATAATAATAATAATAATAATAATAATAATAATAATAATAATAATAATAATAATAATAATAATAATAATAATAATAATAATAATAATAATAATAATAATAATAATTATAATAATAATAATAATAATAATAATAATAATAATAATAATAATAATAATAATAATAATAATAATAATAATAATAATAATAATAATATATACTTTATTCATGCAAAAAAATTGAAATTCGTTTACAGACGTGGCATGTATGAAAATGTATAAACACAAAGTTGAGAATCTATGGCCACAATGTATACATATATATATATGTCGGTACTTAATTACCCCTTCCCCTCCAACTATATATATATATATATATATATATATATATATATATATATATATATATATATATATATATATATATATATATATATATATATATATATATATATATATATATATATATTGAATCGTGTTTGATACAAATATGGTACGAAAAGTGCTCGACATGTAGTAATGGAGCGAATTATTATTTTTTAAAATATTTACCACAATGTTTGAGACAGTCTACATTAATGTTTCAGGCTTAATTTGCCATCGTCAGGACTGAGTTGTTTTGTTGACAAAACAACTCAGACCTGACGATGGCAAATTAAGTCTGAAACATTAATGTAGACTGTCTCAAACATTGTGGTAAATATTTTAAAAAATAATATATATATATATATATATATATATATATATATATATATATATATATATATATATATATATATATATATATATATATATATATATATGAATATGCAAATGCACAAAAATATAAAATGGGAAGTCCAAAAACCCCACCAAGAGGTCCCCACTAAAATTTTTAATTTTTAAAAATATGACAGTAGGCTACTTTAACAGAGCATATTTACAAGGGGGGAAAAAACAATGTTTATCATATCCCAAAACTACTATATTACGTATAACTGAACATTTGATTCTTTCCCTCCCAGCCCAAGGAATCCGGCCAGTCCCAGGACAAAGCCGAGTACACAATATCATTCCAAGACAAAGACAGATAGCATGTTGGAAAACATTAAAAGCCAAAGTAAAACGGTGCTGGCCTCAATATGTCTTTTACAAAATGTATTGTTACTAAATTATGATCCCTTTGCATTGGGCTAATGCTTGTAATCAATTGATAATAATATTAAGAATAGATACCATGTTCAACCGAATATGAAACAAAACAACTTGAGAGTATAATTTGAATTTTAAAGCAATTTGGCATATATCTGTCCCCGACGTTTTTTCGCTGTCACAAATTTTACCATTGACCGCAAAAAACCACAAATTCTAATTTAGCCGCTAAACGCTGCAATTTTGTCTGTTTAAGGCAATTTTTTTAAAATATAATAAAGGCAAAATGTCTTTCCTTTCTTGGAACTTGACATTAGATGTCGGTACTTGTTTTGTTTTTGTTTTTAAGGGTTTTACGGCGCTTGCAACACATTTAGGTTATATCAGCGCCAGTAAAAAGGACGAAAATATGGGATGGTAAAAAGTTCTAGAATTTCAATTAAAGCACCCAAGAAAAAGTAAGACATCGGGGAACTGGGAGCAAATAGGGATCAGATGTAGATTCCAAGAGCACACCACCAATGTACTTAGTTTGAGATCACCTATAAGTCTCATTCGGACACAAGCACAAAATCCAACAAAGAGGAATACACTCAAATGTTTACATTATACCTTCAAAATAACAAATATAATAATACATAACAGAGAGATCATTTACAAGGAAAAAAATATAATCTCCCAAAACAATAACTATGCATTTGACTGTTTCCCACCCAGCTAGGACTCCGGCCAGGGCCAGGACAAAACCAAGTAATCTCATTCAAGACAAAAACAGAAAGCATGTTGAAAAATAGATATAAGGAATAGAAGACACAGAATGTACCCCCCCCCCCCCCCTGCCCACCCAGGATGTCGGTACTTAAGTATCCCCTCCCCCTTCAACTATTGAGTGCAATAGACAAGACGCAAGCACTATGTAACTATCGGCACGAAAACAAAATGTTTTATGGAACAACAAACATTCCAAATCGCATTACATTTGAAAGACAAAATTGGCCCAGAATCTTTCAAACTTTGGGCAGGAACAGTCAGAAGATTTGGATGTGGGGAGACCAATGATAGGGGCCTACGGCTCCTATAATTTGCAATAAATAAACGCCTCCCAACCGAAAACAATATACCCATACAAGACATAAAGAAGAACCACATGACATGCCCCTGATGAAAAAACGCATTATCAGACAAATACAATTCAAATCCAATATTCACCTTGCAAAAACAAGGACCTATCCTAGAGCAGACATAGGCAACGATCATGACCAAGTGCTTCTTACCATGAAAATAAAATTAAGACATAAGAGCCAACTAATCAAACAACGAAATAAATTTGAGTTAGAAATACTAAAAGACCCAGCAATTCACAAAGCCTTTCAATCAGAGATTGGAGGGAAATTTGCAGCCGTCAGTGTAGTCAACCTTGATATAAATGATATTAGGGAAAATCAATCAAATCTTCATGATTCAGCAGATAAAGAAAGGAAAATTCACAATCCATGGATCTCAAGCGAAATTCTAAACCTTTGAGAGAAGAGAAGATAGTTAAAGAATACAAAGTACATCAATGAAGATGGTGCAAACAACCTTGTTCGGAAAAGGATAAGAAGTGCCATAGAACAATGCAATCACATTGTAAACGAGATGACAAAAGGAAGCAGCCAGAAAGCATACAGTACCCTGAAACGCTTAACTAGCCATCACACTACCAGTACCAGGACATCAATTATTGAAGACAACAAAGTGAAGCTTTTGGTGAAAATGCAATTCTTGATAGATGGACAGAAAACTGCAAGGGATTTATACAACCACCAAATTAATCCTGACACAAATATAATCCAGAACAGAACCCAAACGACCATAAATCTCCTGGAGTGGATTACATCCCAGCAGAAGACATAAAACATGGAGGTGACAATCTCACTGACATCATGACAAGCTTATGTAAAAAAAAAATCTGACAGACGACAGGGTCAATAAAATGTTGATTCTCTTAGCATCCCACTCCCCAAGAAAGGCAACTCCTAACAATGTCAAAACTATAGGACAATCAGCCTGATATGCCATGTAGGAAAGATATTACGAACAATAATACTCAACCATCTGAAATATGAAATGGAAGAAAATTTTGCAGAGGAAAAAGCGGGTTTCAGACTTTACAGAAGAATTGTCAAGCAAATATTTAACTGTAGAATCCTAATTTTAAAAATATGCAAAGTCAAAGATATCTCTTAAATAATTTTATTGACTTTAGGAAGGCTTTATATAGGGTGTGGCATGATGGATTATGGCACACACTACAAGTGTTCGGAATAAAATAGGGATTGGCCCCAATGATAAAAGTTTAAAATCGTCATGAATGCTGATTCTCAGTGTGTGCATCAAGATCGACGCAGGAAGAAAATGCCTCCATGCATACAGAACACTCAAACGACTCAAATGTTGCTGAAGAGTCACCAACAGTCTGTTCGAAATTATCACCATCACTATCAACATCCTTACCACCACCAATAAAATCATCCTCAATAATCATATTCCTGAGTTCAGTCCTCGTAATAATATCTAACTCTCTGTGGTAGCGCCTCATGTGATTGTAGAGATAGCTGAGACTCTCATTAGTTTTGTCACATTTAGAACATTTATAGAATGACCTGCCCTTGTAGACTTTCCTGATGGCAAGAACTACCCTATCCTTCAAAGTTTTTTTGTCATCAAAAATACCGTGGCACTTAGTCCTACTCTCCGAGAGTTTTTTATCGACATTGCCTTTGTGTGATTGCCTCATGTGTTCATTTATGTTGCCATCTTCATTACTTGTGTATTGGCACAGGGGACATCGATACTTTTTTACACCACTCCTCCTCTCAATTGTAGAAGTTCTGATAACCTCCCCTATTTTATCACTTTCACCAATGTCATCAGTTACATCTGGAGGTGATGGCCATTCCCCTGCCTCTCTCATTCTATCACTGCTATCCTCTATTTCTTTAATCTTCTCTATAATAAAACCTTTATGATCACGTGCCATATGATTGTAGATATTGGACAGGGAATCACTGGCATAACTGCACTCCGAACAATGATATGTATCTTCAACCCCTGTTTTCTGGTTTTCCCGAGTTTGAATCACCTTGACAATCTTATCACCAGGACATGTGCCAAGGGTTGAACCTCTAATTGCTGGCACGTTCTTCATCTGGGAAGTATCACAACTGGATAACTCAGTTATCGTTTCAACGCGGAAGCCCTTGTGACTAAGCCTCATATGTTTATAAAGGTTGCCTGTGCTGTTACCTGTTAAATTGCAGAGAGAACAACGATACATATCCTTTCCATTTATTCTTTCTTCTACAGAAGATTTGATAATTTTCACAGTGCCGACAATCTTGGTAGGAAAAGTCTTTGGTGTTTTAACTAAATCTTGTATCCTTTCTACATGGAAACCCTCATGAATATTCCTCATGTGTTTGTAAAGGTTGCCTGTGTGGTTATCTGTTAAATTGCAGAGAGAACAACGATACAAATCCTTTCCATTTCTTCTTTCTTCTAAAGAAGACTTGATAATTTTAACAGTGCGATTGTCTGTCCTGTGAGAAGGCATTGATTCACTACGAACTTCTAAAGACTCGTCACCATAATCATCATGGTCTGGACCACTGATTGCAGTTGATATATGAGAAGGCATTGATTCACCACTAACTTCTAATGAATCATCATCACAATAATCATGCTCTGGATCACGGGTTGTATTTGATGTATCAGTCGGAATAGTTTCAATTGAGGACAATTCTGATATCCTTTCTATGATGAAACCCTCATGATTAATTTTCATGTGACTGTACAAGTTGCCTGTGTGATTACTTGTTTTACCGCAAAGAGAACAATGATACATTTTCATTCCATTTCTTCTGTTCTCATGGGAAGTCTTGATAATTCTCACAGTACGAGCGTGTTTGCTGTCAGCAGGCATTGACTCACTTCTAACCACTATAGAATTATCACTACAATCATCATGCTCTGGACCACTGGTTGTAGATATATAAGTCTGAGAAGTACCATGTGAGGACAAAGTGATTATCTTTTCTATATAAAATCCCTCATGCCTATTCCTCATGTGTCTGTAAAGGTTGCCTGTGTGGTTACCCGTTTTGTTGCAGAGAGAACAACGATACATTTCCTTTCCATTTCTTCTTTCTTCTAAAGAAGACTTAATAATTTTCACAGTGCCGGCATTTTTGCTATGAAAAGGAATTGATGCTATACAAACTGTAGAATCAGTCTGAGAAGTTCGAGGATGAGACAAATCTGATATCTTTTCTATAACGAAACCTTTATGATTCTTTCTCATGTGTTTGTAAAGGTTGCCTGTGGTGTTACCTGTTTTATTGCAAAGAGAGCAATAATACATATCCATTCCATTTCCTCTTTCTTCTGGAGTTGTCTTAATAATTTTCACTGTGCGGGCATGTTTGCTGTGAATAGCCTTTGACTTTGACTCATTACTAACAAATGTAAACTTCCGACTAGAATCTCTGAAGCAACTTGATATTGGTAGTGTACGGAAGGAGAGGGAATCGGACTTATTCGAACTGGGAGAGACTCCACTCATTCCAATTTCAATGCTCTCACTCACTAAAGAAGTATGGGCAGCTTTGTGCAAAGCATTATGCGACTGTTTCATATTGTTACCATGTATGACAAGGCTATCTATATGCCCTTTGCCGTTTATGTTATCATCAACACCAGCTCCCTCTATTTCCATTGACAATTCTTCATCCCATCCATCACTTTCTTGTGGAATATCCTCATCCATTGCCGGCCTCTTAATCCCATTGATAACTTCTCCTTCCTCTGAAATTTTTTCATCCCTACATCCTTCTCTTCCCCCTTCTCCATAATCACTATTCAGCCCAGACATTTCCGTGGAATTTTCTTCTCCATGACATTTGACATGAATATCAAGTTCTTTGCAGGTACGAAATGTTTCCATACACACACAACATTCATATGACAGGAAATCACCTCTTGAGTCAATGCCTTCAGTGAAACCCACAATTTTCATGTTAGCATCATTATTGTCCGAAGGGGAACTTGTCTCTTCAAGGATCTTTCTTTTTTGCCTATTAAGATTTTTCAACCTCTCACAAGAAAGTCTTTTAATTATGGTGAAACCCTTGTGAAAATGTCTCATGTGCCGATACAAATTACCAGTGTAAGGATTAACTAAATGACATTGTGAACACTTATATAAAGTTTTACCTTTGGAAGAAGTGGCAGAAAGGGCCCTGACAAATTTTTCATTTGTATTTGATGGAGCAAGTTTTTGGACAGGTTTTTTGATTTGTTGGACTACACACTCAGGATGAGAAATATTCATGTGAGCGTAAAGATTGCCAGTGCTATCACTACCTTTTCCACACTCTGAGCATTGGTAACGTTTTGCTCCTTTTGCAATATCTTCAATAGAACTCTTCTCAATTCTGACAATTTTGCCTGTGGTCCTGATGGCATTGGCCTCTGTTGCTCGTTTCTGACAAGAAGTCGTGTCTTGATGGGAGAAATTCTCAATGGCACGGTCTTCATTTCTGTACAAATTACATGTTATTTTGCTGGATATTTCAGGGACAACATTCTGATGCTTGCTTTGATCTCTCTCCACTTCTATTATTGCCTCTTCAACTGTTGCCATGGAGGCATTTCCACTATCTGCACCATCATCATTTCTACCTTCATATTTACAGAATTTATTGTCTAGTTTCTTCATGACATGCCCCTGGTGGTTGCTTTTCATGTGATTGTAAACGCAGCTCCAAGTATCATTGGAAAAAGAACATGCTGAGCATTTGTACCTTTTCTTTCCCATCTTCCTTTCCCTCACTGATGATTTTATCACATAGACCATTTTTTTCTTTTGAACACTTTTCAAAGATTCAGAAATCTTATAACCTGAATTTCGGTTTGAACTGGAGATCATGGTTTTTTGAATGGTGTACTCTTTGTGTGCAATTCTCATGTGACTGTAAAGATCGCTTGTGTTATTATTAGTATTACTACAAACAGAGCACTGATACCTCCCATAACCTTTCTCAACAGCATCAGCAGGAGTTTTCACAACTCTTACGATTTTCATGCCACTGGTTCCAGGACTAGATGATACTGTGGTAGACTTAACACTGGCTGAAAATGTGTGAGAAGGAATTGATTCACTACTAATACTAAATACTGTAGACTCATCAACACGATTGTCATGTTCTGGACCACTGGTTGTAGGCGATATATCAGTCTGGCGTGATAAAAACATCAAATTGTTGACAGCCTCTGTGGCCTCAGAAGTTTGAATGATCGAAGACATTTGAAAAAGGATGTATGTCACAGGGTGCAAAATTGGACACAATGTCACTGCTGCCTTAAGCCAATAGCTTCATCCATTTTTACCAGACTTTTGCCCACTGGGAAAATACAAAAGAAAATCTGTTAGGAAATACTGACAGCATTTTTTTTCTTATATATGAGAGCTTCTGAAAGTTGATTAGATATGTAAAGAATGACACTGATGACAAGTCAGAACTGCCTCTTAAGTAACACTGGATATGGAAAGTGACCAAATGATGACCCTTGATGAAGCGTTTACTCACATATCAAACTCAGATTATAATGAGCATCTGGCAATAGACAGGAACAGATATTGTAAAAGTTATCTTACAAATGGGGTGCCTTATAAACTGTGAAATTGGATTCAAGACAGCTTACTGAGAAAATGAATGATGCCTTTTGAAGTATATATTTTGCTTTGTAAAATCTCAAATTTGCATTTAATAAAATAATGTGCACATATTCATTTCTCGTGATGTCAACAGCCTGGTACCAGCGAGTGCTTTTTCCAACATTGGAAGTGGTTAATCAGAAGATGCGTGGTTGTATCAAGGAGAGAAATAATCCAACATGTAACTTAATAAGCAAAGGAGAAACTATAAAACAAGTTAAGACATTTAAATATCTTGGATACATAATAACTTCAGATGGCAGATGTATCACAGAAATAAAACGAAGAATTGCAATAGCTAAAGATAGTTTTAATAAAATGAGTCTAATTTTCAAAACCACAATATCTCAATCACAACAAAACATAGTGTTTTGAAGGCCTATGTATGGTCAGTATTGTTATATATGGCTGTGAAAGTTGGACAATTACAAACATTTCACCCATGAAGGCTGTTTTAATTGGTATAATTCTACACCCAGGCGCATATTGATGGGGAGACTGTGCCGTTTCGTGTGATGTATAACTATAAGTACGAGTGGAGAGATAATCAGATTGCCGAGAATGAAGCTCCTAGTAATGACAGTGATAGAGTGAGTGGAAGATTCAAGGTTGATGAGAGAGTTTGGGTGAAACCGCCTCATGCCAGATGTACGTCAAAGTGGGAAAAGGGTACTCTGTGACTGAAATAAATTCAATTAATAATGTTGATGTTGATGGTATACCACGACACGTGTTGGATATACGGAGTGTCGTTGAAGCAGAAAGTGAAGACAATGTGGAGAACATCACCAGGCCACAATGGGCGTTTGACATTCAGTGATTGGAGGAAAGTGATGGTGAGAAAAGATAAGGTGAAATTCAGAGATCGGAGGAAGAAGACGTTGAGGAAAGTGTAGAGAGCACAGGTTTCAGGCGACCAGGAGTCGATGAAGAAGTGAATCCATGTAGAGCATAGCAAAAAGATGAAATTGGAAAAGTTGGCGGATTGAGACGGGTTGGGACAAGGACGCGCAGGCCACCGGTTTGGCTCGGGGACTATGATTGCTCACCTGATGATGAAATGGACGATTTGTAATAGTAATGGACTTAGACAATGTGATCTTACTATCAGCGGAGCGTGTGATTTGTTAATTGAAGTGCACACAATTTTGGGACTCTGTGTTAAAGGGTGTGAAAGTGATAATTGAACAGAAGAGAGAAAAATGGTTCTCAAGAGGAAAAGCCGGCAGAGAGGATGGATTTTGATTGTTGTTTCGCGTAGATTAAATCACAAATAACAAGTTGCTTACTGGTTGAAAAAGAAATAAACAGATTCGCCTGTTTGACGTTTTCAGTTTATAATACTATAATGTCAAAAACTTGCATTTCATAGATGCCATTTGCCTTTTTAATTGTTAGATTTGTCATTTGAGCACTGTTTACTTTCACTTTGTGTTAATTAAATATCACATTAACTGATTTGGGACACACATTACTACTGGCATTTTTTTCAGATTATTTGGCATTTTTCCCAACTAGACTAGTGTGTGGCATTTTGCATAAAAATGTATGTGCAGTGTGTCTGTGTCTGTGTATAAAGAAAAAGCCTGGCCTTTTCTTATTCACAAACATTTCTAAATAGGGGCCATTTAAATACATCCTTAAAATTACAAGTATCCAGGTAATTTGCAAACAGATTTCTCTAAACTGGGGCAAAATTACATGAATGACAGTAACAGTAACAGTACAGGACGTTTGATTGTTTTGTTTGTTTTTGCTTTGTTTTTTTGTTTTATGAGTGTGAGGGGGGGGTTGTTTTTTTTTTTGTTTGTTGTTTGTTTTTTTGTTTGTTTTTTTTTGTTTTTTTTTGTTTTTGTTTTTGTTTGTTGTTTGTTTTTGTTTGTTGTTTCTTGTTTGTTTTGGGTTGTTTTTTTTTTTTTTTTTTTTTTTTTTTTTTCTTTGTTTGTTTGTTTGTTTTGTTTTTGTTTTGTTTTTGTTTTTTTTTTTATTTGGAGGCGGGGGGGGAGTTTCAGAGGTCAGTCTTCTATTCTAAGTAGTCTAAGTCTAAAGAGATATAGATTTGTGGACGAGCCGAGACTGGTGAGCATGGGGGCCAGAGGACCTGGGTCTCTGGACGACCGGCGAGAGCGCTCACGAATAAATTTCTTCACAAATTGAAATGTCAACATTCCTAAAGTTGCAAAATATGGATGAAAAAAAGACAACAATCTTTAAACTTACTACTTTGGTCAGATACAGCTTCCTTGAGACCAAAATGTCTCGTTTTGATTACACAGTAGGCTGGATCGTAGTCGATATCAGTACTCTGTACTTACAAAGTAGTCAGCCTTAATAAGTACTTGAATATTTTGCTGGCAAGTCGATACTTTTCGATTATCTATTTCTCAGGAAGTTTCGACGGTTTTTCTTTTCTACGAAACCCGACAAAGTTATGGGAAGTAGGCAGCTGTGGAGAGTGAACCTGGGATTCAGGGAAGTGTACCCTGGGACTGGGTTTCGTAAAAAAAAAATAATTGCTTTTTTTACGAAACCGCCCCATTCACTCCCCACTGGTGTACACTTCCCTGAGTCTCAGGTTCACTCCCCACTGTTGCCTACTTCCTATAACTTTGTCGGGTTTCGTAAAAAAGAAAAACCCAAGTTTCGACTCAATTTGATTTTTGTTTTATTTTGGTCCTATTAATTGCCGACCGAAGCCGTCCGGATGCCTACGGAATTGTCATTTAATTTTATTTTTTTTTTTTTCTAATTTCAGATTCTTTATCTGTGAGAAATTTACAATATTTCTGATATTAAGAACGATTTTTCTACATTTAAAATTATATAAATTGGAAATATTTGACAAGGTTGTAGAAAAAGAAACCACATAATTTGCATTGATATATTTTCTTAATAACTGGAGTCAAACGACTTCGAAGTCAAGTATTCAATAAATTTGTTACCAACTAAAATAAATTGGGATAAAATTTTTTTTTTTTAAATCACACACCATTTCCACCAATGAGTTGAATTTTAAATGTCACGTGTAACTAAAGATTGCCGATTTTGTATACATCGCCCTCGTCATCGAGAGAGACTCCTTGGTGTAGGGTGTTTTGATCTCGTTGCGGTTCAGTTGATGTTAAGGTCTCAATGTTTCGTTTGATCTGGCGGTGTTTTGTGAGAGTGTGGAGAGGACATGGAACCTTTCTGACCAACAAACAAGATGTATTGAACATATGGACAGAATACTGTGATGGCCTTTACGATGTAGAACTTAAAACAGACAGCACAGTGTTAAGTACAGGAGTGGGACAAAGACAAATAGACAATAGTCCATCAATCCTGAATGAAGAAATTGAGAACGTAATTGAGAGCTTAAGTTGCAATTAATAACCTGGAATAGATAACATACAAGCAGAACTTATAAAATATGGCGGGGAGCAAACAGTGCAAGCAATGAAAATTCTATGTCAGAAAATACTGGAGCAGAAAACTTGGCCTAAAATTTGGACACAATCGTTTGTAATACCACTATCAAAAAGGGAAACTTGAGAAAATGCAATAATTATAGAACAATCAGACTCAATAGCCACCCCAGTAAAGTAATATTACGTATCATCCTAAACTGCATCAAAACCATATCAGAAGAGATACTTGCAGAGGAGCAGGCTGGGTTCAGAGCAGGCAGGAGCACAGTCCAGCAGGTGTTCAATAGCCGCAACTTCACTGAAAAATGTCTCCAACACCAAACAGTTTTATATCATAATTCCATTGATTAAAAAAGGCATTGAGTGTGGCACGATGGCCTTTGGAACATTCTAAGAAACTTCAACTATGATGAAGGACTCATCCAAACAATGGAAGCTTTGTATGAACAAGCTTCTAGTGCTGTCTTGTGTGATAACCAACTGGGACACTTTTTTAAAACGTCTGTTGGTGTCAGACAGGTCTGATTTACCGTCCCCAACCTTATTCAATATATATATCTTGAACAGGTAATGCAAGAAGCCTTACAGCATCACCAACCTACAGTCTCTATAGGTGGCAGACAATTATGCAGCCTGTGGTTTGCAGATGATATAGACCTTATTGCCCACAGTGAACAAGAGTTGCAAGAACTTACTGACCATTTACACCAAGCGGCATCAAGATATGGCATGAAGATCAACACTTCTAAATCCCAAATCCTAGTGAACAGCCAAGACAATACTAGAGCACAATTATTTTCGTGGATGGTGAAACTCTTCAAGAGGTAACATCCTTCAAATACCTTGGAGTACTGCTCACTGATGACGGAACAAGCACGTCATAAATAAAAGATAGACTGGGCATGGCTACTGCAGCAATGGCAAGACTAAATAGAATCTGGAAAAGCAACATAAACTTCAAGATATAGCTTTTAAACTATTTAATTTAGTTATCTGGTACTGTCTGTACTCCTCTGTGGTTGCGAGGCTTGGACCATGAATGCTGACACAGAAAGGAGAGTTCGCGCATTCCAGCTCAAAGGCTACCGAAAACTACTAGAAAATATCATATTTGGAACATAGGACCAATGTAAGTGTTCTGGACGAAATAAAAGAACTGGCAGGAAGGCAAGAACCACTACTTGCAATGGTAAAGAGAAGAAAATTGTCTTGGTTTGGTCACCTCGTAAGACACGAAAGGTTATGAAAGACAATATTGCAGGGCACAGTAGAAGGCTGCCGAAGAAGAGGAATACAGATGAAAGTGTGGCAGGATAACATTAAAGATTGGACAGGATTGACGTGAACAATATAATGAGGAAGGTCCAAGACCGTGATGAGTGGCGTCGAATCGTGAATTCTGAGTCCCCCCGACGACCAACCGGTCATGGGATAGAGTGAGTGAGTGAGAGTGTGAAGAGGAGATGGGAGCGGCCAATGTTTATAACTTTAATTGTGTGTATCCTGTTCGATGATGATAATGATGATAACGATGATGATGATGATGATGATGATGATGATGATGATGATGATGATGATGATGATGATGATGATGATGATGATGATGAGATTGATGATGATGATGATGACGATGATGATGATGATTTTATTAAGATCACTTTTCATCTTTATAATATCTGGAAATTCACAATATGTTCAATGCCAAGATCGAAAACAATTTGTGTTTTTAAAAATCAACAAGACTTTAAAATCTCTTGTTTAGAATTTTTTAAAAATTCACATTTTAAAAAATAATATGCCTTTACGTGTATCTAGTAGTTGTATAGAAATGCGATTGATCAGATAGTATATTATGTATCAGCCTAAAAAAAAATATTTTTTAATCAAAATAAATCTTTCACCAATATTGTTCCAATTAGGTAAAAGTGAAATTATGCATACAATTTTAATACCGTTGATTTAGCTACAAGATTCAAACCAAAACAATTTGCAACCGTCGCTCATCATCAAAAGTGTCTCGGGTCTTTTGATTTAGCGGCCGTTTGACGAATTGAGAAGGTATCAGGGTGTCGTTTGATCTGGCGGCGGGTAATATGAGAAGCTAGCTGTAACGCATATTGATCTTGGTGCGGTTGTAGTCTGGTTGCCAAAGCATTAACCCAATAAAAGCGTCTACCAATTTTTTAGTTTTTGCACTTTATCAAAGTTGAACATCTCTAGATTAAACACCGGAATAGTGGTGCCTTGAACATATTAAGTATTTTGATAATTTAGGTCACAAAGGTCATGAAAATGTCATTTTTTATTATCCTCAGAAATCATTTTGTAGTAGAACAGACTGTAAGATATTTAGTCAAATTAAATGCAAAAATACTTATATTTTTAAACTCCCAAGGTTGTCTCGTAAAATGACCCAAATGTTGCCGTGTTTGGTATCAAATTAAAAGTCTTGACAAGACCAATACAGAATTTTGGATGTTTATCCTATTTGTTAATATTTATTAGATTATCTACAGCGGTAAAAGTATATTTGGGATAATGAAAATTACTAATTTTGTGGGTCAGGTGTCAAATCACACAAAACAAAAAACACGGAGTCTCCATAATGTGAGACCGTGCCCTGTGTTCAGTATTTATTTTTCTTCACCTTTTTTACATTGCTAATTACTGAAGAGCTACAGACGGCTCCCGAAGGCTTTTGGGTGGCTACAGACGGCTTCACTGGCCTCCGAACGGCACCCAGAGACTTCTGGATGGCTCCGGACTGCTCCAAACGGCCACTGGACGGCTCCGAATGGTTCCAGACGGCTTCTAGATGGCTACAGACGGCTTCAATGACCTCAGGATGGCTCCACACGGCGTCCGGACGGCTTCCGACGGCATCTGCATGGCTACAGACGGCTTCAATGGCCTCCGGAAAGCCCCAGATGTCCCGGACGTTTTTGAGACCCCCCCTGATGGCTTCAAATGCTTTAGATAGCCTCCCGACTGCTCCGCACAGCTCCAGACGGTTTCTGGACGGTCACAGACGTTTCAATGGCCTAGGGAAGCCCCAGAGGATGGGTCCGGACGGCTCCAGACGGACCGGACGTTTCTGAACCCCCCCCCCCCCCCCCCCCCCCCCGGACAGTTTCCAAATGCTTCAGACGGCCTCCGGAGACGGCGTCTGGACCCGGCCAAAATTATCAAGTTGGCTACCTTAGTAAGTGCTCAGTACTGATATCGACTACCGCCCAGCCAAACTCCACAGTCCTAACTCTAACGGTAGGATACTATTGCCAGATTGGCGTATTTTCCACCACACTTTGGATTTTTAATCCTCGCAGGGGGGGGGGTATGGCTTGGCGGATGGCGGATTTTTGATTTGTATATCCTTTGAAAAAGAAAATTAAATAGCAATCAAGGTGAAAACAAGAGGGACCCGACAGTCTAACTCCCGCTCTAAGAAAATCGAAACTCCGAATCTTCATGCCTTTAAATAGGAAACAGTTGTAAATAGTTGAGTAGCGTTTAGAGTTACATAATTTTTACTCCGACAATACACTATATACGTGATTTAAATCAAATGGTAGATTTTTTTTTTTGGCGGATTTTGGGCAACTGTCGCAGGTGAAGGAGGATAAAGTTGGTGGATTTTTACGGATTTTTGGCATAAAGTTAGCGGAATTTTTTCAAAGGCACCGGGCAACACGGTACGACGCAAGGAAGGACCACTTTTGCTGGATTACAGACCACAAACGACATTTTGGTTCAAGGAAACTGACTGGACATCCCCAAGTATCTATACCGAGACAGATGTAAGTTTAAAGATTGTTGTCTTTTCTTCGTTCATTTATGTTCCCAATGCATTCCTTATTTCCCCAGTTGACATTACAATTTGTGAAGAAATTTACACTATAGTCATAGCCAGAGTGATGGATCTCAGCGTTCGTCCGGAGATCCGGGTCCTCTACCCCTAACCTAAAAGTAAAAGTCTCGCCCTCAAGCCTCAAGTTGGTCGTCTGCATTCTGACAAAAAAAAATCAAAGATAAAAAAGTCCTGTTAGTGTTAGTTTGCTAAGCTCTAGTTCTGGCTATATTTTTGCTCTTAGTTTGAAGAGAAATGTTCATATATACCAAGACCAAACTTTGGTCCAAAGGTACTTGTTTCTCGCAGTTTTCGGATTCTTCAAAACTTTGGTCTCTGACTGGTTCATTCAATTCAATGATTCAACAAAGTCAAAGGCTTTAATTTCAATCAATGCCCGTAGACCCTGGCTCAGTCAGTTGTTGACATTCATTATCGCCAACTACCACGGAGCTGTGGTAATTTTTGACCGACGTTAATTGCCACGGACCATCATGCCAGCTCGTCAACTTATCAACAACGAAGTGACTATTCTCACACCCGGGATGAGAGTAAAAAATCGATCGAGCTCTCACCCTCGGGATGAGAATAGAGGTCCTCGCCATTTCTCGCTTTTCTCACCCCTGTTAACCAACAGGTAGGGAGGGTAGGTAGCCTAGCCTAGTCGCCACCCCTTCTCGCTATTCTCATCCCGTATATATCGATTGGTAGATGTTATTAGTTATGAGTTTTTTAAAAACTACACACATAGCATCAATATTTGAAATATATGGTTGTTGATATTGGAAAAATTAACGACAGAGTGGTAAGAAAGAGAGATATAAATTGAGACAGGGGAGAGAAAGAAAGAGAAGGGGGGGGGGGGGGGGGGTCGGGGGGGCGGGGGGAGACGAAATAGAAAATGGAGGAGAAAGAGAAGAAGAAAATACCAACAAATTAAAATAGAGAAAGACAGGGATAAAGAGAGGGGGGATGGGGAGAGGGTGAGAGAGATATGAAATATTGAATGGACGAGAGAAAGGAAATACAAACAATATAAAAGATGTAGAGAAATAGAGTTTGGGGTAGGGGGAGGGAGAGAGCGAGAAAATATAAACAAGTTAAAATACCTAATGTAGGGAGAAATTGAGACAGCTAAGTTAACACAAAATAATAATATGCCCATAAAAGGAAAAGTCCAATTCTTAGAAATTGGGCGAATCCATTTCGCTTAGAGAGAGAGAGAGAGAAAGAATCCCGTAGAAAGATTTCCAACAATTATTCCCATATCTCAAGCCAGCCAGTCTACATTTTAAATGCACGACATATATGTTCACCCTTCTTACGTCCAATACCAGGAGAGATTTGATGATCAGGTGAGAGTAGTGAGGAAGGGGGGGGGGGGGGTGCTAAGCTGACCCTACACAGGGATGAGAATAGCGAGAAGGGACGGCGGCTAGGCGAGGCTACCCTCCCTACCTGTTGGTTAATAGGAATGAGAATAGCGAGAAGGGGCGGGGGCTGCATGTTCACCCTCCAGTACCACTAAAAGTAGTAACGAGAGAGATGATGATGATCAGATGAGAGTAGTGAGGAAGGGGGGGGGGGGTGCTAAGCTGACCCTCCACAGGGATGAAAATAGTAATAGCGAGAAGGGGACGGCGGCTAGGCAAGGCTACCCTCCCTACCTGTTGGTTAACAGGAATGAGAATAGCGAGAAGGGGCGGGGCTGCATGTTCACCCTCCTTATGTCCAGTACCACTAAAAGTAGTCACGAGAGAGATGATGATGATCAGGTGAGAGTAGGGGGGGGGAGGGGGGGGTGTTAAGCTGACCCTACACAGGGATGAGAATAGCGAGAAGGGACGGCGGCGAGGCTAGGCTACCCTCCCTACCTGTTGGTTACAGGGGTGAGAATAGCAAGAAGGGGCAACTACCTCTATTCTCATCCCGGGGGTGAGAGCTCGATCGCTTTTCTATTCTCATCCCGGGGGTGAGAATAGAGGCAGCCTATCAACAAATGCCAGGGCCGGGGGCTGAGTAATGTTGTTGTCACCAAGTGATGTAATAATATTTATAATGATAATAATAATAATAATACTCTCTCCCCTCCCTCTCCACTCACTCTTTCCCCCTCTACTATCTCTCTCTGTCTGTCATTATCTCTTCTATTTTGTCTCAGATATTCTCTTATTTTTTTCTCTCTCATTTCCGTTTATTGTCACAAACTCTGCCAGTTGGTAAATCATCAACTATTACTATGTACAATTAGGAGACCTTACTCACGTTTCTTGAGCTGAGAGAAACAACCTAAGTATTCCTTTAACTACTCAAAAAGAAATAATAAATAAAATCCTAGTACCTTTAGCTAACCCTATCAGGAAAATAAAAAATCCTAGGACCTACTATTCTATTACAACTACAACTAAACCTTTAACTAACCCTAATAGTAATAGAACAAACACAAAACAAAAAAAGCCCTCAGACCTCGAGCTAACTCTAGTAGATAAAAAAACAAAAACCCTGCTCTAACTTTCAATACTTCAACTAAAAAAGCTGGAGAACCAAAACGTTAAATTAGGAAATTTGAAACTTTTAGCAATCAATTGTTCCCAGTAACAAGACTTGCAGGTGGCTATGAAACAGTTCTTAGGGCAGAGGAAGACTTCCGAAGCTCGGTTGACGAAATGAATTTTGAGGTGTAGCCATGCACTACTACTACACTCAATCAATCAATGTTTGTTCTGTAGCTTTTAAAATGTTAGTGAACATTGAAAAACTGAATAAATAAACGTCTGACAAAAGCCCAAGTTAAAACAATTATAAAAGTGAAGCACTACTACTACTACTCTCTTTCTCTCATTTTCTCTTCTGTCTCTCATTATCTCTTCTGTCTCTCATTTTCTCCTTTCTCCAAGGCTGAGAATCTATGGCAGGTTTCTGTCTAAAATAACGGTTCATCTCATCACCATCACAATTCCCATTTGTCAAAATTTTCTGAGACTTGAAAGACTCACCACAACAGCTACATCAACATCGCTACCAAAACTACATCAACCACCATCATAAAACCATCACTACTAATACAACCACCACAGCATCATTCCTACTACCAGAACATCATCTCACTACCACTTTTACTACTATTACTACTACTACTACTACTACAATCACCACCACCACCTCATCAATACTACTGCAACCACCACCACCACATCATCACTAATACTACAATTACCACCATGTCGCCAACACTACCTCTACTAGTACAACTTCCACCATCAACACATCATCAATAAGCATTTGATGCCAAATATAATAATCTTTCCTGTTCGTCCTTAATTTACAAACCAACTCTGGTGTATTGTCGCAAATGTCAATGTCTTGATATTTTACGTCTCGAGATGTTTTTGTGTGTGATAGCAGTGACTGAGCCTATCTCAAAACTGTTTGAAATAACAACGATAGGTGGCAGATTATTCCACAAGCATATAGAAGAGGGGAAAAACGATTGTTCATGGCTTTTATTGGGGAGCACGACACTGTGAATCTTAGATCGTGTCCCCTAGTTCTTCATCTCGTTTGCTGAACTTAATGTTGTTTGGTATTGCTACAATGTTATGGAATATGCGTTAGAGCATTGTCAGTTTGGATTGCTTCCTTCGTTGTTCCAAAGTTGTTCATCTTCATCTGTGACATGACAATACTAAAGCAGAAACAATTGATGGTTTGTGCTTAATGGTTACATGACTTCTTGTTGTTACGTGTGCCTTTTTTACTATAATCTCATAGTGCGAGTTACAGGGTATTTCATTAATATACAGCACATATAACATTGAAAACTGCGTCAGTTATCGTATAATTTGTCACCTCCAATATGTGGGGCCAGCGGCCGAGATATTTTATGCTACCTCCAATTGGTAGTATAATTGTGTACTGTCAGCTACTATCCAATTTTGGCAGTTTGTGTGTGTGTGTGTCAGCAAGCGTGTTGTGTTTGATTGACTTTCAACTGCCTCCTCAAAATCATTTTGGTAAGTTTATTGACAAATTTCCGTGATCCTAATTTTTTTCTCTCAGATCCTGATTTTTCCTTTTCGGTACTGAGTAGCAGGCCTGCATAAATTGTATGTGCAAACGTTTTGCAGGCAAAGATGCACTCAACTTAACAACTCTCTATTAAAGACAGTGACATTTATAGATCCAAGGACAATAGGCAATATTGCTGTTTGTAGAATCTCCTGCATCTGCCAGATTTAATCACCAATGTTCTCACCACTGCTGAGAGGAATGGTTATATAATATTAAATTTGTCGACTTCAGCTGGACGATTCATTGCCTATGTTTGATGTTTGCAGGATTGATGGGTATTGGTGGGACTGAATAAGGGTGCATAACTTGTTACTGTGAAAATGGTTCTGGTAGTTCTAACATGTTTTCATGGCTCTCAAGTTGAAAGTTCTTTTTGTGCCTTGGGGGACATTATCCTCAGAATATCTTTCAACATGGTATATCTCCATGCACAGTGAACAAAAGGCTATAAAATATGGATTGAAGGCATCTGAAGGGTCAGCTCTTCAATACTTCCATGAGGCTGACCATCTCCATGACAGAGTTGACCACCTTCTAACTCGAAACCTGAAAGTCTGCCCATTCCCACTCTATTAGAAGTCACTTTTATAAAAGAGAAGCAGGAGGGAGAGCAGACTAGAAGTGTGAAACTGGGATTAACTTCATGGAAGCCATCTCAACTTTTCACAAAGAGGAAATTTGAGGAGCATACTGACAAAGCTACTAAGAAGGCCAGACTATGGTGCCTTTGGCAAACACTGAGAGAATCATCCTCTTCATCCTCCATCCCTTAAGCTTGTTGACCTGCCATTAGAGGTAAGAAATTTGATTTTATGTCTCAAATTGATGAATATTTTAGAGTAAAAGTTAAATAAGCAGTCATTAAATAAAAGCTTAAATTATGGAGTTACGAAATTAAGAACATCAATGTAGGCCGGTTTATTTGAAATTCTATGCACCACGCATTATTATTGCCTCCTTTTCCCCGCTATTTTTCTTCCTTTTTCGAAATTCTAGAATGGGGTCTCTGATCTATATACAAACTAGCGTGTATCTATTAAGATAGATTTGAGCCATGATAAAACATTTCCAGATAAACCAAAAATAAAATCAAGCCTGTCACAGAATTGAATGATCAAAGATGGGTTGATTACATTAGTTGAATTACAGCACAAGTGAAGTTCACCTCTTAGTTAAGGCACTTTTTAAACAAAATAATTTGCAAAAGCATATGATAAATAAAAAATTTGAATTGTACAAACTGACCGTTTGCTTCTTAGAGTGAGAACACATTTCACAAGCAATGCTAAAAAATCTGCTAGAACTGCAACTTTGGTCAATTAGTTCACAATGGTATTTTCTTGTCTCTGCCACAATGGTGTTTCTCACCTCTTCTGCATGCAGTTTGTAGATGTGTCGGTCCTCGTCCTAGTTGGTTTCCGTCCCTTCAGTTCTGCTGTTTGGCCCGATGGATGTTCTCTGTAAACCATGGAGCTGATGCACGTTCATGCAGATTAATTTTCTGTAATGGTGCATGATTTTCCAAGTGCATCGTTTAATTTGTCAGCTTTCACATGTTATGACATAAATTTGAAATTCAATCCCTTAAGTCATTTGTAAAATTGTTGGTATTGATTCCCAGATAATTTCTAGTTTAACCCATTGTGGATTTATGTTAAAGTAGCTTGTGGCAATAACAACGCCCATCTCATCATCATTATCAACATTTTCATCATTATCATCTTCTAAAAGGTTGTCTTTCTACAAGAAGTTGCGAAAATCAAGTGCCATGATCACTTTTCTACTGGAAAAGTTTTGGTAAAATTTTAATAATCATAGCAACATCATTTGACAGATTTTCATTAGGTAAAAAACTACTTTCACTTTATTTGATTTTCTTGACCTGGAATTAATCTGTAATATACAGGGCTGAGAATCGTCTGCCTAAATGATGATTAATCTTCATCCGTTTCAAATGTTTCAATGAATAAAACAGACTCAAACAATCACTACATCAAGATTCCTACCACTACCACTATTACAACCAAAACCACGTCGTCATCCCCACTACCTCCGCCAAATCATCCCAACCACCAACACTGCTACAACTACCACCAAATCACCAAACTTATCACCACCGCCACTACTACACCTACTACCAGATTATCAGATCTACAACGACTACCACATCATCCCTATAACCAATACTACTACCACCACAACACCATCCCTACCACTGCCACATTATCATCAATACTACAACCAATACCACCTCATCATCCCTTCCACCACCACCACCACTACTACAAGCATCACCACATCATCATCCCTACCACCACTACCACTACTACAACCATCACCACATCACCATCCCTACCACCACCACTACAATCACCACCATGTCATCATCATCCCTGCCACCTCCATTGCTACAACTACTACCACATCACCATCCCTACCATAACTACTACAATTACCACCACCACCACCACCACTATGACTACACAACCACAATCCAAAGTTGAATAAAAAACTGATAAAATTGATGTAAAAGTGAATGTACAATTAACAAATTCATTAAACTTTATCATGTGGCATTCACAAATGCTTGTATTAAAATAGAAGATTGTATCACCCGTTAAAATGAATTAAATCACTAAAAATTGAAATTGATCTTCTTCTTCTTCTTCTTCTTCTTCTTCTTCTTCTTCTTCTTCTTCTTCTTCTTCTTCTTCTTCTTCTTCTTCTTCTTCTTCTTCTTCTTCTTCTTCTTCTTCTTCTTCTTCTTCTTCTTCTTCTTCTTCTTAGTGGGCAGGGAGGCACTTATTGTGTGTTCTATCCCCCTATGTCTGTTTTCCAACATGTCTTTGTATTTGAATGAGATTACTTGGTTTTCTCCTGGCTATGGCCGGATGCTCTTGCTGAGAGGGAGACAGCCAAATGTATAGATAGTTTGTGAATCATGCACTGTATTATGTTTTGTTTACATATTATATATGTGAATTCCTCTTAGTGGGGACCTGTGCTTGTGTCTGGATGAGACTTAGTTGATCTCAATTTAAGGACTTTGATAGTGTGTTCTTGGAATCTACATGTTTCCTATTTGAACCAATTACCCTCTGTCTTACCTTTTCTTGAGTGCTTAATTGTTATTCTAGAACATTTTACTATCCCATTTTCTTCCTTTTTACTGGCGCTGATATGATCTAAATGTGTTGCAAGTGCCATAACACCCTTAAAAGCAAACAATCTTCTTCTTCTTCTTCTTCTTCTTCTTCTTCTTCTTCTTCTTCTTCTTCTTCTTCTTCTTCTTCTTCTTCTTCTTCTTCTTCTTCTTCTTCTTCTTCTTCTCATTTGTGCTTATTATTAAACAGTGCTGATGGTTTTCCTCGGATCCGCGATTTTGAGAAATGACATTTTCCTCAATCAAATTTTCTGGCTTTGAGAGATTTGATGTGTGGTGGAACAAACTGGTGCAGTTTCTCCACTATCCAGAAGATAGCTGGAGTAGTTTATCATCTCAATGGCTCTAAAAGTGGGGGTTAGTGAAGTAAACATGTGGCGGAAAGAAAACCATTCATAATTTTCCTCCTTTTCCCCTTTTTGTCACCATCACCACTGATTAAAAAAAAAATAATTTGATTAATTTTTTAGAAATAAAGGAGGTCACGATTTTGACAATCATTTACCCTTTAGCTCTATTCTGTTAACATCTTGTCTGAAAGAGAATATGATACCTCGATATTATAGGGGGATTCGGAAACAGAAGCCTCTTTAACTGAAACCCAATAACTTGGGAATAAATCCTTTAAAAATCTAATCTACTAATCTCTACGATTGGGACAAGTTCTTCTGAACCGGACTGGCTTATTAACAATTCTTTGTCAGTTCATTAACCCATCCTTGTTTACAAGTACAAGTAATGGAATGGCTCTAAATACATCCATCTGCTATATATTGGGAATTCTACAGTTGGTTTTCTGCTGTTCTTTGGTTTATATGTACTAATTAAAAACATATTATTTTATTTTAGAATAGGATTGGAAATGTTTATGAGTATCAAGGGAGGCGTAATATCTTGCTGGTGTCATACTGTAGTAAATTGAATTTTAAGTATAACTGGTGTTAATTTCAACAATAACGTCCTACTTTCTATTATACATTAATTAATAATGATAAATGGCATTGATTTGATAGATATGTTTATAATCTGATATGTTAAATTTTGCCACTATAACTATAAAATACAGAGAGTGAGTAATGTGTGACCTGGAATAAATTCAGTTCTTTTTGATTGCATACAAGCTCTGCTCTTCCCACTGTTATATTTTTCTTGATATTTTCTACAGCTGAAGTTTTATGACTACCAGAAAGATCAACCTCAAAACTATGATGTTTCAAATCCAAATTACCTTTACACTGCACTTTAGCTGTTAATTCAAGTGCAGTTTAGGTAAGCTCCCTGATGGTACTCGGTCTCTTTTCGGAAGTCAGAAAATCAAATGATTATAAATAATAATTAGTTATAAAGACGTAATATCTCTTGCTTAGTGAGTCACATCATCAATGTTTGTTGTTTGTTAAATAAAAATCGTTTTCATTGAAGTTGAAGTACCTTGGACCTGATTTGTTCAGGATTTGTCATATTTTGTTTATATGGGCAGTTAATTGAAGTACAAATAAAACAAAAATATGCTGCTACTATCTGTCTTTATCGAATTGTTCTCATGTCATTTCATGTAATAAAAATGTACACCTTTCAAGGGTGTTGTGGCACACAATTGTGATAATTGCATTAAATACTACTGCTGCATGATTTGAGAGGAGTGTTTTAATATCAAAAGCAAATCATTTTTCTTTTATTTTTTTTTTGAGAAAAAGAACTAGTTTTTAAAAATCAGGTTACACGTATATATATTTAGTGGGAGAGTAATATATCTGAATTTTTAATAGTTTGTTAATGATGTTAAACAGAACATTGACCTCTCTCACTTTATTAAAAGGGACTCTGTTTAGATACTATTAATTTAGTTTCCAGTGACAGTGATATCTCCTATCCTTTTGAAGTCAGGGATTTTATATAATTTTCTACCTGTGTCGGGAATAGGGTCAGGAATTCACTCATTTAGGAGTACATGGGTCTGGAATCTTTTCAGGTCTTCATTTTTTCTCTTATTGTGTCAACGGTAACTTTCTTGTTAGTATGTAACACGCTTACTCGCCTGAGTTTGTGTTCAAACTACTTCAATCACCACCACCACTTCCTCCTTACCACTACGACCACCACTACATCACCTTCAGTACCACATTCACTGCATCATAATCATTACCACCACCACTACGCCATCACATCATTATCTTGACCACCCCCACTACAGCCCACATCATCTCATTACCACCACTTCTACATCCACCACCACATAATCTTTACTCCATTACAACAACAATCACCACAACCATTACTACGACCACCATCACTGTCAGGATCGTTTTATGAGGAGGTTAAATTTTTAATTTTCCCGACCATTCAGATGTTTTACATGGACAGTCAGCTAGAATCGCCCTTTCATTTAAGTTAATTTGATAGAGTTCTGCTAGAACCGATGATCTTCCTCACACATAATCTGTAATAATAATAATAATAATAATAATTATTATTATTATTATAGAACTTTTTGACTCATGTAGCTGTCTTCTTCTGTCTTCACAATCAAATTTAAAAAAATAAAGGTGAAATATGAAATACCTCTCCCACTTATATTTGCCAATTAAATTTTTTAGTCAGATTTATTCTGACTAAATTATGTGTTTGTGTACGTTATTTAAATAATATGATTTATTTCCTAATTGGACACTAATATTTTTGGCTGTTTTTATTTTTTTTTTTTTCAGCACTAGGCTTGCTTAAATTTAGTTGGTTCTGAGTTCAGGAACTGTAATGGTTATGGCCTTCTTTTGAGTGGGTTGATATGAGGTTGGCGACATGGAATGCTGAGTATGATAATATGTGCAAGGATTAGATCCACCGTGATATACTGTTTGACCTGTCTGAGGGGCGAATGCATTAAATAAAAATGCTTAAATAATTTTTTATGTTGACTGGGTGAAATTGTTTTTAGGAAACCGTGTTTGAGGTAAAAATTAGTTTGTGAAAGGAATGGAATGATAACAGAGAATAATAGGGGGAAAAAATTGGGTCATTCGAATGACTTCGAGGAAATTGTACTCGAAAGTACATATAATATAGTCAATAAATAACATGAATCTGGAATTTCAGACACCACTCGGAGGAATTCCAAGGTCCAAACAGTAATTTTTGCATACAAAATCTAATCTATTTTGGATTATATGATATCTAAACGCCGATGTCAAAATAAAATGATATATATGATTGTTGATGATGTTCTGATGGTTGCTGTCATGGTGGTAGATGGTCGGAGTGATTGCAGTAGTGGTAGTGGTGGTGGTGTTTGTAGTAGTGAACTTTTGTGATAGTGGTAGTTGATGATGAAGTGGTGGTGTAGGTAGTTGTGGTAGTAGTGGTGGTGATGATGTTAGCCAAATATTTTATTGGCATGTCTCTCTTTGTTGTGAAGTTTACTGGGCTGGATATGAGTCTGGAAAAAGAAGTTGTGGGAACCTTGGATCTATTTTTACCAATTTTAATTTTAGTAAGGCCGTAAGATCTCGGTGAACAAGTTTTATTTCTCGGTTGTATCTTGTTTTTTAAAACTCAATTTCATTTGTATTTGAATTTGAGCATGGAATTTCGTTAATTAATTTAAAAAAATAGTCATACATTATGTGTTCTGTTATACTTTATTTTTGCATTTTAGATTTTTTTAAATAGTTAGTTCTGTGATGTGGATACTAAGATCAGCAACAAGTTTAAGAATTTACAAACATTTCTCATAATAGACTTTCAGGCAGCTTGAAGTTTGTTTTTTAAATTACTATAAAATGATATTTATAGACCTGTAAATTCTCTGTCAATTAACTGAAATCAGTCAATTCGTCAAATTTCAAATATTTTTAAAAAGGAAAGAAAGAATTCATGAATCGTAGTTGAATGGCTGTAAAGTAATTTGGAATGTTCCACAGCGCTACGCATAGATCATGGGCCATTTATATCAACGATGGATATATTGCCAAGGCTAAGCGACACTTTTTAGAATTGCCTTCGTGAAATTATTTTTTCACTTTCCAAACCTGTCGTGATCCCAATGGTAGCCAGTTTTAACTGAGCTGTTGAGCGTTAAATTTCCCTCTTTCGTCTAAGCCAAAATTGACCACATTTACCTGGGAGGAAGTAAAAGTATGAAAAGAGTAAAATGCGAAAGCCGAAGTGCGTTTTGTAGACAGCTTCAAATCGAAAGTTAGGGATTGCCTCAGTACATCTCGATTGCATCGCATTGTAAACAAACTGGTTGACCATTTCTAGTTTCCTCACTGATTGGGTACCTAATTATAAGGAACAATGGTAAGTAGCCTAATTAATTCCCGCGCAAATTAGTTTTCTGCCATTGTTTTGCTCAAGCGAGCTTGTTGTTTACTATTCATTTCGGTTCTTTGGATTTTTCCTCTACGACGAATTACGAAGAGTTTCAGTCAATTTTTATAGAGCTCATTTACAGGTCTATATTTACCTTTATATTAACATATTTAATTTGCTTTGTGCTTAGTATATGAGTATCATTCTCATTGATTACACACGTATGTGTTTTGTTTTTTTCAATATAATATTATTATGATTGACCAAAGAATGTTGAAGTTTTCCGGTTATGTTTGTTAAAAGCCTGATTAACCACTTCCAATGTTGTTGGAAACTGCACTTACTAGTACTAGGTTGTCGATATCATGAAATAGATATGTGCATTATTTAATGCATATTTGAGATTTTACAAAGCAAAATATATACTTCACAAGGCATCATTCATTTTCTCAGTAAGCTTTCTGAAATCCAAGTTTACATTTCCTACAAAAAATTTTTAATATCTGTTCTTGTCTATTGCTAGATGCTCATTATGATCTGAATTTGATATGTGAGTAAACGCCTCATCAAGGGACATTAGCTGCCAGAAATTCCTAACAGATATTTTTTCTACTTCCCCAGTGTACCAAAGTCTGATAAAAATGGATGGAGCATTGGCTTAAGGCAGCAGTGACATTGTGTCAAATTTTATCACCCTGTGACATACAGCGTTTTTCAAATGTCTTCGATCATTCAAACTTCTGAGGCCACTGAGGCTGTCAACAATTTGATGTTTTTATCATGCCAGACTGATATATCGCCTACAACGAGTGGTCCAGAACATGACAATTGTGTTGATGAGTCTACAGTATTTAGTAGTAGTGAATCAATTCCTTCTCACACATTTACAGCCAGTGTTAAGTCTACCACAATATCATCTAGTCCTGGAACCAGTGGCATGAAAATCGCAAGAGTTGTGAAAACTCCTGCTGAGGATGTTGAGAAAGGTTATGGGAGGTATCAGTGCTCTGTTTGTAATAATACTAATAATAACACAAGCGATCTTTACAATCACATGAGAATTGCACACAAAGAATACACCATTCAAAAAACCATGGTCTCCAGTTCAAACCGAAATTCAGGTTATATGATTTCTGAATCTTTGAAAAGTGTTCAAAAGAAAAAAAGGGTCTATGTGATAAAATCATCAGTGAGGGAACGGAGTATGGGAAAGAAAAGGTACAAATGCTCGGCATGTGCATTTTCCAATGATACTTGGAGCTGCGTTTACAATCACATGAAAAGCAACCACCAGGCGCATGTCAGTCAGAAACTGGACAACAAATTCTGTAAATATATGGGTAGAAATGATGATGGTACAGATAGTGGAAATGCCTCCATGGCAACAGTTGAAGAGGCAATAATAGAAGTGGAGAGAGATCAACGTAAGAATCAGAATGTTGTCCCTGAAATATCCAGCAAAATGACATGTAATTTCTACAGAAATGAAGACCATGCCACTGAGAATTTCTCCCATCAAGACACTTCTTGTCAGAAACGAGCAACAGAGGCCAATGCCATCAGGACCACAGGCAAAATTGTCAGAATTGAGAGGAGTTCTAATGAAGATATTGCAAAAGGAGCAAAACATTACCAATGTTCCGAGTGTGGAAAAGGTAGTGATAGCACGAGCAATCTTTACGCTCACATGAATATTTCTCATCCTGAGTGTGTTGTCCAACAAATCAGACAACCCGTCAAAAAACTTGTTCCATCAAATACAAATAAAAAATTTGTCAGGGCCCTTTCTGCCACTTACAAAGGTAAAACTATGTTTAAGTGTTCACAATGCTATATTGTTAATTCTTCAACTGGTAATCTGTATAAGCACATGAGGCAGTCTCACAAAGGTTTCACCATAATTAAAAGACTTAATCACGATAGGCAGAAAAAAATCATAGAAAAGTCAATCTCCAATTTGAAAAACAACAATGGTGACACGACAATTGTGGGTTGCACTGAAGGTATTGACTCAGGGGCTGATTTCCAGTCGTATGAATGTTGTGTGTGTATGGAAACATTTCGTACCTGCAGAGACCTTGATATTCATGTCAAATGTCATGAAGAAGAAAATTCCAGGGACATGTCTGAACTGAATAGTGATAATGGAGAAGGGGACAGAGACGGATATAGCGATGAAGAAATGTCAGAGGAAGGAGAAGTTATCAATGATATTGTGAGCCAGGCATTTGGTGAGGGTATTCGAGAAGTAAGCAAAGAATGTGATGAAGAAGTCTCAATTGAAACAGAAGAAGCTGGAGATGATAACATAAACGGCAAAGGGCAGATGGATAGCCTTGTCATGTGTGGTAACATGATAAAGCAGTCGCATAATGTTTTGCACACAGCTGCCAATACTTCTTTGGTGAGTGAGAGCGTTGAAATAGGAATGAGTGGAGACTCTCCAAGTTCTGATAAGTCCAATTCTCACTCCTTCCGCACACTACCACTATCAAGTTGCTTCAGGGATTCTAGTCAGAAGTTTACATTTGTTAGAAATGAGTCAAATTCAGAGGCTATTCGCAGCGAATTAATGCCTTCTCACAGCAAGCATGCTTACACTGTGAGAATTATCAAGTCTTCTTCTGAAGAAAGAAGAAATGGAATGGATATGTATCGTTGTTCTCTCTGCAATTTAACAGGTAATAAGACAGGCTACCTTTACAGACACATGAGGAATAATCATAAGGATTTCATTGTAGAGAGGATAAGTGATTTGTCCTCACTTCTGACTGATTCTACAGTAGTTCGTAGAACATCAATGCCTATTCCTGGCAAAAATGCTGGCACTGTGAAAATTATAAAGTCTTCTTCAGAACAAAGAAGAAATGGAATGGGTATGTATCGCTGTTCTCTCTGCAATTTTACAGGTAATCACACGGGCAACCTTTACAGACACATGAGGAGTAATCATAAGAATTTCGTTATAGGGAGGATAACAGATTTGTCCTCACATCGAACTTCTCGGACTGATTCTACAGTAGTTCGTAGAACATCAATGCCTATTCCTGGCAAAAATGCTGGCACTGTGACTGTGAAGATTATCAAGTCTTCCTTAGAAGACAGAAGAAATGGAAAGAATAAGTATCGTTGTTCTCTATGCCGTTATTCCGGTAACTATACAGGCAAACTTTACAGACACATGAGGAATAATCATAAGGGTTTCGTTGTAGAGAGGATAACAGATTTGTCCTCACCTCGAACTTCTCGGACTGATTCTACAGTAGTTCGTAGGGCATCAATACCTATTCTTAGCAAAAATGCTGGCACTGTGAAAATTATAAAGTCTTCTTCAGACGAAAGAAGAAATGGAATGGATATGTATCGTTGTTCTCTGTGCAATAAAACAGGTAATAAGACAGGCTACCTTTACAGACACATGAGGAATAATCATAAGGGTTTCATTGTTGAGAGGATAACAGATTTGTCCTTACCTCGAACTTCTCAGGCTTATATATCAACTACAACCAGTGATCCAGAACATGGTGATTGTGATGATGATTCATTAGAAGTTAGTGGTAAATCAATGCCTTCTGATATATCAACTGCAATCAGTGGTCCAGAGCATGGTGATTGTGATGATGATTCATTAGAAGTTAATGGTAAATCAATGCCTTCTGATATATCAACTGCAATCAGTGGTCCAGAGCATGATGATTGTGATGATGATTCATTAGAAGTTAGTGGTGAATCAATGCCTTATCACAGGACAGACAATCGCACTGTGAAAATTATCAAGTCTTCCTTAGAAGACAGAAGAAATGGAAAGAATAAGTATCGTTGTTCTCTATGCCATTATTCCGGTAACTATACAGGCAAACTTTACAGACATATGAGGAATCTTCATGGTGATTTCTCTATAGAAAAGATAACAGATGTGTCCTCACCTCGAACTTCTCGGACTGATTCTACAGTAGTTCGTAGGGCATCAATACCTATTCTTAGACACATGAGGAATAATCATAAGGGTTTCATTGTTGAGAGGATAACAGATTTGTCCTTACCTCGAACTTCTCAGGCTTATATATCAACTACAACCAGTGATCCAGAGCATGGTGATTGTGATGATGATTCATTAGCAGTTAGTGGTAAATCAATGCCTTCTGATATATCAACTGCAATCAGTGGTCCAGAGCATGGTGTTTGTGATGATGATTCATTAGAAGTTAGTGGTAAATCAATGCCTTCTGATATATCAACTGCAATCAGTGGTCCAGAGCATGATGATTGTGATGATAATTCATTAGAAGTTAGTGGTGAATCAATGCCTTATCACAGGACAGACAATCGCACTGTGAAAATTATCAAGTCTTCCTTAGAAGACAGAAGAAATGGAAAGAATAAGTATCGTTGTTCTCTATGCCATTATTCCGGTAACTACACAGGCAAACTTTACAGACATATGAAGAATCTTCATGGTGATTTCTCTATAGAAAAGATAACAGATGTGTCCTCACCTCGAGATTGTGATGATGATTCATTAGAAGTTAGTGGTAAATCAATGCCTTCTGATATATCAACTGCAATCAGTGGTCCAGAGCATGATGATTGTGTTGATTCATTAGAAGTTAGTGGTAAATCAATGCCTTCTCATATATCAACTACAACCAGTGGTCCAGATCATGATGGTTGTGGTGACGATTCTTTAGGAGTTAGGAGTGAATCAATGCCTTCTCACAGGACAAACAATCGGACTGTTAAAATTATCAATTCTTCTTTAGAAGACAGAAGAGATGGAAAGTATTTGTATCGTTGTTCTCTCTGCAACAAAGCAGGTAATCACACAGGCTACCTTTACAGACACATGAGGAATTATCATAAGGATTTCGTTATAGAGAAGATGCCCATTACTAGCAAAAATGCCGGCAAAGTGAAAATTATCAAGTTTTCTCCAGAACAAAGAAGAAATGGAATGGATATGTATCGTTGTTCTCTCTGCAATTTTACAGGTAATCACACAGGCTATCTTTACAAACACATGAGGAATAATCATAAGGATTTCGTTGTAGAGAAGATAACAGATCTGCCCCCAACTCTTCGTAGAGCATCGTTGCCCATTCCTCGCAAAAATGCCGGCACAGTGAAAATTATCAAGTCTTCTTCAGAAGAAAGAAGAATTGGAATGGATAAGTATCGTTGTTCTCTGTGCAATTTAACAGGTAATCACACAGGCTACCTTTACAGACACATGAGGATTAATCATAAGAATTTTGTTGTAGAGAGGATAACAGATTTGCCCTCATCTCGAACTTCTCGGACTGATTCTACAGTAGTTCGTAGAGCACCAATGCCCATTCCTAGCAAAAATGCTGGCACTGTGAAAATTATCAAGTCTTCTTCAGAAGAAAGAAAAAATGGAATGGATAGGTATCGTTGTTCTCTATGCAATAAAACAGGTAATCACACAGGCCACCTTTACAAACATATGAGGATTAATCACAAGGGCTTTCGCATTGAAAAGATAACTGAGTTATCCAGTTGTGATACCTCCCAGACGAAGCTTTTGCCAGCAACTAGAGATCCAACACTTGGCAGTTGTCTTGGTGATAAGATTGTCAGGGTAATTCAAACTCCGACAAACGAGAGCGAGGTTGTTGAAGATACATACCATTGTTCAGAGTGTAGTTATGCCAGTGATTCCCTGCCCAAGCTGTACGATCATATGGCATGTGATCATAAAGGTTTTATTATAGAAAGGATTAATAGTAGAGAGGATAGCAGTGATAAAATGATAGATGCAGGGCCATCACCTCCAGATGTAACTGATGGCTTTGGTGAAAGTGATAAAATTGCTGAGATTATCAGAACTTCCACAGTTGAGAAGGGAAGGGGTGTCAAAAGGTATCGCTGCTCTCTCTGCCAATACACAAGTAATGAAGGTGGTAACATGTATGACCACATCAGGCGAATACACGAAGGCTATGCCTTAAAAAAACTCTCAGAGATTAAGGGGTGTCACGATATTTTTGATGGAGAAATATCTTGGAAGGATAGAGTAGTTCTTGCCATCAGGAAAGTCTACAAAGGCAGGTCATTCTACAAATGTTCCAAATGTGCGACAATTTATGGGAAGCTCGGCAATGCCTACAAGCACATGAGGTCCTGCCACAAAGACTCAGTAATTATTACGAGGACTGAACTCAACACAATCAATATTGAGGATGATTTTATTGATGATGATAATGATGATGGGGATGATAATTTCGAACAGACTGTTGGTGACTCTTCAGCAACATTTGAGTCGTTTGAGTGTTCTGTATGCATGGAGACATTTTCTTCCTGCATCGACCTTGATGCACACATTGAGAGTCAGCATTCATGAATTTTAAACTTTGGATATTGGTTGAATGTCAAGGTACAATGGATGATTAAAATTAACATATTGTTATTCCCGACGTCATTGTAGAGTTATTTGAAAATAAAAGGCAAAGCTTAGATAATGAGCAGTATTGTTATAAAACTGTATAACTATATTGATAAAAATAAGTGAATATCATAAATCTACTACGCAAAATTCCCCTTTTTTTTTCATAAACAGTGTTTTTCACAGAATGTCTTTCTTGTTTTTTAGTCCGGGTTCCGGCAGCCTCCTCATTGATTTTGATATTACTACGTCATTCTCCTTGAAAACTCATCGGGTTTTGATTTTCTGAGAAAATTCCTTGAATTTTGCGAGATTGTATTTAAAAATCGAATGAGTCAGAGTATGTTAAAATTTAACAAGCAGTGAAATGGGGACGAATCTGGTTGAAATTCGACGAGCACTTCATGCTTCAATCACTCCATCATCACTACCACTGGGCGGGGTCCTTTGATCTCCCATGGTGGGGAAGAGGTCACGCTGTGTCTTCTATCCCCTTATATCTGTCTTTGTCTTGGATTGGTATTACTTAGTTTTGCCACAGCCCTGGTTGGAGTCCTTGACTGCGAGGGAGGGAAATAGTTTTTGTTTTGGGAGATACATATTTTTTTCCTTGTAAATCGTCTCTTTGTTATGTATTCTGTAAACAATTGAGTGTGTTGACTCTTAGTGGGATCCTGTGCTAGTTTCTGGATGAGACTTTAAGGTGATCTCAAACTAAGTACATTGGTGGTATGCTCTTGGAATCTACATGCTCCCTATTTGAATCAATTCCCCATTGTCTTACCTTTTCTTGGGGACTTTGATTGTAAATCTAGAATATTTTGACTATTCCATTTTCTTCTTTTTACTGGCGCTGATATGACCTAAATGTGTCACAAGGGCCGTAAAACCCTTAAAAACAAAAACAAACTACAACCACCACCACATCATCACTAAAACTACCACCAAATAATCAATATACCTATCACTACTAAAGTTGGTGTGTCCTTTGACGTCCCACAGTGGGGAGGAGGTCACTCGCTGTGTCTTCTATCCCCCTGTTCTTCAAGTTGCTTTCTGTCTTTGACTTTGTCTTGAAATGGGATTACTTGGTTTTGTCCTAGCCCTTGCCAGGAGGGAAACAGTCAAATGTATAGTTATGGTTTTGGGAAATG
Organism: Berghia stephanieae; assembly: GCF_034508935.2. Taxonomy (NCBI): domain Eukaryota; kingdom Metazoa; phylum Mollusca; class Gastropoda; order Nudibranchia; family Aeolidiidae; genus Berghia; species Berghia stephanieae. The sequence continues at coordinate 15,117,258 of NC_088365.1, read as the reverse complement.
ATATTTTTTCGGATCCATATTTTTACCTTATAAAAATCATTTCTCCAGTTCTTTTTTGTTTTGTTTTGAATTATAATGTTTTGTAAGCATTTGAGTGTATTCCTCCTAGCGGGATCCTGTGCTTGTGTCTGGATGAGACTCATAGGTGATACTGATAGTTTGCTCTTTGAATCTACATTATGTTTCCCATTTGAACCGTTCCACCTCATCTTACTTTTTCTCTTGTGCTTTCAATTGTAAAATTGTAAACGGAATTGTAAATCTGGATTTATTTGTTTTTACTATCCCATTTTCTTCATTTTTTTTACTGACGCTGAAATGACCTAAGTGAGTCGCAAGCGCTGTTGAACTACTACACACTGTCACTACAAATACAACTACCACCGCATCATCATCACGACCACCACTACTACAAAAACCACCACCACTTCATTACCGTCATCACTACCACCATTACTACAACCACTACCACATCATCTTCATTACCTTCCTTACAAAAACTACCACCAGCAGCACATCATGACGACCACTACCACCACCACTACTACTATTACTACTACAACCACCGCCTCATCATCACAACCACCACTACTAGAAACATAGAACAACGACCACGTCATCAACACCACCATCACTACAACCACATCATCATCAGTACCTTTACCACCTCTAGTGCAACCACCACCACCACATCATTATCCTGGGTGGGGTACCTCCATTGGTGGTTACTGGCTGTGTCTTCTACTTCTATCACATTATTCTGTACTTTATCTGTTTTTGTCTTCCCAGGCCGGAGTCCTCAGCGGGGAGTGAAGCAGTCAAATGTAGTCATAGTTTTTGGGAGATTTTTTTTTCCCCCTTGTAAACCATATCTGTTTTTGACTGTTACTGTGAGATTTCTTGTTATCAATAAAAGCCAAGGCCAAAAGCTGCTTTACTGAGTGACATAACCTTATTTTGAATCCAGATTTACGACTAATTATGCATACGCAATCAAGAGTATTTCTTTTCCGTCAAGTCAGTATGTCTAAGAAGACATAAAATTTGGTGGCAAATTGTTTCTGTTTTAGTTTTAGTTTTACTCATGGTTCTAGAGTTTGGTTGTATCTTCTCTAAAATACATCGATTTTCTTGGGTGCATTTCACTGGTAATAAATGGTGATCATTAAGGAGGGATACTCAACAGTTGGTTGTATTGTTATGATGTCTGTTGTAGAAATAGTCAGTAATGATACAATAAAGTAATACAAAATCCATGTATAGATTATTGCTAACGTTTAATAGTGGATAGAACTTGGATTGATTGTATGGATCAGAGGACGAACCGTACAAGACTAAGAAAATGGAAGTAAACATTGAATACAATAGAAGTGCGTCGTAGTGCTTAAAATGTAAGACAAATGTTCGTGCGAAGCACCAACATAACTGGTCGCCACACTACCCCTCCCCCAGCGGGGCGCAACAGTTGTTCAGCGGAATCTTGGTGGTAGCCGAGATTCTCGACCTGATCGAGTTGTCGCCAGGCGTCCCGTGACAGGGGTCGAATTCACGCGTTTCAGTTGCGTGTCATTTGAATGAGGTAATGTCAATGGTTTTGGGTTGGCTGTTGTGTGGCTGATGTTAGTGTCTGAGTGTGAGAGGTGTGCAGTTTTTAGTGGATCGATGGAAATCTTTTCAGAGCGACCTTTCATGTCCAAAATGAAATATTTGTCCCTTTTGTCAATAATCCGATAAGGGCCGTCGTATGGACGCTGGAGCGGATGTCTGTGCGAGTCAATTCTCACATAAACGTAACCAGTAGATGCCAGGTTGGATGGCACATATGTGGACTGTTGGCCGTGAAACTTGGGGGGGGGGGTGGTGGTTGCATGGAACGTATTGTGTTTTGTAGCCGCTGAACGAATTCTGACTTTGGTGTAGATATTTCAGGACCAGTCGACGACAAAAACTCTCCTGGAAGACGAAGGGTTGAACCGTAGACTAAATCAGCGGGGAACAGCCAGAGTCCTCTCGCCAGGATGTACGAATCCCCAGCAACACAATGGGTATCTCCGAATACCAGTTTGTGCCTGTGGTCCGGGCTTTCAGTGCTGCCTTCAGTTGGCGATGGAATCGTTCAATCATCCCATTTGCTTGAGGGTGATATGCGGTTGTTCGGTTGACGTTGATGCCCAAACACCTGTTGCACTCTGTCCAAAGTGCCGATGTGAATTGTGCGCCACGGTCGGAAGTAATGTTTTCAGGAACACCAAATCGGGAAATCCAATGGTGTATCAAAGCTTGAGCACAGGTAGAAGCATGAGCATCTGGAAGAGGAATTGCCTCTGGCCACCTCGTGAAGCGATCGATGACTGTAAACAAGTAAGTCATACCTTGGCTGATGGGTAGTGGTCCAACGAGATCAACATGGAGGCTACTAAATCGATTCGTTGGTAGTGGCCGGTCGACAAGTGGTGCTCGGGTGTGCCTATGCACTTTGGAAGATTGACAATGATGACACTCTTTACACCATTTACGTATGTCTCTTTTCATCCCATGCCAAACGAAACGTTGACTGATGGCGCGTTGTGTGGGCCGTGCGCCGGCGTGGGAGAGACCGTGAATCTGGTCAAAAATTTGTCGAGTCCATGACGTTGGAAGAATGGGGCGTGTTGCGCCTGTTGAAGTGTCACACAAGACTGTGGATGAACCAAATGGAATGTTCTCAAGTGTAAGACCTGTGGTAGATTTGCGATAAGATTCCATTTCCTGTGAGTGAACCTGGTCATATGCAAGTTTAGTGAAATCAGTAATGGAACAGATGGCTGAGTCTGTGGGCGTCATAATATTAAAACGCGAGAAGGCATCAGCTACCACGTTAAATTGACCTGTGATATGCTGAATATCAGTGGTGAATTCGGCGATGTAAGATAAGTGTCTTGTTTGTCGAGGCGAGCGGTCAGTTTGACTGATGAGAGCGGAGACAAGTGGTTTGTGGTCTGTGAATAATGTAAATGCCCTACCTTCCAGGAAATGCCTTAAGTGTTTGACAGCGCTGTAAGCGGCGAGCAGTTCGCGGTCAAACGCACTGTATTTTTTTCTGTGGCTGAGAGCTTCCTAGAAAAGAAGGCAAGCGGGACCCAGTTATGACCTTGCTTTTGTTCAAGTTGTGCACCGACAGCTGAGTTGGAAGCGTCAACTGTAAGACTTGTTGGGGCATTTGGTAGGGGATGGTGAAGGATAACAGCGGGTTTCAAAGCCTCCTTGGCCTTTTCAAACGCCGTATTGCAGTCATCAGACCACACGATGGATTGTCCTTTGCCACTTGCCTGAGAATGTTGTGGGGCAAGGAAGTCTGCCACGTGTGGGATAAATCTGTGGTAATAGTTTAGCAAGCCAAGGAATTGCTGAATGCCGGCACGGTCAGTGGGAGGGGCACTGTCACGTAGAGAGGCCACCCTGTCCGGTAGTGGAAGAATCCCTTCAGCAGTCACACGGTGGCCAAGAAAATCCAACTCGCTAACACCGAAAACGCATTTCGCCTTGTTGATCACAAGTCCGTTTGTAGAGAGGAGTTGAAAAAGTTCCCGTAAGTGTTCAATATGTTCTTTATGTGAATGACTGGCAACCAAAATGTCGTCAACATAGACGAAAGTGAAAGTTATGTCTCTCAAAATGCCATCCATGAGTCTTTGAAATGCTTGGGCAGCGTTCTTCAAGCCAAATGGCATCCGCACGAATTCCCACAACCCAAATGGCGTAATGATTGCTGTTTTTGGAATTGACGACTCTGCCATGGGAATTTGATGATAGCCCCTAATCAGGTCGATCTTGGAAAAGGTGTTGCACCGACTCTGCCATGGGAATTTGATGATAGCCCCTAATCAGGTCGATCTTGGAAAAGGTGTTGCACCCAGAAAGGCGGCTATTGAAGTCGTGAATATTAGGTAGAGGATACCGATCATCTTTGGTCACAACATTGAGGTGTCTGTAGTCACCGCAAGGCCTCAGTTGGCCATCCGATTTGGAAACTACATGTAGAGGGGATGCCCATGCTGATTTAGAGCGACGGATGATTCCCATCTGCTCCATCTTGAAGAATTCAGTTTTTCTGGATTGAGACGGCGCGCTCGAGAGTGGACGGGTGGCCCATTGGTGATTATGTGATGCTCCACGCCGTGTTTGTTGCGAGATGAGTTAAACTGGGGAATGACAAGGTCTGGAAACTGTTGAAGGAGGTCAGAGTATGCAGTACTTGGGTGCACTGAGAGGCCGGCAAGGCTTATGGGTGAATTAGTATATTTAAGTGGAACAGAAATGTTGTCCATAGACAAGAGTCGTTTTCCTTTTAGATCAATTATCAGGGCGTTAGAAACAAAGAAATCCGCACCCAGGATGGGACGTGTCACATCTGCCAGGTAAAATTTGTGATTGAGGACTTGATTAGATTTTATTTCTAAAGTGATGGTGCGTTTACCCCAGGTTTTGATTGATGTTCCGTTTCAGCAGAGAGTGTAATAGAAGGTGTTAATGTTCTGCGGTCTTGAGTTGAGGCGGGGTATACAGAAACATCAGCACCAGTATCAATCAAGAAAGATTGTCCCAAACGTCTATCATAAATGGAAAACGTGTTTGAATTTGGGTTGCTGACCGATTCCACGTTCATCGGCCAGCCGAAGCGTTTCCCGAAGAAGGCAAGTTTTGTTTGTTTCCTTTGAGTTTGAGTAAACTGGAAAATTTACAACCATCTTGGCAGCGACGGGCGTCTGGTCCAAATCGGATAATAGCAAAAATAGAGTTGGGCATGCTATGTTGAAGAGGCTGTCCACGTTGGCGGACTGTCTTAATTGCAGCAACAGTCTCTTCTGACTGTGGTCGTGTGGTTGTTACATCCTGCTGAGGGTAAGTCAGGAATGGTGATGAGGAAATATGTTGCACACCGGACATGCGTGTCTCCCAGATCCTGTCAGCTGCCTCAGCCAATTCTTCTGTGTCTGTAAGATTGTGCCCGGCTAAAATGCCTCGAATGTCCGGGGGAAGGTTCATGAGAAATAATGCACGTTTTAGAGTGACAGGGTCATCATTCAGTGCATTTATCTTGCGCAGTAGAGCAGTTGGGCGTTTGTCACCAAGACCATTAAGATTAAGGAGTTCTGTGTCTTTCTGGCTCTGGGATTTGCCGAAGGTCTTGATCAAGGCTTTTTTTAAGCTGCCATATTTATCAAGATGTGGTGGGTTTACTAGCAGTGACTGAATTTCTTCTGTAGTATTTATGTCAAGAGAACTGACAACATAGTCGTACCTTGTCTGATCCTGAGTAATTTTCTTGGTGTTGAACTGTGCCTCCACTCTTGCGAACCAAACCTCCGGTGATTTAGTCCAGAATTCCGGGAGCTTGATGGAGACAGAGTTGATTTGTTGTTCACGGAAGTTAGTGGAAGCAGCAAGAGCCTGTAGTTGGCCTGTCAAATTCGCGACTTGTTGTGAGAGATCTGGTTGAGCCATTTTACGTATTCGCGTCGGGGTCACCAATGTAGAAATAGTCAGTAATGATACAATAAAGTAATAACAAAATCCATGTATAGATTATTGCTAACGTTTAATAGTGGATAGAACTTGGATTGATTGTATGGATCAGAGGACGAACCGTACAAGACTAAGAAAATGGAAGTAAACATTGAATACAATAGAAGTGCGTCGTAGTGCTTAAAATGTAAGACAAATGTTCGTGCGAAGCACCGACATAACTGGTCGCCACACTGTCATTTCTAAATCAATATTATTAATATTAATGATCTTGACAAAGTCGAGTACGGTTTCCTCGATCTCATTCGAGTGCCCGATTTTTAAATTTTTATTAGGGTTGGGCAAATATGCACTTTTTCTCAGTTTTTCAAAATTTTCCTGTGTTTTCTATGGCCAAATTTAGTGTAGATTATGAATCTGGTGAGTTTTTTTGAAAAAAATTTTTTTTTAGGTTGGTTCAGAGCATTTTTTCAAAATGGCCGCCATTTTCAAGGCCGAAAGTAGAAAAAGGTCTATAACAGAAAAAGTATTAGGGTTAGAAACTTGATTTTTGTGGCAAACTATATGTTTTTGGGGTCAAGAAAACCAAATATCACATTATTTTTAAAAATTGCACGCTACAATATATTGGTTTAGAGCCATTCCACTGGCTGAAAGAGAAAAAAAAATGACTATATTTTTAAAAAAAAAAACTTGAATTCTCCAAGAACTGCATGAAGTCAGAAAGTTTGGGACACATAACTTATGTAATTAAAACATACATCCAATATAAATTCACTCTAACAAAAAAATAACAATTGAACAGAAGGAAAACAAGCTTTAGTTTTATTTAATTGAAACTGTTTCTTTGGGATTTAACATTTACAACCAACTAATGCATTAAACGTTCATCAGATTATTTTTTAGAGAACAGAATTCAGCAATGACTCAACATCTTCATTTACTTCATTTACTGGTGCAATTGCATTTCTTATGGATGTACACAGTTCATTTTTTGTGAATTTTTGCATTATGTACTTTCCATTTTGTTTTACACGCCTCATCTGGCGAATATGTGGACTAGTAGTGAGCCGCAAATATCCAATCTCCAAGATCAGTTGGGTGTTATTCAATTGCTCAAGAAGTTCAATGCAGCCAGGGGTGATTGGTCCACCATGTTTTTTGCACTGCTCAAGAGTATTCAAAGTTTTCCTAGTTTTTTCTAACTTCAATTTTTCTTTCTTAATGAGGGCAATTTTTTTGGTTGCCTTTACTGTTTCTACAAAGTCTTTTTCAAGTTTTCGAACTTCAGAAGTCTGTTTAGAACATCTGGCCCAATACCACTCTTGTCTTTTTCCATGTTCAGGCAAATCTTTGAATGAGGAGTCTATTAGAAGTCCATTTGTCACAACAATGTTCTTCTTTGAATGAGTTTGTACTGACGTGCTTCCTCCTGCGACTTTCACCCTGTGGTCAAATTTGGAAAATTCTGACTCGCATCCTAAATTTGTCAGTGGTGCACTTCCCAACTTGATGGTATCAACATTGCTGTTCTCCTCGTTTCTAAAATAAGGAACCATATTGATTTGTCTCTCCACAGATTCAATCACTTCTCCTAAACATGCAGCTTCTAACTTCTCTATACCATTTGGGCTTGTTTCTTCAATTGTACACTGTATATCTTTTAAGAGAAAGAGTTTCTGATCAAAGAAGGTCTTTGCAGATGACCAACTTCTCTCTACATTCTTTTGACCCTTTTTGTCAATGCCTAGAAACTCCATTAAGGGAAATATAATGAGCTCTCCAACTTTCACATATATTCTGGCACATGCAGTGAACCATTCGTTTTGTATAAATGTGGCCACGGCTAGAACAAGCTTGTTGCTGTTAACATCTACGACAGCCTCAAAAAAGTCTTTAATGTAGTCATGGTGGCTGATAAAAATCTTTGCAAGTTCAGCAATACGACCAAACCTGTTACTAACAAAGCCTTTGAATGTGTTAGAAAGTTCAATCTTATTAGATTCTAGCCATAACTTGTATTCATTGTACAGTGAGACAGTATGTGAGGCGTGACTTGGAGAGAGCAATTTTGCAATGGCAATTAACCCAAGCGTGTGTATGGAAGAACCAGGTGATTTGAAAATCTCCTCACCAGCAGAGAGTTGCAGGATTTTTTGGATGCCTACCATTTGCTCTGTGTTTTTGAAAACCTTATCTATTGCATTGTCTATACACAAAATTATATGAGCACAGCATTTCAGTCTTTTCTCATCATCCACACCTAAGTTTTCCAAAAGAACATCCAAATCAGAACCTCTGTCTGACATCCAAAAATCTATATGGCTCTTTAAGTCCTCCACAGAACAATCAGCTAAAATGGAAAGACACTTTAACTTATGATTATAGGCAGCCGCTCCATCATCCCCAGTATGACTAAGATTTTCAATATACCCAGTTGTGAGAGTTTTTTTGGGTTGACAATTACCTTTCATGGTTATATGGTCTGTTTTAATGTCATATGTTTTATGACCAGCTGCCTTTGTTGTGTCATCAAGTCCCACAGTAACAACAGATTCTTCATTGTTCAAAAGTTGTTGAGCTACATACTTGAGACTCATATAGGATGCATCTTCTAGGTATCTCATTATTGTTCTTCGACTTGGTAGAGTGAAAGCAAGATCTTTCTTACACTTTCGCTTCTTTTTCTCATTCTGATCCCTCTCACCCCCCTCCTGCTGCTCCTCCTCTTCACTTGATGAGTAAGTTTCATCATCTTTATCATTTTCGGTACATTCATCTTCATGCTTATTTTCTGGCATTTCCCAATCCTGATGAAATACAATGTTAGCAACATTCACCATTATTTTGCAAACTTCCATTGTTGAACATGTGCTCTCACTTTGACACTGAACAAGACATCGTATCACACTTTCATTTAATGCTTTAAAGGTGTTTCTTATTTTAACCTTCGGAAATGTTATGGGAGAATCTTGGGAATTTTTTTCTCTATTCATACTCATATGTTCAAAGGTATGTTTTGATGAGGATGCGTTTACTTTTGTTGGGTCTGTAAAGAGTCTTCTCTTTGAATGAAGATTAAGGTTCCCAGAGTCAATACTCTCACCTATCACTGAATTTAGTAACTCATTTCTATTTATTTCTTTCTGTTCATTCTCATCTTCACACTGTTTGAAGCGTTTCTTTTGAACTGAGTCCTCTCTGGACTGCTTTCTCTTTTTCATTCTCTCCCAGTCTTTGGGTACAGTGTTGGTACACATTAACTTATAACTCCCAAAACAGTTATCTTGGTGAAAATCAATATCTTCTTGTGTCATCTTTACTCCAAAGTCTTCTTCCATTTGCTTTTGGAAAGATGCATCATTACATCGTATGTCATATGCATTTTTTGTTAGTGAATCTCTGAAGTTTTCAGCATTTTCACACCATTTCTCAGTCTTGATCTTCTTTGAATTTTCATATTTTCTTAAGGCGTTAAATTTTTCATAATCTTTCTGGATTCTTTGTGCAACTGCAGGCTCTTTCATAGGGTAGACATTCTTTGTAATCCAGTCTCTTCTTAACTCATTTGCTACTATTTTACTGGCATCAGCACGGCTGTATGATTTGATACCTTTGGTAGTTTTGCATAATGCCAACATTCGACCAATAACAATATGGCCAGCGGGTAAGCTTGCAGTTGGTGTGAACTCATAAAGTTCTTTAAATGTTTTTCCAAACAAATCCTTTTTTGCTTCATTTCTTGTAGTTACGGCACTCATCTTGATGGCTGATTTTCATTCATCTGAAAGTCAACAAGTCAACAAGACATTGTTTACACATTTTGAAATGTAATTTTGAGTAATTAGAGTTGCTTCCCTTGAGTGATTAAAAAAATGGACTGAGTAATATAAATGGAACAAATGTTATTCTGTAACAAATTTGAAGTAGACAATCAAGATGACGATGGGTGACCTTGACTTGACCTTTGACCCTATTCTTTTCCCCTTTTTTTCTTAGAAAAGACAGAAATTGCTCATTTTAAAGACCCAAATCACTCATTTTCTATTTTATGTCACCAGAATCGTATTCTCCTTTCAAAAACAGGTTAAGACATGTGTCACACTTGTACATTTGGTTAAGGAGAAAAAAATTTATTTAAGAAATTGTTAAAAACGGCGGCCATCTTGGAATTTATGATGAGTCAATAAAAACTGAAATTTTGATCCGATTTTAATTTTTTTTTTTTGTTTTCTGTGTTTGGCTTCACCTGTTCTTTACATTTAGCATAAAAAGCGTCTTTTAAAGGCATTATCTAAAAAAAATCAAAATTGGCCTAAAAAATCGGCCATTTTGCAAAAAAATGCTCTGAACCAACCTAAAGAATCATTTTTTTCAAAAAAATTTTCCAGATTCCTATTCTACACACTATTTGGCCATAGAAATCACTGGAATTGAAATTTCGACCCAGATTTGCCCAACCCTATTTTTATTGAGCTTTATATAGCGCAATATCCACTAAATGTGCTCAAAGCGCTTTACAAGGGGTCCCTGGTCAACAGCAACATTGAACAACATGTAGGACGGGACATGACGCCTGTTAGGGGGGGGGGGGGGGTTATGCGCCCGATGATTTCGACCACTCATGATTTTAAGTAGGTACTGTATTTACAGTGACATTGACAGTTACGTATGTTTGTAGACACACTTCCACTCACTCTCACACACTCCATAGCCATTTCACATTACCGGTACCGACACCTCCCTGCTTATTCTGTCCCCGCAGCTTTTTTTTTTTTTTTTTTTTTTTTTTTTTTTTTGCTATTGCCATTTTAAACCAAAAAAATTGTCATGAAAAATTGCAAAATTTGCCAATACACACAAACATTTGCCGCTGGTTTTATTAAATATTCATTCTGAATTAACAACGTGTGGTCCTTCTTTATATTTCACGAATCAATTTTAATAACACTAGGCATACTTAAGAATGTAATACACTTAAATTTAAACATTATATCCATTTAATTTCTGATTAATATTAGCACAATTTCACACATTTTCCCAATAAAATCAAATCTTAAAATTCTCAATCTGAAAAAGAAAAATCAAAGCCCCCCCCCCCCCCCCCCCTACAACAACAAAAGGATATATTTCCCCACCCCCGTGGGCATGGAGATATATGCTCTTTCTTATATCCCCCTATATGTTTTCCAACATACTTTCTGTCTTTGTTTTGGAATGAGATTACTTGGTTTTGTCACGGCCGTAGCCTGGCTGGGAGAGAAGCAGTCAAATGTAGGGGAGGGGAGGGTAGTAAGACGGTCATCTTCATTTTTTAAAAAGATTTTCCCGGGAAGTTACAGCTTGTCTTCCTGGGTGGGGATCCTGACCTCCCTTAGTGGGCAGGGAGGTACACATGCTGTGTCTCCTGTCGTTGTCTTGGAATGAGATTTCTTGGTTTTGTCCTGGCCGGAGTTCCCTGGCTGGGAGGGAAACAGTCGAATGTATAGTTATAGTTTTGGAAGATTATATTTTTTTCCTTGTAAATCATCTCTCTGTTATGCATTGTATTATTTGTAGTTTACATATAATATGATATGTAAACAGTTGAGAGTATTCCTCTTAGTCTTAGTTGGGACCTGTGCTTGTGTCTGGATGAGACTTTTAGGTAGACGATTTCTACTTTGACGGTGTGCTCTTGGAATCTAGATGTTCCCTATTTGAACCAATTCCCCTTTGTCTCACCTTTTCTTTTGTGCTTTAATTGTAATTCTAGACCTTTTCTACTTTTACTATCCCATTTTCTTCCTTTTTACTGGCGCTGATATGACCTTAATGTGTTGCAAGCGCCGTAATACCCTTAAAAACAAAAACAAACAGCTTGTCTTCATATTAACACCACAAGATGTTACATATCTTGACTACCAATTGTTACATAGCCCAACAAGCTTGTAATGCCCAATTGCTAGAGTAAATCCATTTTCAAGTGATGATAATCTTTCTCAGAATCCCGGGATCGTGAGATTTTCTCAGAAATTTTCCGCTGATTTTGCCGTGTCAATAATTTTCCTCTGATAAATTAATAAATTTAAAAGCTCAGGTCCAGTGATGAAAACATCACCATCCTCTCCTGTGTCATGTATTTTGACACTTGTTGCTCAGTTGCATGAATTTTGGTGACACTCATATTTTTATGGCGTCAGTCTAGACAACTGGCGCCAGATGTCGAAAGTGGGAATGGGACAAGGCAGTTGATGGTCGAAAAGGAAGGGGTGGGGGAATGGTTAAAAAAATATATTTAAAAATTGAGCTTTATATAGCTCAATATCCACTAAATGTGCTCAAAGCGCTTTACAAGGGGTCCCTGGTCAACAGCAATATTTAACATGTAGGACGGGACATGCCGCCTGTTAGGCGATATTGCAATGTTTCGGACAAAGGCAACGCTCGGCCAGGTACTCATTTTACACATGAGTACGGTGAGAGAATGTGAGTAAAGAACCTTTTCCAAGGACTCAACTATGCGCCGAGCCCGAGGCTCGAACCCAGGACCTTCCGATCCGAAAGCGAGTGTCATACCACATAGCCGTATCGTCAAATGGTCAAGAGTGGTAATACAGTTATTATAGATCCGTTTAACTCACTCAACCCTAGAGATTTTGTATACTTTTCTAAATTGAAAAAAAAAATGTATTAAAAATGAGCATGTACATAGTTTTATTCAACTACCAGTAACATACAAAACCTAAAATCATTAGCTTTGATACTTCGCCTATCATTTGTCTCAGAAAAATGGATTATAATTGTATATAGGCATGGGGTAAAAGTAACTCGGGTAAGGGAGCGTTCACATATTATGTCAACAAAAAATTGGCATTTTTAGACCCCCCCCCCCCCTCCCCCCCATGTCATCAATTGTCATCATTGACTTGACCCCCCCCCCCCCCCCCCAATATGATATCATCAAAATGGACTATTTTTCGTGAAAGTCATGTGATGGTGGCTATTGAACAAAGGAATAGAGGTAAAAACAACTGAGTGCCAAAAGGTGTGAAATTTGATATACATATACCTCTTTGTCTCTGTTCAATACTGGTAGCCAGCATTACACGATGTTAACAAAAAAAAAAAAAAGTCCATTTTGAAGATGTAGACATGTTTAGGGTACCTAGTTCAGTTGTTAGAGCGTGGATGAAGACCTGACAACTCAAGTTGATTCCCATCGCAGCCATATTTTTTTTTTCGGGGGCCCCCTGTCCACCCAGCAGTGAATAGGTGTAGGTGGATCACCTGATCTGGTAAAAAGTAATTTGTGAAGACTGATGTCCTATCCGAATAATAACATATATGTTACTAATCCGCTTCACGTCACGGAAACCCTATTGTAGACATGTTTGTATGCTACTGAAAAAAATAACACAATGAAATGGGTGTTTAGGTAAACTTCAAACATTCTAATTTATTATGAGCTTTACTGATTTTCTAAGGTGTAGTGACAAGGACATCATTTGTACTACTGGGCTGTCATCTGGGACATTTCAATTTCCAAACATAAAGTTTATAGACTCAAAAATGTTCCTTCCTTCAACCTCCGACATTGACACTGATTCAGTTTCCAATGGTTCTTCCTCCTCATCAATATCATATTCTTCCGCTGATGTCTCTTCACTCAGTGTCCCACATTTTCTGGAATGCTCTTTCATTGCAACAATAGTTGAATGATAAAGGGTGCATTTTGGACATTTTCGCTTTTTCAGAATGCTGATTCCTTTCCAGTCGGTTCTTTTCAGAGATGGGCAATGCTCATCATAGCAGTTGATGTTGTTGATTTAGGACAGAAACAAACTTTGGAATAAACTGCCAAACTTTCCTTGGTTGCTTATTTTCAGACCAGCATCACATGGAGCCATTGGCACTGGTGGTGGCAAAAATCGATTATTCACCATATTAATCTATTAAAAAATACATACTTTTTGCTTTCTCTCATTTCAACTTTTTCAGTGTTTTTCTTGGGTGTGTTTTTATTCTATTTGTATAACCAAATTTTTGATGACATAATCTTGGGTATGAACCCCCCCCCCCCCCTCCCCCATGTCAACACTTGTCAACATTTGGCAGACCCCCCCCCCCCCCTCCCCCCCAAAGTGTTGACATAATATGTGAACGCTCCCTAAACTACGGATATAGTCGGTGTTAGGGTTGAGTGAGTTAAAAAGATGATTATTATCACTTCCTCCTTATTAGAAATAAAGCCCCATCGATAAAACTAAACTAAACTCTCTCTCTCTCTCTCTCTCTCTCTCTCTCTCTCTCTCTCTCTCTCTCTCTCTCTCTCTCTCTCTCTCTCTCTCTCTCTCTTTCCCTTTTCGATATATCTCTCTCAGCCATCCTTCTATCAATCGTCATACGTCATATGGTAAAAGAGAGATGATACATATTATTATTAATCTACGGTATTACAATTATAATGGGTCGTAGGTCAACTTAGTATACTCTTTTTACCTTTGCTTTTACAATGTTTTACGATTTTAATTTATTAAAGATACTTGCCTTATTTATAAGTTCCCTAACCACTGGGCTATAGTAGCAAAGATAAAACAAGTTAAAAAAAAAAATATTTCAGGCCATTTGGCCAAAAGACCGCATTTTAAAAAAATCGTTATATAGGAAAGGACAGTTCATTAAAACTTTACATTAAAGTAAGTTATACTCTAGCAAGTCCGGGACTAAAATCACGGCACCTTCGGACTAAGTTTGGCCAAGTTTTAGTCATTTGCCGAGGTAAGTCTTCATGCTTAAGTCTGGGTCTTGCACAAGGAGGCGTCATGGCGTCAACAAGATAGCAGCTATTTTTAGATTGAGTGCGCTTCGATTCGGAAAGAAAATACGTCGGTTACCAATGACAGCGGCAAAAAGTGTCGTGTTGCCATTGGCACTGGCTTTTAAAACAACTATAGATAGTATGCGCTTGGCTAAGAAGCTCATAACATTGCCATCCGGAAGTATAACGGACCAACACACCGAACTTTGTGTATCCTTGAACGTTTATAGTCGGGTTAATACAGTTCAGTGAGCATTACTCATAAACGCGGATGGCAAAGAACAATAACAAAGACCTGAGTGACGTCATCTTCGAATTATCTATAAGAGAAGTGCAGATCGTCGAAAGTGTAAAAACTAAAAAAAAAAAAAAAGGAATATCGGATCATGAGTCGAGAGTGTACGAAAGACTCTGAAATCAAAGGGTTTGCGCCAAAGAACAATAAAAAAAAAAAAAAATCATTAGATACTAGAGGAGACAAACATACTGTTAACATTGCAATTGACTGCAATAATGTGATTAATCAGAACACACTTTCTCTTGTGTGTACGTATTGTTTGCTTTTTATTTATTTTTAATTTATTTATTTTATTTTTTTTTTTTTTGTTCAATTTCTTTGAGTTGCAATCTCGGTGTTCGTCGTCTCAATGAAACTGCCATTGGCCTAAATGTAGAATTGACCGTCGCCGATGGATATCATTGCAGTCTATAAAAGTCGACAGTCAATATCACGTGTGTTGCTTATTTGCCCTTTTGGAAATCTTTTGCTTTGTAAGTATGAAAGCGGGTGTATCTTACCTGCCTTCGTGTAGTAGAGAGGTGATGTTACCCGCACAATATAGTCGAATTAGTCACCGTTCTTCCAACATCCACTTCTAGGTAAGAGACTAGCTAATCCGAGACTAGAAAGCGTTCATGAAATCGGATTTTTTAGACACTTGCTTCATTTTGGCTTAAGACTAGTAAATTACTTAATCTTGTCCTCGTTCATGAAAACGGGCCCCGGTGTGCATTCTTCGTGGGACCATTGCTTGCACACATTGCAAGTGACCCATTTTTCACAGGCCGACTCCAAGAATTCCTCCCCACAAACAAGACAGGGAGTGTCATTTTCTTCAGAATCAGATTCTAGTTCTTTTTGTCTTTTCTTGTAACTTGTCCTGTCCCCATTCTCATGTTTAATGGTTAATAATAACATTGAGCATGTCGAGAAGCTGTCAGAAACTCAGAATGTTCAAATGAACTTCCCTTTATTCATCCCATAGGGGAAATTTTTCTCTAGGATCTATCCCAAGGGAAGACTGGAATAACCCAGGCGTCAGCCGCAATGCATATTGAGCTAGGGCGAGTTACTTGCTCAAGGCCACACAGCGCAGCGGCGGGTGATCGATGGTACCTTCCGGGTACGAAGCAAAGACCTGCTGCTGAGCAACGCTGCCTCCTCTCCCCCCTCTCCCCTCACCTTTTTTTTTTTTTTTTTTTTTTTTTTGATGAGGCTTTGGGGATAGGAGAAAACTCTTCAATGATTTCAACATTTGTCTGAACGTTTAAGTAAAACATCTGCACGACAAGCGTCCCTGACACTCCCATGTACTACGCCATCAGTCTCTCTTTCTTCACCTTCTCCCATATCCCCCTCCCCTTATCCCTCCAATCTCGGAATTTCCTGCTGGATGTGAAATGTTTTCTCTCTCGTTCAATTAAAACCAAGACTCCAGGTAGCTTGTTTACAATTAATTGGTTGTAAATTGGTATGTTGAAAGCGATAGAGTTCCGGCTTTACCGCGTGGGTCTTGCATTTAGCGAGCTGTTCCGGTATCCCGCCACAGTTCTAGAAAAGAGAAAGTCATCGAAATTTTGAAATCGCTGTAGATATGTCATATAAATGAAAAAATTAAGCGTGCCTCTTTTTAAATTCTTAATCAGGAGATTAAACTGCTTACATTATATTAATCACTTTAACTAAAAAGTGCAAAGTTAAAACATTTACCATACAGACCGTACACACTACTTCGTCTGCAAGTAAAAAGATCGTGAGCCGCTTTCTCATGAAGAAGGCAAAGAAGAAATACCGTACAAGAACAAAAACTAAACGATTCAACAACTTGCCCGAAACATTTGTAGATCGAGGAAGCGACCTCGGAAGACCTTCCACGCGTTCCTCGATGTAGATTCACTAAGGTATTGTTATTTTAATCGTGGTTTTTTTGTCAGATGACGTGAATTTATTTCTTCAATTTGTTAATTTTTTTAGTAGTATTTGTAGAACAAACCTTGACTGTGATTGATAAAAAGTTAAAAGTTTCCTAATTTGTCCTTTGTTTTGGTTTTTTTTACCGCCATTGTCAATGATGTATATTAACTCACTCAACCCTAGAGATTTTTTATACTTTTCTAAATTGGAAAAAAAAAAGTATTAAAAATGAGCATGTACATAGATAGTTTTATTCAACTACCAGTAACTCGCAAAAACTAAAATCATTAGCTTTGATACTTCGCCTATCATTTGTCTCAGAAAAATGGATTATATATAGGCATGGGGTAAAAGTAACCCGGGTAAACTACGGATATAGTCGGTGTTAGTGTTAGGGTTGAGTGAGTTAAAAAGTAGTGCAGAGCAGTCGTCCTCGTGTGTGTGTTTTTTTTTTATTTTATTTATTTATTTTTTTTTTTTTTTTTTTTTTTTTTTTGTATTTTTTCCCTCTAGGCGTCTATCGATATCCGAGGGTTTTCTTTTCTGCACTGTAGTACTAGGATTCTAGTTATAGTTAGGTCGTAATAAAGGCTCAATGGTTTATCGTTTTCCTAATAGGGTAAGTTAAAGGTACTAGTAGTAGTAGTACAAGATAGCTTTGTTCCCGAATATTTTGACTGGGAATATCCCTCCACCCATCAAGAGTAAAGACTGGGGATTTTGTTTTCTTCTTTTAATGTTTCAATTAAACTAAGAGTAAGCGTTTCAATACTGAGACAAAGCTTATTTTGCTAAATTATGCCTTTTTTTTGTTGGCTTCAGTCTAAAAACACTCTTACTGTACTGTAAGTTTTGATCACTGAAAAAAGTAGAAGTAAGACAACTTATGCCTTTTAGATCTTTCAGCTGCCTTTGACACCATTGACCATGACATTTTGTTAAGAAGACTAGAAAATACGTTCGGCATAAAAGGAATTGCCCTTAAATGGTTTACATCATATTTACAGGATCGATTCGATGGCAGACTGTCGTGGTGAATGGTGATCAGTCAGAACAAGTTTTACTAAATTTTGGAGTGCCACAAGGCTCTGTTCTTGGCCCTGTCCTTTTTACTGTATATAGGCAGCCCCTTTCTAGTGTGATATCCAGATTCAATCCGAGTTATCATTTTTATGCAGATGATACGCAAATATGTGATTCAGCACCCCTTAGTAATTTACAGTTCTTAATACAACGAATTACGAGCTGTTTTAATGAGATTAAATCTTGGATGTACCACAATAAGTTAAAATTAAATGATAGTAAAACTGAGATTTTAATGTGTGGAAGGCCGAGTATCCTTAAACAGGCAAACAAATCACCTATTACTCTCGGAAATAGCACAATAGAATTTTCAAATAAAGCAAAAATATCATTGATAAAGATCTTTCTATGACAAGCCACGTGAATAACACCATACAATCTATGTACATAGAAATGAAAAAAATAAGCAAAATTCGTAATTTAATACCAAAGCATATAACAGAACTTTTAATTAATTCCTTGGTTTTATCTAAATTGGACTATTGTAACTCCCTTTGGGCGAATTTAGCTAAAGACAAAATTTAAAAACTTCAGGTTGCTCAAAATAACGCAGCCAGGCTCATTGTACGCAATAACAAAAAATACCCGTCAGCAACTCTTCTTCTCCGTGAGTTACATTGGCTTCCTGTTGAAAAAAGAGTTGCCTATAAGATTTGTACTGTTGTCTACAAATCCCTGAGCACGAACAGTCCCTCCTATATTAAAGACCTTCTAAACATATATGTCCCCAACAGAAACTTGAGGTCAAGCAATGACCAATCAATCCTTGTCAAACCTAAGCCATTGCGTAAACTAGGTGAACAGTCTTTTCAATTTTCGGCCCCCCATTTTTGGAACTCTCTCCCGTCACACGCGAGATGCTCGGATTCGTTGACAACGTTCAAATCTCGCTTAAAGTTTTATCTTTTTACGTCATAATGTTGCAATATTATTTTCATATTTTGTTGTTAAATTGAATTCGTATCACGTTTCCTTCACACTTGTCTCACTGTAATATGTTTTGTTTTATATCACTGTAAAGCGCTTAGAGCCTGTGACAACGGGGTAAAGCGCTATATAAATGCCATTTATTATTATTATTATATTATTATCCCCTCCCTTTATGTTCAGACAGGCCACTTGATTTGTGCGTGCTAACAATATTATTTTAAAAGCATATAAGATGTTACATCTAACAGAATGTTTGACATGCCATACTATTAATACTATTATCAATTTCTGCTGAGGTCACCGATGGTTAAAATAACTTTTCAGGCAAATTTGGAAAAGACGATTTACAGGCCTGCACTCAAGTCTATCCATGCTCTTTAATGTCTCCAACAAAACCAAAAATATAAGTTTTATTCAACTACCGTTAACATATAAAAACTAAAAACATTTGCTTTAGTGATACAACCCTATAATTTGTCTCAGAAAAATGTCATAAATGGGCATGGGGTAAAAATAACCCAGGTAAACTACGGATATAGTCGGTGTTAGGGTTGAGTGAGTTAAAGAGCATGGATAGACTTGAGTGCAGGCCTATAAGTCGTACTTTTAGAATTAATAAGTCCTTGAAAGCAGGTTTCCCATAGACTTATGGATACCCTCTAGATTCTTCACCAATTAATTGAAGTCAACAGTGAAATGTATGTCTCTCAGACTCTGTCATCTCGTACTCGGATATTTGTCAGGAGTTATTATCAAGTGCATTCCACTCAGTAGAGGGGGAGTTTCGCACAGCTGTATGGTCTTGGCTTTGTAAGCAAAATGTACTGGGTACAAATCCCACACCTAGTGCTATTTGTACGGATGTCTCTTCATCTTCTTCAGTCATTAGAAAGATGTTCGTTCGTCTACTCAGACTGGTTCTTATCATTTACAGTGCAACACATGTTCGTCGAACACACATTCGACACATTCATGGATTCGACGAATGACAAAATTCCCAAGGGTTGTCCTTCATCGTTTTGGTAACACGGCATCCACGAACGGTTTCGACAAAATAAACTGAGTCCACCCCCTTCCAACTCCACGCACTGCCCATGGAGAGAGAAGTGTGTGTGTGTGTGTGTGGGGGGGGGGGGGGGGGGACAAAGCTAGATGCATTGTACCGTACGTAGAAGCCTACGTGAATTGATACTGACAAAACTATTACGCCATAAAGCAAATCGAAGACACTAAAAGAATGTAACAGTATTTATTGTACTGTAAATTGTATTCAATGGCTCAACCAATTGTATAATTTGTTTCCTTGACCACCACTGACAATAACTCACTTTTCAGTTTTTCACGGCACCCATGAACTGTTTCCACGTTTCGACGAACTAAGCTGAGAAACCTTTAAGTGTCCCTCAACAACCCCAACATCCTCTCATGTCATCCCGTGTGCCGTATTGTGGTGGTGTGTTTTGTTTGGCTAAGTGAGTAATCAGCCGAGAATAATTTTTTTTTTTTTCAATGAAAAAAGCATGGGTGACGTCATCAATCTACGAGACTTGGATACGCAAACATTGTAGATCATAAAACTTGTACAATAGGCTACATCACAATTTTAGTCCCGTGTCTTACTCTTACACTGTCGTGTTCACGTATTCGTCGAACTTTTCCGGCTGTCCCATGTTGTTTGACGAATGCGTGTTGCGCTGTATGTATGAAAATACGTTCTCTTTAAGGATGAATGTAGCATGCAAAAAATAGGTAGATAAATAAATAAATAAAATTGCCAAACCAAATCTCTAAACGAAAATGCTTAATATTTTTGTATTCTTACTATTTTCTCCCCAGTTCAGTCCACCAACATCCGGCAAGAATGGTGAACCAGTTCATCGCAATGAATCAACATCAGTTTGGAGCATGCTTCGTTACAGACTGATATTAAGCATGAATTCAAGTATTGAATCTTCTGAAGCCACTGAGGCTGTCAACAATTTCATTTTGTTATCTGGCCACAATCCTACAGCAAATGTTTGACCTGTCACTTCATCTCATGATCCGGAAAATAATGATATTAATTAAGACTGCTAGAATTGTGCATCCCTCCATTGGAAAAAGTGCAATCAGAACTCTTATAATAGTGAGGAATGAGAGAAAGGTGAGGAGGAAGATATTCCACTAGAAAAACAGGCATGTAATAGAAAATGAAGTAAATGCAGATGGGCAAGAGGGAAGCAAGGGTGAGTTTTCAGTGGAGAAAGGGGAAGAGATTGTCGGAAAGAAAGAGAGGTGATTGAAGATACAGGGCTAAATGAGAATAGAATGGAAAATATTGACAAAGACAGAATTACTAGTGGAGGACATATAGATGGCTTTGATTCTCTGGGTGAGATTTCAAAACATTCCAATGATGCTTTAAATAAGGATGTCAACACTTTATTACAGTGTGAAAATGTTGGAACAGGATTTAGTGGGAATTCTCCATTTATGGACAAGTATTATTTAGATTTCCTTGCCCAGTCAATATTTCCCGAAACATCCGATCCGAAGTCAAGAACAACTAGCAGTGAGACAAAATCTTGTCTTAGCAAAAGTGCTGAGAACATCATTGAGACTGTCACAGATGACAAAAGGGAAGAAGAGAAGATACAATTATATAGTAGTAAACACTATTATAAGAGCTACAGTAATAATAGTGCTGGTGTTCACAATCACGTGAGGCAATTCCACGGTGACTTTACTGTCAGCAAAAGAAATAGTGACAGTTGGTGGGAAAGAAGGAGGTTAGCAGTAAAATCAAGCTTTGAATCAGAGGAAGGCAATAATAGTATGAGTATTGATATTAATACTCGAAACAAAGAACTCTCGTATGGTAATATTAGTGTTGGTGCCATAAATCGTCCAGTCGTCAGGGTTGAAAGGGTTACGAAAGAAGAGGTTGCAAAGGGGCAGAAGAAATATCGATGTTCACTGTGTAGTAATTCCAGCAACTCGACTGGTGTTTTGTACAAACATATGTCAAATATGCACAAAGACCACGTCATTGAAAAGATTTGGAAGGGAGCCAGTGGCATGGATATTGATAAATCTGATAAGGATTTAGACAGAGCTGTCCACATAGAAAGAGGACCTAAGTCTCATTTCATCCCAACGGAGGATAATGAAATGACTAATGATTTTGGCAAGAATAAGTATAATAGTAGTTTGGGTGTAGGGAATCGCCCAGTGGTCAAAGTTGAAAAGGTAACAATAGATGAAGTTGCTAAGGGACAGCGAAGGTATCGATGTACAGTATGCGGTAATTCCAGCAACTCGACTGGTGTTCTGTACAAACATATGGCAAATATGCACAAAGACCACGTTATTGAGAAGATTTGGAAGGGAGCCAGTGGTGTAACTCGGAATCAACGGACGGGGGTCGAGATCACAAATCAGAAAAAAAATAAGAAAAATCTTGAATCAGGCAAAAACAATGTAATGGCTCCGTATTCACAAACAGCGGTTGACGTTATAACCAACGATGACCCAATAGTTAGAATTGAAAAGGCAACAAAAGAAGAAGTTGCCAGAGGGGCATCGATGTATAGCTGTTCAGTTTGCGGTAAACCAAGCAACTCGACCAGCAATTTGTACCGGCACATGGAGCATAACCACCCGAACCATGTTGTTGAGAGGATTTGTAATAGAGACATAGCTCGAACGGTGATAGATATCACAACGTCTAAAGATGGCCGGCCAGTGGTCAGAGTTGAGAGAATAATGAAGGAAGATGTTGCTAGAGGGAAGAAGAGGTATCACCGTTCCGTATGCGGTAATCTGTACAAACACATGAGGCTTGAGCACAAAGATCATGTTATCGAGGAACTTTTCAAGCAAGACTGGACCGTTACTCAGAATTCAAGGACGGAGGTCGAGGCAATAGACGAATATGACTTAGTAGCGAGAGCTGAGAGGGCAACAAAAGAAGAGATTGCAAGAGGGGAAAAGATGTATCGCTGTTCTGTGTGCGGCAAGTCCAGCAACTCGACTAGCAATCTGTATTGGCACATGAGATGTAATCACAAAGACCATGTCGTTAAAAAGATTTTCAGCACAGACAACGGTAGGCGCTTTAAACCAAAAGCTCAAAGACAAGGCCATCCAAGTGATTTGAGTTATATTAATACGAGTGAAAATTATGTCAAGGCCATAGCTTACGGTCGCAATAGTAAACTTTTACATAACCCAGTGTTCTCAATGTGATATCATTACTTCTTGAATAGGAAATTTATACACGCATATGAGGATTCGCCAAAAAGGCTTTACTATCATCAAGCCAGAAAAAATGGTGACCAAGAAAAAAATTGATGCCAAACATGTTGGTATGAATAATGGCAGTGAGGGTGTTGAAAATGGGCGCATTGTGAGGATTGAAAGGGAGACGAAAGAGGAAATTGCTGAAGGGTAGATGATGTTTCGTTGTTCAGTATGTGGCTATTCTAACAACTCGACTGGTCTTTTGTACAACATATAGAGATAAAGCAAAAAAAATGTATGGCATTAAGAGGATCATGAATACAGCCAGGCCCATTGCGCACTTAAAAAGCACAACGGTCATTGCCTTTAATACCACAGGCAAAATTGTTAGAGTTGTTAGGAGTTCCAAAGAAGATATTGCAAGAGGAGAAAAGAGATATAAATGTTCAGAGTGTGGGAGAGGTAGCAACTCTTCCGGCAATCTATATAGTCACATCGATATTTCTCATCCCGAGTGTGTAGTAGTGAGATGTGTCGAACCATACGTCCAAATACAGACTTCATTGAACATGGTTGATCAAACAAGTGAAAAAAAATGTGAAAGTCATTCCTGTCATTCGTAATGGTAAAACTTTGTATAAATGTTCTCTGTGTAATCGCTTTTTCTTCTCAACGTTCTGGGTTATACAGCCACATGAGGCGGCTACACAAAGGTTTTGCCATCTTCAAAAGCTATGTTGCAGTCACGAAACCTTTTAGATTAGATGTAAATGATGATGATGATGTGAGGTCAGAATTTTGTATTGAAGTTTGAAGGCACTAAAAGTAAAAATCCTAAAAAAAAGTGATCTCAGAAGATAAGTTGGCGTGTTCTGTGTATAAAAATACTTTCAGCGCTGGCAAAAATCTTGAGATTCATGTCAAAATTCATAAAGGACAAAATTCCGATGAGAGTGTTAATGCCTGAAGATTTCTAAAGTTAGGATGTATTCGTCGGAAGAAAATGACTAATTTGTGGTGTTTAAATCAGTTTTGTTTTTGTTTTTTTATGATTGATGCTTTATATAGTATGCTTTTAGATCATTAAGTATTGTTTTGTAATGTCATTTTAAAGGTTATTATTTTGACTGATTACATAACATTAACACTATTTTATAAATGTATCTTTCTGTGGGTGGGGTTTTGTGGTGGAATAGAAAGAAAGATAGAAAGAAAGAAAGAAAGAAAGAGAGAGAGAGAGAGAGAGAGAGAGAGAGAGAGAGAGAGAGAGAGAGAGAGAGAGAGAGAGAGAGAGAGAGAGAGGGGGGGGGGGAGAGTTGTAAAGTATGTAATCAATCGAAGGCGGATAAATTTCTGCAGATATTTGTAAAAATGGAAGATTTTCTTTTCGTTTCGCGGCGTTTAAATGGGTTTTATAAAAATAGTTCAGTGAATGCACGTAGATCATTGAGGTGCTGTTTTGTAATCTGTTATTTAAATGACTAATTTTGATTGTGACATTACTTTCTACTGTCAATGTAAGTGAATGTGTGGGGCGGCATGTAGAGATATACATTATACAGTTAGTTTGCTTAATATATTATTATTAGATTTTTCGGCGGCATTCGACACTGCCTACCATATAATTTTAATTGAACAGACTAGAAATCACGTTCTGCCTGTATCCGAGGCAGTGCCGTGGCTTGTGCACATTAAGTAAGTAATAGAAATCAACTTGCAAAAAAAAAAAGAAAAAAATAATAATAACTGATTTGCTTTTCCAGAGAAACCCCCTTTATACGACGTATCTCAGGATCCTGTTGTAGTTACTAGATCTATGCATGTAATATACACTCAACTCTTGTCTCAAATTTTCACAGAGCAAGACACTCAGTTTCACTTTTACGTCGACGATACCTAAATTTAAATTTGTGACTAACACTAACACATACAGGTGTATCTATATCGGCAGTTAAAGATTGGATAAAACTGAGGTTTTGCTCTGAGGAAATTTCAAAGCGAATGGGCGTAACGTTGCAAACCCCACAGTCCTTCTGAATGTAAATGGACATGATGTAAAATCTATTAATGTTGTAAAAAAAAAAAAGAATAGGTGTACTGTTTGAGAGTGGTCTATGTCTTACCAGCTTTCTAATGTTTATAAATCTTTAAACTTACATAAATTCATCTATCCGTAGTTACCTATTTCTTGATGCAACCAAATCACTTGTTACAACACTGATTCACTGACTAAATTATTTCAATTCTCTACTTTTGTAGGCATAACGTGATATGAAATTCCAGACAATTCAAATCAGTGGTGCAAGATTGGTAAC
>NC_088365.1:15079710-15087210 GCF_034508935.2 Berghia stephanieae | reverse complement strand
CAAGAAAAAAATAATAAATCGCTGTCTAAATTTTTCCATTGCTTTATTTGCATTTAACCAATTCAAAATTAAAGAACTACAACGCAAATTCAAAACTTAATTTGTTGCAGAACAGAAAAGCTAGATGTCGCAGAGACGTTGTCTGACAAAATCAGATTGTAAACAGAAATGCTGCGCTCAGCATCAGCGCTGTTGATCATGGTGTATATGTACCACTTGGCACAAGCAGCCAAAGCGGGCACTTCATCAGAAATGGACTGCCAAAAATGTGGCACGTCTACAGAAGAGGTGACGGAGTTCTTCACCGCGAGGGGCCCAAGCTGCCGGGGGTACCTCTTGATCTCCTCCTCGGGTACAGTCTGAGCTGAAGTGATTGTCAATTGTAGACTTTCTCATGTGGTCCAGCACTAAGTTGCAAGATTTACAAAACAGTTTACCAGCACTAACAAATGTTTCATTTTTAAACTGTTTGTGACCGTCGGTAACTGATGTCTTTGTTGCTGATTTTGCTTTGGCACTCGGCGCTGCCCCATTGCGATGTACGAAGGCATCCATTCTGGTCGAGTTGTCTTGTATTGATTATTGATAAAACTTTTATTAAAAGGAATCAAACTTGAATCCAGATCGTAACTCGCACGATAGCCGTGATCGCTTGGCGCTTGGTTTTGGTTAGATCTCAAGAAGACAAATCAAATCGTACACTTGGAATTCGATGGCAACTTAGTAACACTGGCTCTAAACTATCGGAACAATGGCTGACGCCCGTATGAAATATTTCTCCGGCGAGCATAAAGGGTATCCAGAGGAAAAAGAAAACACATAAATTTGATCATGTTTTGACTTTTACACATTCTGATCACAAGGCATATGAAAAGTCCTAGCCAGCATGAAAAATAAAAAGGTAATTATTTTCTTTGTTTAGAACCAAGATGGCCGCCGATGCCGGGCGGCGTGACATCAGACTATTGAATCGTATTGGAACAGCCTCCCTTTAACCATCTCCTTACCACCCATATGAAAATCATCACGGTCGTTACGATGCCACCGACAATTTCCTCAAATGATTTCTCTTGTACATCACAAAATTTAAAGAAATGCTTTGGTTACAGCTATAAATGCTAATCACTGTGTTGTAGAGCTCACGAGTCACATGTCACTTTCTTGTTTGAGCAAGAAAAGTCTATTTTGTGCTGGGTGGGTGTGAAATTTCGGGGGAAATTCTAAAAATAGCTGGTAAGGAGAGAGTTAAAGTTAAAGGGAAGTCACTGTCACTGTCACGTATTTGGGAACATCGTCGGACTTTTTCGGTTTCATTTTTCTTCACACAATGGTCAAAAATTCACGCTAAAAACCATATTTTGCATAATAGGCTTCCTAAGTCGTGACGTAATCCTGCGCAGCAACGCATGGCAACAAACCGGCTGGCTCTAAACAGTCGAGAAAAATGGCTGACACGAACTCTATTTCCATCACCGCCCTTATGAAATACTTCTACAATGAGCATAAAAGTGTCTCGCGAGGTGAAAATCATCATCAGTCAGGTCATGTTTTGACTTTCACTTACTCGGATGGCTTGATGTTCGGCAAAGTTCAAGCCAGCATGAAGAATAAAGAGTATTCTGTGAAGGTAAGTCATTTCGTCTTCTCATTCTCACTCTCAAAATCTCACATCTCCGTAAAACTACTGTTGGACAATTATCAGTTTACTTTGAGTTTAGGTAGATTTAGTATATCCAATGGAAAGATTTAACTGTTTACGTTCGATTTTAGTTAGGGAGAGAGAGAGGGAGTCATTGAATTATTGTGTTTTTATTTATGGACCACGGACTTTGAGTCTTTGAGGTCTTAGTCTTGCTTCGCTAATTTTCGTTGCTATTGACTATAGCCTACTACATACTATTTAGTATCGTGTTGTAACCTTTATTATAATACTCATATGAGCATCACAATCACCAATCACGCTAGACATTTTATCATACTTCATGTGGGGCAGCATGGATCAGCGGTACGGTTTTTGCTTCTTACCCGAAAGGTACCGAGTTCGTTCACCCGCCGCTGCGCTGTGTGGCCTTGAGCAAGTCACCTCGCCCTAGCTCAATTTGCGGCGCTGCACCGCGGTTATTCCAGTCTTCCCTGGGAATAGACCCTAGAGATAAATTTCCTCTATGGGATGAATAAAGGATTTATTTAGACCAGTGTTAGTCACGGTAAACTAAATTTCCTATTGGGTTATGGTGTAATGTAACTGTTGCTGCTTGAAACTCGAAGAAATCAATAACATTGTGAAATTGAATGTGAACTTCAATTTAATATACGAAAACAGATAAAATGGACGTTTCGGGTTTCCCCTTATCAACAAAGCAAGATGAATGAAAGAATCACTTAATTTGTTTTTTTAATTGAGTTTTTATACAGCGTAATATCCACTAAATGTGCTCAAAGTGCTTTACAAGGGGTCCCTGGCCAACAGCAACATTTAACATGTAAGACGGGACATGATGCCTGTTGGGCGATATTACAATTTTTTCGGACAGAGACAACGCTGTTAACGGCCAGGTACTCATTTGACACCTGAGTACGGTGAGAGATTGTGAGTAAAGAGCCTTCTCCAAGGACTCAACTATGCGCCGAGCGAGGCCCAAACCCAGGACCTTCTGATCTGAAAGCGAGTGTCATACCACAAGACCACAACAGACGTTTTATTAGTTTGTTTGTTTTTTGCCTATTGAGCATGGTCGCAGCTCTAAATTTGAATCTTTTATTCTTTTACTTCCACAGATCTATCTTGATGATGCCTTGGGTTGATTCAGTCCAAAACTAATTTGTGTGGTTTTATTTAACAATGTTAATGACATTGAACATACATTGATACAACAATGCCATAATTTGTCATGTTTATCATGTAAAATCATGTATGGACCTACAAAACCATTATTTTGAATGGTGATTTGATGATGATGAACAAAATATGTGTGTTGTACAAAATAAATGGCAACGCTAACAAAATGCAGTCTCCTTAATAAGAGGAGACTGGGGATTGACAAGTGCTGCAACAAATTGAAAAATAACATCAGATGTTTCTCTTAACATGGTTGGAATATATGAGAGGATGTTAACATTTTCAGTCTTTCATTAGCCCTCTCAACATGAACTCTACATGAAGCAATTTCTTTTGTTAATAAAATCTCATTTTCAGTAAATTTATTATGTAAAAAGGAAGGGATATTTACAGTTACTCCTTGAGGTAAAATATCTTGAATCAGGATGGGGTTTTACCTTTATTACCTTTATCTGCTAAAATTAAATCTCCAGGGCTTAAAATTAAAAGTTTTAGTAATCCACAATTTTGTACAATGACCTTATCCGAGACAGACCCTGGATACAGTTTAGAAATAAAATTTATCACACCATTTGGACTCAGACCAACAAGAGCTTTAACAGAATTCATGGACCTATAAGAAGAATAAATTAACCGCTGTTTATCAATTTCTTTAGGAATAGCAATTTGGTCATCTGTACAATGATCATTCTGCAGTTTGGAAATCTTAAAAATGATGATGGAGCTGATAGTTTATTTTTATGTCTAGAAGGGCATGTAACCTTCATAACATTTTCAAAGAGAAGCTTATGGCTTATGTAAAACATGAATAAAAGTTTGTATAATATTTGTTATAGTACTTTCACTAACGCTAAACAATTGTGAAATATGAAGGTTAGCGTAGTTCTGTCTAAGTTTCATAAGTGTAATAATGAAAATTTGGTCTTTTAATGCAACTGTCTCTTCCTGAACTTCCCATCCACTATAATAAATAATGTTACCTCTAAAGCACTCAACATATTGAACAATAATATTAAATATTTTAAAACAATGTACACCTGTCTCCATTCGAAGAACTTTTTCTGTAAGGCTTGAAACAGTGTAAGTGCGTTGAATCTAACTTAGTTGGGTTTTTTAAAGCTAGCTATTTCCTTATTTTTGTCTGTAATTTCTTGTTCTTGAATTAAATTTGTTGTTCTATTTAAAATATCCTCACTTGTTCTACAATCTGTTTTTTTTTTAAAGATGGAATCCTGTGATGATGGTGACGAGAGTTGAGATGATGATGAGGGAGAAGATAATGAGGATGATGATGAGGAGGAAAATAATGATGATGAGGAATCTGGTTTTTTTAAAGGTGGGACTTTGTGATGATGATGAAGAGAGTTGAGCTGATGATGATAATGATGATGATGATGATGATGATGATGGTGGTGGTGGTGGTGGTGGACTTCTTGATGTTGGTGCCAATTGAGATGGGGTGGGAATTCCTTGTGTCACTTTTCTTTTCTTTCTTTCTGGCTCTGATGGAAACAATTTATTTTTATTTCTGTCAAACCATTCAGGGAGGTTGGCTTTGTCACCATCTCTGAAGTGACAAGAACACACTCTTGATGATGATGTTGGATCTTTTGTCCTTTCTCCTGAAATGAAAAGATTAAAAAAAAAAACAATAATTCTGTTGGGCATATTGGGTATATTATTTAATTTGATAAGTACTTTGTTTTAGACTATCTTGTTTGACACCAGCTCAATGCATGATAAATCAAAGGTGTGCAAGAGACTAGGTTACTGGTGGGTCTCTCGCCTGTCTTTTATGAAATCGCACATTCAGCAAAATGTCGCACTTCCTCATTACTTCTTTTGATGATTTTGACTAGGTATATATAAAAATATGAATTCTTAAATTTACACAGTTAAAGTTGATCTTGGAGTTGAGTGTGGCAAGACTGGCGTTTTCTCTTTATTTCAGTCAGTACTGTACTGGACAGTGCGGTGATGGAAACTTTGGAGTGTCAACAATCGGGCACAGGTAAAGGAGAGAGGTCCCTGCCGCCATCTTGCTTTGTTCACACAGAGTTGCCACCTCGGCTGTCGGGGAGAGGAGGCATGGCAAAGAATCAGAGAAACTTTCCAAAAAAAAGAGGAAAGTATGTGTGTTTGTGTGTGTGTGTGTGAGAGAGAGAGAGAGAGAGATATCTGCGTGAGGGGAGGGGGGGGGGGGGGGGAGAGGTTGCGTTATTTTATTTATTTATTTCATTTTGCCATAAAGGTATCGAGTTTAAAGTAAGATTTTAACAAATATTTTCTTCTCTTTCTTCTTGTTCTCCTTTTTAAAAAAATATCACTTATCAGTAGAACTTAACTCTCATTCAGTTTATCTGCCTTAACATCAAAACGATTGAGATATCATTTTTGCTTCAACTTCAATCAATAAAAACCTAGTTTGGAATGTATTTTTATTTATAATTTCGTGCAATTTCACACTTTAATCATAAAATATAGGTCTACGTAAGCTAGAACTTGACCTAGATCTGGACTACGAACTCTATCAAATGTTCGACGAGGCGTGCGTGCTTACCTGACTAAAGTGATCCACTTTTTCTTCACTTTTTTGTCTGCCTGTCCATTTGGAAATCTGTAAAACTTGCAGGAGTGACTCTCTGACTGGTGTAGACAATCTGGTACAAAACACTGGACCATATTTAAGATAAAAATTGTTTTTTGAGCGATTTTCCAATTATTCCTTGCCCGGACCAAGCACGGATTTTTTTTGTTTAGAGCCAGCCGATTCGTTGCTAGGCGGACGTGACGTCAGACTGTGGAATCCTATTATGCGGTAAAAGGTGAATTATGCGGCCGCATTGCGGTAAGTGGCAAATTATGCGGCCGCATCGGTCGCATTTTCCTGGGGGGCCAGATAGATTTTGTATCCGTTTGATGCAAGCCGACATCTTATTCAGATTGGGTTAACTTGCACTCTTTTGTTCTCAACATTTGTAAAGAGTCAAAGAGATTAGCCTTGATGAGAGACAATCAGCTTTCACCAAACTCATTGGTCACAATGCACAGTTGTCAATCCCAAATTAAAGGATATCGCTCAGTCTCTCCTTACATCTGTTAAGTTATTGTCTACCTGTTGTCTAGACTATGCCACACCCCCTCACCTCCTATTTAATGGCCACGGATGACATCACAAACCCAGACTGCAAAGCTCCGCCCCTTTTGTCTCTTATAAAGTTGCCACACACTACTGTAGCATTAAATCCCGCTCACTCTCGATTTTTCAACATGTCACGATTTCTTCCATGATTGAAACGAAGTGACTATTCTCATCCCCCTAGTCTAGGATGCTAGTCTTCATAATAGTAGTCCACAATTGTTGTATGTTTAATCCAAAGGTTGTAATGCAGTAATTTGTTAAGTTTCTTGTCACAAGTTGCACAATTAATAAAAAAAAATCAATCAAATCCAAATCGCAAAAAGCCGGCGACGTTTTTTTCGGTAATCCAATCGGCCGGGGGGGGGGGGGGGGGGGGGGGGGTGAGAATAGAGGCAGCCATGATGAAATTTAATCACCACATTTTGTTTGATTGATTTCTTGAATCTACCACTTTTAGGGCGAAAATTAACGGAAGTTTGTTGCAATGAACCAGTGATTTTTGTATAGAATTTATTCCGTTTCTTGGGAAATGTTACGATTACACCGAAAGTTGCGAAATCGAGTTGCGATTATCCGGAGTGGACTGTACTTTTCG
This sequence comes from Berghia stephanieae, assembly GCF_034508935.2. NCBI lineage: Eukaryota > Metazoa > Mollusca > Gastropoda > Nudibranchia > Aeolidiidae > Berghia > Berghia stephanieae. The sequence continues at coordinate 15,080,634 of NC_088365.1, read as the reverse complement.
TCAATTAAGTGCGATTATTTCCACCTTCTGCCGGATGCAAGGTTGGTTTCTTGTTGTTCATAAAGCATTGAAATCAGGTGATCATCGTCTACTTAAAGTGCAAAGGGTAAAAACTCTTGCGATCCTTTAGTCACTTTGCACGGGACTGTCTTGGAACAATGCCATTAAACTCTTCGTGACGTCCTACTAAATCGCTTCAGAAAAAGTTAAAAACTTATTATCTCGTAGATCTTAATTTATTAATTATTTTATTTGAACAGACCCTGATCACATGATTTAGAAACATTAAATATATTATTATATTTATAATTATTAATATTATATATGATATATATATATATATATTATATTATTTATTTAAAATATGTTATAATATTGATGATGGAAGGTTTTGTGATGTATGTGGTGTGTGTGTTTGTGTGAGAGTGGGAGAGGAGAGGAGAGAGAGAGAGAGAGAGAGAGAGAGAGAGAGAGAGAGAGAGAAAGAGAGTTAGAGGGCGAGAGAGACTGTGAGTGAGATAGATTGATAGATAGAGTTAGAGACGAGAGAGAGAGAGAGAGAGAGAGAGAGAGAGAGAGAGAGAGAGAGAGACTGGGAGTGAGATAGATAGAGTTAGAGAGAGAGAGAGAGAGAGAGAGAGAGAGAGAGAGAGAGAGAGATTTGAATGGATTGAAGTTATTGTTATGCGCCTTGAGCTTTATTGTATAGAGAGATTGGGCGCAATATATATTATTAAACAAACACACATACGGCTTTTTCCATTGAAAACTTGATGACGAATTTTAGTTCATTACAATAAGCAAATCGGGTTGAATGAATTCTAGATAGATAACAAATATTGAGGTTTGGTTGTAATGTTTAACCACAATAAATATTGAAAAATAAATATGAATATTTATATAGAGAGCATTTCCATTGAATTT
>NC_088365.1:15027210-15077210 GCF_034508935.2 Berghia stephanieae | reverse complement strand
AAATAATATAAATGGATAAACAAATATATAAAAACAACACAAATTAATACTAAATTGATATAATATTAGTAAGTTAATAAATTTAATTCAATACTGGAACCTTCCAAAGTCATTACATCAATGGTACCAGCACAAGTAAGGCCATAAATAAGAAAAAGTTCGTTTGCCAAAAGCTCTATTCAGTGTTCACTGGTTATTAAGGTGGGCTCATTTGAATTAGCCCGACCTAGAACTAGAGAGGCCAGACAGCAAAAATCGGAGTTAGTTCACCGTCAGGCGACGTGACGATGAGATGACGATGTGGGCGGAGTGGAGTGGTTGGGGAGGAAGGGGGGGGGGGGGGGGGGATAAAAAGAACAGGAGCGTATCCTGGTTTATGCATTACGGGGTGCATGGTCATTCGCAATCTTTCAAAAAAACACCCAAATTGATTTCAGTACGAAGTATCAAGTTTAAGTAGTAACTTTTGAAATTATCTAATTTAGATTTGATTATTTCGGACCTGGTAATACAGCTTATAACTTGAAAAAACAGGCTGGTATTTGCCCACCCTGCCCATTATTACCAGCCGTCCCTGCTACTACTACTACTACTACTACTACTACTACTACTACTACTACTACTAATACCACTAGTACTACTATTACGACTACTACATCTACTACAACAACAACAACAACAACTACTACTACTACTACTACTACTACTACTACTACTACTACTACTACTACTACTACTACTACTAGTATGGATGAAATAGATGTTGCATATTTCTGTGCTTTACTACGTAGAAAAAAAAAGACAAATTGAAAGAGAAAACAAAATTGCGTGCATCCTTTAATGACCCTAAGATTGCTCAAGGGTCAATTCCGTTGACTCTATGGTGATCTCCGATCTTATCTTAAAATGACTTTCTTGGAATCACCTCATTTTACCCAGGTGCAAATGAGTACCAGTTCGCTGATGAAAGTAACCTTTGACGGACTAGCATCATTCAAGAGGATAATAGAAAGTCAGCATGGCTCGGTGGTACGGTCTTTGCTTCGTACCCGAAAGGCATCAGTTCGATGCTGATGCGCTGTGGTGCCTTGAGTAATTCACCTCGCCTAGCTCAATTTGCGGCGCTGCACTGCGGCTGACGCCTGGGTTATACCTCGCCCTAGCTCAATTTGCGTCGCTGCATTGCGGCTGACGCCTGGGTTATTCCAGTCTTCCCTTGGAATAGACCCTCGAGAAAAATTTCCCCTATGGGATGAAAAAGGGAATTTTATTATTTTTATTTTAAACTGTTATCTGTCTGCTCAACGCTACAGAAACATGGATAAGTTCCGGATTTATAAGCTTAGGAGACAAGATGACCCATGGTTAGCGCGTTGTACTCTGGACTCAGAGGTTCTGTGTTCGATTCCGACCGAAGCCAATTTGTACTTTCTAGAGCAAGAAAATTTACTCCAATCACTCACTCCATTCAGGTGTAAAAGGATACCTGTCAAGCTGGGATAGTAATCTGCGATAGACTAGCGTCCTGTTCAAAGGTTTTCAAACAAATACGTTAATTGTCCGCATTTGAAACCGGAATAACTCCTGCACCATTGGCTACAAGGCTCTAAAGGACTTAATTTGTCTTACAATGAGTCCAAGTGGCTCAGAAGGACTTACTTAAAAATATTTTCATTGAGAATTCCCGAAATAAATAACGATAAGATAATTGATCCCACAAGTTACCGAATAGATGTTTTAGACACGTTACTGCTGTGTCACAAAGTGTGACACTTCTTAAATTATATTTATAAACATACATTTTTAAATCGCCGAAAATGTTTGTGTTGCTATGCCTTCTGCACGTGGTTTCATCACATAGAATTATTTTTTGAATTGTTCTTGCTTTTTTATATTCAGAATTGAAATAAATAAATAAATAAATCATAACTGTGAAATTGAATGTAAGCTTCAGTTTAATATACGAAAACAGATAAAATGGACGTTTCGGGTTTCCCCTTCATCAATAACACATGATGAATTAAAAACTACAGACGAATTAGATAATGTGGTAGTGGCGTTGTTAAGATGCATGATGGGCAGGAAATTGTATGCTACTTTGTGAGGAAGCGCGAATTAAAACAGAGCAATAGAAATTTATAAAAGGTGCGTACTTAATTATGTCAAAAGAGGGTAGGCGGGGAGAAACTGTGTAATGCAGTATAGAAAGTGAACTAAAATAAAGTGTGGACTATTGTTGGAAAATAAATACAATGGAATTGGAAATAAATACAAACTATAAGGGATGTAGTTATTAATATATTAGTGGCATTAGCAGCAGCAGAAGCAACAGTAGTAGTAGTAGTAGTAGTAGTAGTAGTAGTAGTAGTAGTAGTAGTAGTAGTAGTAGTAGTAGTAGTAGTAGTAGTAGTAGTAGTAGGGATGCAGAAAATAAAGACAGGCATTGCAACTTTGACACGGCGCCGCCAAGTCTGGGACTTTTTTGTCCTAGTGCGGAAGGCTGCTATATTTTTCTACTATCACAAACGATATGAGGGACTGGGACAGTCCTGTCCCGTTGATTTTGTAGCATTTCACAACGGCTTGGGACACAACGGGACTGTTTTGTCCCGTCCCAATAGGTGCGGAAGATTTCTCTAAATTCTATATGTTACAGATTTGGGACAGGACTGTCCTGGGACAGTCCTGTCCCAGTGCGGAAGAGGTGTTATCATCGCCTTCAACAGCAACAACGTGTCTTATAAGACGTGACGCCGAATCGCAGAATATTACCATTTTAATAACATCACAACATAGAGAGATTTTCACGCAAATCGTTTAACATTGAGTCAGTTCTGCCTCGATAATTCGTCTTGTGTAGCACCTAAACTACCAAAAAGGGAAGACTTGTTTCTTACCGAAATAATCATGGTAGTTGTTTTCCCCAACACCTTATAATCTGGCCCCGCGGTTTTTTGCACAGCTTGCGGCCCCAAAATTAGGGGAAATTTTGTGATTTGCATTGGCACCCGCAAAATCTGCACGTTTTGCAAATTTTTGACAAATTCTTTGATTCTTTTTTTAAAATTCGGATATGACCTTTTATTTAAGTTAATTAAAAGGTCATAACCGAATTTTTTACTTCTTTATTTCATTGACAACAGTTTTTTATTGTAATTTTGTTTTCCCAACTTTGTGCCTATTTTCAAATCAGATAATTTCTGGCAAAATTTGCCATTTTTTCCCCACAATTTTGAGTTTGAAATTGCGTAATTCCACGGGGATATTTTATTACACGGTCATTAGGTGTGATAAAACATATGTAGAAACCTGCAAAATATTTGCAAAATCTTTTGCAAAATTTATCTTATTATCTTCTACAACGTTCATAATTTTATTTGCAAAATTTTGAGATATTTTTTGCAACCCCCCCCCCCCCCCCCCAAAAAAAAAAAAAAAAAAAACCGCGGGGTCAGCTTAGCAGGCCAATCATGGTGAAGGTCCGCTTGCTTTATCAATTTTGTTTGAAAACGTGGTTTTCTTTTATTATACTGTTCGTTTAGCTAGGTATTCGTGTCCACACGGGATTGGCCTCTCATTGTTGTGGCGTGTTTGTTTGTTTGTTTTTTTTTTTAAAATATAAAATCGTGTGCCTTTTGTACACTCATCGTGCCCAAAACAATATTATTCTACCCCTCTCCCTAAATAGTAATGCTTAATGATAACAAGTTTACAAAAAATATTTGTGACGTCAGATTATCAAACGTTAAATTTCACTAATATTCGATTTTTGATAAAAGAAGTATCGTACAAATATTTTTGAAAATGTCTTTTACTCAGAGATGAAGAAATCGAAATGGATTGAGGGGTAGCTAGAATAAAATATTTCTTACACTCTTGCGTTTTGGAATTCGAACTTTGTTCCCAACGCGCACTCGCAAGCTCGTGCAGCGGTAGAAACACGTCCGGAATTCCAAAAAGCAAGAGTGTAAGAATCGTATAGATAGTATGCACTTGGCTAAGAAGCTGATAACATTGCCATCCGGAAGTATAACGGACCAACACACAAAACTGTGTGTATCCATGAACGTTTATAGTCGGATTAATACAGTTCAATGAGCATAACTCATAAACGCGGATGGCAAAAAATAATAACAAAGACCTGAGTGACGTCATCTTCGAACTATATAGTTTACATGTATGTTGCCCTCATAATACTGTGTTGGACACAACTAAGGGACAGAACATGTGACAATCGCATACCCCAAATACACTTCAAGTAAGCACAACTAATGATCTGCGATATAGATGGAACGAAATAAGACGTCACTTAGTTCATTGTTATGTATTTTAACAGTCATACATAAGGCTGGCTAAAAACAAAAGCAAAGACCTGAGTGTCGTCAATTTCGTTCTATCTTATACATCGGCGAACTAATAGGTTAATACTGAAAACAACACACGAGTGTGGTTAAATCGAACCGAATCATAAACGAGGCATCAAAAAGTGAGTGTATGGTGCTAAGCGATACTTGGTACACGGCACAGTGTTGTAAACGAACGTGAGCACTTTTCAATGGTCTTTGTTAATAATAACAATAAGAGGAAGAAGAAGTTTGTATTACTATTTGCCCGGAAATAGCAATTCATGTTTGGTTCCACTGCATTGACAGTTCAATTCCAAAGACTCTCTCTCTCTCTCTCTCTCTCTCTCTCTCTCTCTCTCTCTCTCTCTCTCTCTCTCTCTCTCTCTCTCTCTTTGTTTGTGTGTGTGTTTGTCTCTCTCTCTCTCTCTCTCTCTCTCTCTCTCTCTCTCTCTCTCTCTCTCTCTCTCTCTTTGTGTGTGTGTGTGTGTGTTTGTGATTTCTGGGGGCGTTTACTTAGGGTGATAGGTAAGTATAAAAGGTGGCTATGGGTCGCCGGTCTACAATAATCGTTCGGTAACAAAGGCATATAAATACTTTTTTTTTTTTAATTCTTATCAAATATAGAACAACCGATATCGTCATTGACACGTTTCAACAGAATATCGATAGTATGCGCTTGGCTAAGAGACTCACAACATTGCCATGTGTAATCTTGAATGTTTATAGTCTAGTTAATACCGTTTAATGAGATTTACTCATAAACGTGGATGGCAAAAAAAACAATAACAAAGGCCTGTATGATGTCAACTTTGTTCTATCTATACGTCATTTACAAATGTGTATTCATTGTACGATGATTTACTAACCAGGGATTTTTACTGTAAGATAATAATAATACAGTAAAAAGGCATCTGTGTTTGACAATAGTTTATCAGGCATAGCAACAAGAGGTCACGTGACTATTAAGCAGCCCGCGTCATTTTAGCTCATTCATAGCACACTTTACTCAATCAATAAAGCACGAGAGCAACATTTGAGTGTGTTCCTCTTAGTTGGGACCTGTTTAGGTGATCTCAGACTAAGTACTTTGACGGTGTGCTCTTGGAATCTACATATGTTGCTTATTTGAACCAATTCCCCTTTGTCTGCCTTATTCTTGGATGCTTTAATTGTAATTCTAAAACTTTTTACTATCACATTTTCTTCCTTTTTACTGGCGCAGATATGACCTTAATGTGTTGCAAGCGCCGCAAAACCCTTAAAAACAAAACAAAACAAAACAAACACGAGAGCAAGAGATAAGCCAGGTCTTTATAATGCATGTAGGTCATGTGTATTTCATCACGCTTTTAAAAAAAGCTCTGTTTAATCTACCCACCAGCCCCTCTCGCCTTCCTGGTACTACCAGTGGTAGCATTAATTAGGCTAGCAAAAGGCCGCTTGTATCATGCTCTTCGAGCATAACATTCTAGAGATTATTGTTTCACCGAGATAGAGCCAATACCAGATTCTCATCAGCGATCAATGGGCATGACCTATATTAACTTTCCATGTGCTCGAGGTCATTGGTGGTCACATTGCAAAATGTGCTCAAAGTGACACACTTAGTGAAAAGTGTTCACAGCTTTTTAAATATCTAGCATCACGATTGGTCACTTGATTCAGCTTGACACATGTGTATGTTTATAAAATTTGTAAACAAAGCTGCGTGTTTACATTTGTGCAGAAATATCCAATCGTTGGACAGCAACAAATCATGTGATTGATGACCTACTTTTACGAAAATATCAATATAGATCGCTCCCATTATTCACAGGGTATGTCAGGAGTTAAAATAAAAAACATTTTTGTACAGAGATTATGTTTTTGTTTAGCAAGTTTAAACTGGTGGCATTTTACTGAACCGTTTGTACACCCCAGTGTAACCTTTCGGAATAAGAGCCGAATCACATTTATATATCTGAGTCGAATGAGGTGATGCAAGTAAGGTTCTTCTTCTTCTTCTTCTTCTTCTTCTTCTTCTTCTTCTTCTTCTTATTATTATTATTATTATTATTATTATTATTTTATTATTATTATTATTATTATTATTATTATTATTATTATTATTATTATTATTATTATTTATTTTTTTTATTTTTATTATTATTATTATTATTATTATTATTATTATATTATTATTATTATTATTATTATTATTATTATTATTATTATTATTATTATTATTATTATTAAATCGACTAAGTCATTCTTAGCGTTATTATCGACAGGCATTGACCATGACCATTGGACCTAGACACTCACATAAAAATAATAAAATTGGAACGTTGTAGGTACCTAACGTCTAGAATTAAAACATCAATAATTGATTTATTAAAAATCACTCATCCGTAAACTGGATCTTTTGTGATATAAATATTGATATATATTGCCCACCATGCTGCGATGAATGTGATTGATACGGTGTGCTGACTCATCTTGAGTGTTATGTGATATGTACATATTTTGCTTACAGAGGAGACTGCCTGTCCCCGCTAAAAGTTCATAAAAATATCGGTAGCTGTGTAAACCAACGCATAACCTTACTGGTGTGTTGCTGATCTTAGTGTGTTCATTTTCGGCTCATTGATTTTCCTTTGAAATATTTGTTACTTAATGTGACTGTAAGATTTTATGACAGTAAAAGTCGTTTTGTGACATTCGGATGATGTGCTGTGAATGTGAAAATTCTCAAATAGGTAAGATTTAGCTTGGTACTGTGTGACTATTCATTTAAGAACACATTTAGTTATTAACAAATTAAGTAACGAAAAGATTAATTTGAAACGGCTAGGCTACCTCCAAAGCTCAATCAATATTGGAAATCGAAATCTAGATTCTTGTGCCCTACGACACACGTAGCGACGTGTGATACGTAGGTATTATTATTATCGATTTTATATCGATGTATTGGACAAAATAGTTATTTCAGGGTGTTCCAAAGGAAGTTGTTGATTTTTTAATTTTATTTTTTGTTTGTTTGTTTGTTTGTTTGTTTTTTGTTATTATTTTTTTGTTGTTTGTTTGTTTTTTGTTTTTTTTTGTATTTGTTATTTTTGTATGAGTGTTTTCTTTTCATTTGGAAAAGGGAGGGGCTGTTTTGTTTAAGTTTTCGTTTGTTTGTTCTTTGTTTTGTTTCATGCTCCTTTTTGATTGTTTGTTTTCGTATCGTTTGTTTGTTTTTGTTTTTTAAAGTTTAATCATGGCAACTCGAGTCTTGTCGAATAGATAGTTGAATAGAAATTGAAAGCTATGACCTCCATTTCCAACCCTATTATGTAGGAAGTTTTATGAAAATGCAGATGTACACGTAACGTTTATAGTATGGCTGTAGACAGAATTTAATAAATTTGTTGTTTTTTTTTTTTTAGAGTACCTTACTTTTTTTCATCCCAATATAAATACAAACTTACTTATGAATCTTTTTTTTTTTTTTTGTAGAAAAATTGCTGCTATCGTAAAAATGTATAAAAACAGCGGAGGGTATAAATGAAATTGTGATCAAGAATATGGCTAATTTCTTTAAGTAGGTTAATTAATGTCGGTTGTCCTTTATTTTCTTATTTTCCATAAGTATACAAAACTAGTATGTCGTCGGATCCATTTGGATAGGTCATATTTGGATGATCCAAAATAATAAATTGATGCAAATAGCTTTAAATAATTGCAATTAAACAACTAATTATTATTTTTTTTGTGTGTAATTTTTCAGGTAAAATAAACGTGATGTGAAGCAATTTGTGGACTATACAAAATGAAGATTTGATCAATCACATATTTTATTTACTATAGCCAATAATTTAACATGAAAGCATATCGGCACGCCACAAGTAAAATCATAACACGAAGTACGTAGGTAATGAGAAATTGGCTACGAGAGCAACATTTTCTTTAACCTGATTTTAATGTTCTTTTTTTCCCCCACAGAAATGACTTGCCGAAAAAGATATTTGCTTCGGGTGTCGTTGTAAGTGTTTTAATAATATATTTAAGCCTTTCACAGCAACAACCACAACTATTATTATTATTATTATTATTATTATTATTATTATTATTATTATTATTATTATTATTATTATTATTATTATTATTATTATTATTATTATTATTATCATTAGTCGCAGTCGTAGTAGAAGTGGTAGTAGTAGTAGTAGTAGTAGTAGTAGTAGTAGTAGTAGTAGTAGTAGTAGTAGTAGTAGTAGTAGTAGTAGTAGTAGTGGAAGTAGTAGTAGTTGTCGTAGTAGTAGTAGTTGTCGTAGTAGTAGTAGTAGTAGTAGTAGTAGTAGTAGTAGTAGTAGTAGTAGTAGTAGTAGTAGTAGTTGTCGTAGTAGTAGTAGTTGTCGTAGTAGTAGTAGTAGTAGTAGTAGTAGTAGTAGTAGTAGTAGTAGTAGTTAGTAGTAGTAGTAGTAGTAGTAGTAGTAGTAGTAGTAGTAGTAGTAGTAGTAGTAGTAGTAGTAGTAGTAGTAGTAGTATCAGGCCATAACTTTACGAAGACCACGATCAGCGTAGCCATCGTTAAATTATAGCCTGACACTGACCAAAAAATGACGTCAAAATGCCAGTCTTTGGCCACAAAAGAAAACAAATCGTGAGTTGTATTCAATAGTTCAACCAATGGGACCACTTGTTTCCATGAGCTCTACTAACGACAACTCACTAGGCGGTGCAAAAGCCAAATAATGACGTCAAAAGGCCAGTCTTTTTGGGTTTCAGCATCAGGCCGTAGCCATCGTCATGTTATAGCCTGACACTGAAATCCAAAAGGACTGGCAGTTTGACTTCATTAGTGAGTTGTCGTTAGTAGAGCTCATGGAAACAAGTAATTTCATTGGTTGAACTATTGAATTCAACTCACGATTTTTTTTTTCTTTTGTAGCAAAAGACTGGTATTTTGACGTCATTTTTGGTCAGTATCAGGCCATAACTTTACGAAGGCTACGGTCAGGCTCTAACTTAACGATGACTACGGTATCAGGCCTTAAGCTTACGAAGGCGACTGAGCGACCCCCAAAAGAAGGAAAACAATGACTTTTATTTTTTTAAATACAAACAATAGGATTCAATAGTCGTAACGTCACTTCCTTCTTAATGACGCATGGTAACTTAGTAACACTGGCTCTAAACTATCGGAACAATGGCGGACGGCCGTATGAAATATTTCTCCGGCGAGCATAAAAGCGTATCCAGAGGGAAAAAACACATAAATTTGATCATGTTTTGACTTTTACACATTCTGATCACAAGACATATGAAAAGTTCTAGCCAGCACGAATAATAAAAAGAAATGATTTTCTTTGTTTAGAACCAAGATGGCCGCCGTTGCCAGGCGGCGTGACATCAGACTACTGAATCCAAATTGGGTCGTTTGTTTACTTGCGCAATGTACTGATAACAATTCACTATTCACTACTATCGTTTGTGGATCGTTGTCTTGTAATGAATGTGATATCATTCTTTGGGAAATGTCAGGCAATGAGTTAACAAAGGCTACGGTTGGAGGCCGTCTCGACATAATACATGTGACCCTTTGCCTCAAAACGGTATTAAGTCGGGTTGGTTAAGATGTTGAAAATTGAATTTATAGCCAGAAATATCAGACTTGTGTTGAGTTTGTATGTTTTATTAAAGAGAATGGATACCATATTTCAGGGTGATAATGCCAACAATTTATATTTTGACCAGTTTTAACATTTAATTCGGCTTTTAAGCATCTGGTTCGTTCCGACATAATACCGTTTTGAGACGATGGGTCACATATGTGACCATCACAGCAATCCGGTATTATCTCGGAATGTGCCAGATGAAGAAATTTGTATATGTAAAGCGCTTTGAGTACATTTAGTGGATATTGCGCTATATAAAGCTCAATTTAAATTTTTAAGTCAAAATTATAAAAAATATAAAATAGTTATTTTTGAATTCAAAAAACTTTTCCTCAATGAAAGTGAAAGCAATTATTTATTTTTTACTCAGTTTTTTAAATGAAAAGTTTCACATTAAATATTTTTTTTAAAGCATCAGGTTCTACATGATATAATACCACGTTGAGACGGTTAAGAGTTAAAATTCTCTGGTCAAAATATATTTTTAAAAAAGGTGATTCGTCAGAGTACAATATATTTACTATTTATTTTTTCTCAGATGCATTTTGATCGGCATTCTTCTTGTTGCAAGCTACAGATACACTATCGCTCTTTTCAATGGTCCTGCTTTGTTCGATGTCTATGGAGATAACCATCTGGAACAGAAAAATAATAATAACTTTGATTTACCTCATAAACACGTCTACTTTTTAAAAACACACAGGACTGGAAGCACTCCACTATTTGCTATTTTAGCGGATTATTCTCGGTCCCAGAAATTGCTTACTTTCCTTCCTCCAGGACCGCACATTAAAAAGAGAGGTACTTCTCAAGAAGAGCAACTTAAGATGGTTGACAATTATAACCTTATAAAGAAACCGGACATGGTATTCAATAATCAAATTTTTTCGCCTTCGATATTTAAGTATTTACATAAAAACACATTCAAAGTGACGTTACTCCGAGAGCCTTTTGAAAATTTCGTTTCATCGTTTTTATACTTCAGAAACGAATATCAAACTCCCTATCTTGTCCGAGTCCCGACGAATGATCCAGTTACAGAGTTTTTACGACATCCCGATCAATATGAAACGAAAGAAGGTGATTCGTGGACGAATAATCGACAGTCGATTGACTTGGGATACGATCCGTCCAAAGGCTTCAACGATACCGAATACATCACAAAATTTATTAAAGAGGTGGACAGTGAATTTGACTTGATTATTAACACGGAATATTTTGACGAGGGCTTAGTCCTTCTAAAACGAGCTCTTCGTTGGAACACAGACGACATCATCTACCTTATAGAAAATGAAGAATTGTTTTTTGAGGAAACGGAAACGAAAGTGACGAATACCTTATCCGAAGTAGAGCAAAGAAAACTTCATTCAAGATTTTCTAAAGCTGACATTATGTTGTATGACTATTTCTTGAATCAATTTAAGGAAAAAATGAGCCAAGAAGAGGGTCTGAAGGAAGAGGTCTACGAGTTGCAACACATCCTGATCAAATTCAGGAGCTATTGTAATCGCCCTGAAATGTTCCACGAAAATTTATTCATTCCTGATGGAGCGTGGAATACTGGATTTCAATTAACACCAGCGAAGTGTCGACTACACTCATTTAATTCTAACAATTTAACAAAGTACCTTCAAGAAAATCAACGTGCCGTTTCTATTCATTGATCTTCATAGTGTAGGTACTTTTTAAAAACTTTTTACGATAACTACTATGTTACTAGTGTGCATCTTGTGTGAGTGTGTCTATGTCAATATTGAATTGTTATAAGTGTGTAACCAAATGACAGATTGCCACTTTTTTTGGGACAATAAAGATATATTATTATTATTATTATTATTATTATTATTATTATTATTATTATTATTATTATTATTATTATTATTATTATTATTATTATTATTATTATTATCATCATCATTATTATTATTATTTTGAGACGACGATCACAAGGCCAGATAGGAGGAGGTTCACCAGACGGAAACGGCTAAAAAAAATCATTTCAATGTGCCAAAATTCATGGTTAATTTTTACAAAATCCATATTGGTCACTTTAACTCGCAATAATACATTCCATCACCTATGACCTCGTATCGGCAATGTGTCGGAATGATTAAGATGCTGAAAATTGAATTTAAGTTCTTGTAAAAAAAAATAAATAAAAAAAAAATAACAACAAGAAAAAACAACAAATGTGAGACTTTTGTTGAGCTTATATTATGATTTATTGAGGATTGAGAAAGAGTATATTTTCTTGGAGAGAGAATAACTAGAATCGTAAAAAAAATTTGATCATATTATCTTTTTAAAAGGAAGAAGAAACGAAAGAGAGGACTATTTTATAGGAAGCAGAACAAAGAAAGCTTAATTCAAAGCTTTCAAACGTAGGCTTAATGTTGTAGGATGTTTTAATATTGCACGTCACAATGAGGTGGCAATTTATTTGTGTAGCCATGGAGTCCTTTTCTATCGTAAATAAGCTACACATTTAGTGAACTAGAATAATAAATCTGAGTTGACTGAAAAAGGAAACGGAAGTGAAGAATACCTTATCTGAAGTGAAGAAAAGGAAATTTCACAAAAGATTTTCCAAAGCTGACTTTATGTTGTAAGACTATTTATTGAATCAATTTAAGGAAAAAAAAGAAGTCAAGAAGAAGGACTGAAGGAAGAAGTCTATTAATTACAATTACAGCATACACTGATAAAATTCAGGAGCTATTGTAATAACCCTGAAATGTTCAACGGATTGTTGTTTTTGTTTTTAAGGGTTTTACGGTGCTTGCAACATATTTAGGTCATATCAGCGCCAATAAAAAGGAAGAGAATTGCATAATAAAAACATTCTAGATGTACGTAAGTAAGTAGATGTACAATTAAAAGGACTTAAGGAAAAAGTAAGACAACGGGGAATGGTTCAAATAGGGAACAGATGTAGATTCCAAGAGCATGCTATCACTAATAATAATAATAATAATAATAATAATAATAATAATAATAATAATAATAATATACTTTATTCATTTAAAAAAATGGAAATTCGTTTACAGACATGCATAAAAATGTATAAACACAAAGTTGAGAATCTATGGCACCAATGTATATATATGTATAGATATAAATATATATATATATATATATATATATATATATATATATATATATATATATATATATATATATATATGCAAATGTACAATCATGTAAAAAAAAAAATATACAACCAAGAACCAATAGCAATACATTATATATTAATTTAATAAAATTGAGAAAGGCCATACCTCTGGCCTTCAGACACTATATTTATAATATGGTTATCTGCTGTCCCAGCAAATATATCGTATCGTTCTGTCTGTCTGTCTGTTTGCGTGTATTTATGTATGTATGTATGTATGCATGTATGTATGTATGTATGTATGTATGTATGTATGTATGTATGTATGTATGTATGTATGTATGTATGTATGTATGTATGTATGTATATATGTATGTATGCATGTATGTATGTATGTATATATGTATGTATGTATGTATGTATGTATGTATGTATGTATGTATGTATGTATGTATGTATGTATGTATGTATGTATGTATGTATGTATGTATAATATATATATGTATGTATGTATGTATGTATGTATGTATGTATGTATGTATGTATGTATGTATGTATGTATGTATGTATGTATGTATGTATGTATGTATGTATGTATGTATGTATGTATGTATAATATATATATGTATGTATGTATGTTTAATATATATATATATATATGTATGCATGTATGTATGTATAATATATATATATATATATATATATATATATATATATATATATATATATATATATGTATGTATGTATGTATAATATATATATGTATGCATGTATGTATGTATGTATGTGTGTGTGTATGTATGTATGTATGTATGTATGTATGTATGTATGTATGTATGTATGTATGTATGTAGGTAGGTAGGTAGGTAGGTAGGTAGGTAGGTAGGTAGGTAGGTAGGTAGGTAGGTAGGTAGGTAGGTAGGTAGGTAGGTATGTATGTATGTATGTATGTATGTATGTATGTATGTATGTATGTATGTATGTATGTATGTATGTATGTATGTATGTATGTATGTATGTATGTATGTACGCTCATTTCTTTTGTATACATTTGTAGAAACAATGTGCAAGCGTGTATGTTCGTGTATGGCTGTGTCTGTAATATAAATGTGTTGATGTTCATACCATGAACCAAACTGAGCATTGTTTACCTCACATGAATTGCCTTTAATTTGGACAATAAAGATTATTATTATTATTATATTTAAAAGATAGTATTTAATTCAAATCACAGTTGTGCGTTAAAAATTCGAACACCATGTGGCAAAAATGAATTAAGGTGACGTGTTGTCTTTGTTTTTATAGATATAAGGCGACGGCTCCTCATGGAAAACTTAATATATTTGCGAAGGGGGTGATCGCCATCCTCCATAACTTTCTCCATTTTGCTTAGACAAAATCTCTTGAACAATTCTTTCACATTGGAAATTGGGTGAGTATAACTCCTGGCTTTACCAATAGGATTCAATAGTCGTAACGTCACTTCCTTCCTAATGACGCATGGTAACTTAGCAACTCTGGCTCTAAACTATCGGACGCCCGTATGAATATTTCTCCGGCGAGCTTAAAGGGTATCCAGGGGGGAAAAAACACATACATTTGATCATGTTTTGACTTTTACACATTCTGATCACAAGGCATATGAAAAGTTCTAGCCAGCATGAAAAATAAAAAGGAATGATTTTCTTTGTTTAGAACCAAGATGGCCGCCGTTGCCGGGAGGCGTGACATCAGACTATTGAATCGTATCATCCGATCAATTTTCTTAATGTCACTATCAGGGAGTTATACATTATTCATAATATTTATCTACAATTTACAATAATTGTCATCAAAGTCATTTTCCATCACCAAAGTCATAATTTTTGTCCGATTTTTACCAAACAAAGTGCACTGTTAACGATTTACACCCGCGAATGAAAAAGAAAAAAAAAAGATCAAATCGTAATTTCTACAATATATTTTATTTCTGTCGCAAATTGACAAAATTCAAAGCACAATTTTTCCTAACCGTTTTCATCTTCTAATATGAAAGGCAGACTCCATCTTCGTTCTGAACTGTCATGGTGAGAGAACGGAAAAAAGAATTTGATCACGTGATCAAAAATTATCGTTCGTCTCACCCAACGAATGAAATCGTTAACTTGGTAATGCAAATCATGGCACCAAAAACGTTCAAAATTCTTCATAAATCATCTCCAAAATGTCTCGAAAATTTAACTTTTAAAGAAAGAAAATATGTTTTAGGCACACCAATAATGTAAATGTCCCAACATCAAAACAACCCATTTCGGTAAACAGTCCTTTCGTTATGCCGCTCCAGTTTTGTGGTATAATCTGCCAAAGCATATGAGAATGGAGAAAGATTTGAATAGTTTTTAGAGACTCTTATGACAAAGGTGGGAGCTTCTCAGTTCTCAGACTAGTTCAGATCTGTTTTCTGTTCTCGTAAGTATATTTGATATTCATATTTATAAAACTACGAGACATATAAATTGGTATGCATAATGTATAATACTGTATATAGTATTTAATTTATGTGCAAAGTATTATTTTTTAAAACTCTTATGAAAAGTCTTAAATGGCATTCTGATTTTAAATCGGATATTATAATTATAAATAAAATATACTTTATTACTTTTTCAAATTATTATTTTTACTTCTTATTGTCAATGTAACTAGTTGTTTTGTATAAAAGACGTATGCATATTGTATTTTTATCGACAATAAATAATGTATTCATTCATTCATCACAAGACTAAATATGAGGCTCACCAGACGGAAATGACTTTTTTTTTTCATTTCAATGCGCTCAATTTCATGAATGGATTTTATAAAATACATAATGGTTACTTTAACTCGCCATAATACTGTTATGGTGAATTAAAGTAACCATTGTGTATTTAGTCTATTGTTAATAGACGCCATGGCCTACCACCTTCACCACAGTCAGTCACACATGCCTAGTTCTCTTATTTGAAAAATCGTGTGCATGCGGTATTTCAAGCGTTGTGTCCCGATCGCAGTCTAAAGATACGTGACCTGGTCTTTTCTATTTAAAAGTTTGATTGGTTCACTTTTATTGAAGCAAACAAATTCCGGGTCCACCACTTCCATCGCCATCAAAACCTCTACAGCATCATCCCTCATTGTTATCACAACTCACGCCTTCATCATCATCATCATCATCATCAATATAATCATCATCATTGTCGTCGTCACTACCACCTCTACCTTCAGCCACCACATCAAAATCATCATTGCCACCAGAAAAACAACAACCATGACCAAATCAGCATCATTACAACCATTGCAATTACTACAACCACCACAATATCATTGTTACAACCAGACTTATACTCATCATCACACAACGACACTATTACAACCCCCATCACCACTTCATCATCATCACCACTTCAAACACAACTACAGCCACCACATCATTATCATCGTTGCCACCACTACTACTACTACCAACGACATCACATCATCACCATCATAACTATCTCCAATTGTACAATCACCACCACCACATTATTATCATTAACACTATCACAACAACTAATCCAACCACCACCACACCATCATCACAACAACTATTGCAACAACCAACATATCAGCAATATCACCATTAATACAAACACCACCGCACAACCATCACGACCACCCTTACTATACTACTACCACTATATCATTATGATCATCACTAACTACCACCACCACTGCAACACATCACCATCACTAAAGCTACCACCACATCATGACAACAACAACGCATCATTATCACTATCACCCTCACTGCAGCCACCACAAAGACAACATTATCTTCAAAAAAGAAAAAGAAGCAACATTTGCCTACATAACGTGCTTGTTTATTATCATTCAAAATATAATTATGGCACATGAGAAACATTTCATAACAAAATTTTATCTATCAATCAATACCCAATGGATCCTTATGTGAACAGAGGAACAAATCCTTGTGTATGTATATATATTTACATGACAATGATAACCAAACACAAAGTTTGTGATGGTCTGAAAGCTTTCAATTTCAATCATTGCAACAATTAATCAATGATTAGACCTGGAAGTGAAAGCCAACAAAATTGTCTAACCATTCTTCGCAGAACGAATTTCTACGCATGTCATAAAGTGCAAAATGATGATTGAAATGAGAGTAAAAATAATGTGACATTGTCGGAAATCCGACAATAGTCGGACATTTTACGGGTCTGATGATAGCTCCATGTTTGACCAGACATAGGAATTAAGGTGAGACGATTTCGTAGTAGTAGTAGTAATATAAAATTGCAGTCTTTGAGAGCAATAAGGCCTATACAGCCGGAGTTTATCCCGGTTTATTTAGCATGAACTGAACAATAGTAGCAACTGCTTTCTATCATTTGAATGGGATGCTGGCCAATCACTGCTGTGTGGACTAAGGGAGTGTGTGTGTGTGTGGGGGGGGGGGGGGGGGTGGAGTCAGAAAAAATTTACAAATTTCGACTGCACCTAGGATGGATCTGCAAAGGTCCCTTCGCTTGTGGAGACAGTGCTCCACCAACTGAGCTATCAAGAACACCAGCAATCTCCCAGGACAACAACTAAACCTTGCAAGGTGAGCAGTCCTTGTTATGCCACCTTTTGATTTTGCCAGACCTTACGAGACGCAGCAGCCAATTTACTGTTGGGTGAACAGAATGCCTGGACTCGACATAATGCCAACATCAACAGCCTCCATTTTAATGCGACCACAGCAATTAGGGCTACATGCGCATTGGGAAATACAGAGAGAGAGAGAGAGAGAGAGAGAGAGAGAGAGAGAGAGAGAGAGAGAGAGAGAGAGAGAGAGAAGGGAAGAGAGAGAGAGAGTGAGAAAGGAAGGGAGAGAGAGAGAGAGAGAGAGAGAGAGAGAGAGAGAGAGAGAGAGAGAGAGAGAAGAGTGAGATATAATTTATGTGTGTGCCGTGTGTTCCTTTTTAAAAAAAAAATTTAATTTTAATTTTTGTTTGTTTTATGAAAAGAAATGTAACCTAACAACAATTGCCTCTTGAGACAATAAAGATTATTATTATTATTATTGAAATTTCAATCAAGGGAGTTCAAGAATCTTCTTATTACACCCCTCCAATGAGATACCTCACCTACAATATTCATTTCATCAGAATATACTCTTTTTTTACAACGATCGGTTCTCGAATTTAACGATTTAACATTTAAGAATTATCATTGTGGTCAGGATATCATTACGCGTAAACATCTATTTTTAGTAAAACTGGATCCATGCATGATAAAAAAAATTCTTAAACTGCTTATGCTTAGTTTTTCTTAACAAAGGACAATTTTATAATTTATTAATGCAATTATACTATAGTAACCGAGGCTTTCCCCACAATTAAAGAGGTATAATGTTTGATTTTAGTTGTTTTACAGCACTTGTGACACATTTGTATCATTCAGCACTGGTAAAAAGTAGAAGATGTGCAGTTTTGTGGTCTTGCAAAATGACATTTGCCTCCAGACTGGTAGGTCCCAGGTTCGAGCCCTGCTTTCTCACTGCGCTCAGATGCAAAATGAGTACTTGGCTTTGTAACAGCAATCTCTGTCAGAAAAAAATAATTGTAAAAACACCTTGTAGGCGTCATGTCTCGTCCTACAAATTTAATGTTGGTTGGAGACATCCTGTAAACACAGGCACAGGATTAATTTGAAGTGCTTGCAACACTGTTATGTCATTTCAGCACTAGTAAAAAGGGGGATGATATAGAGAGAAAGTCATATATCTGAAGTTAAAAGCACAACAGAAAAAGCGAGACAAAGGGGACTGTTTCAAATAGATAGTATGCAGATGACGTCACTCAAGCCTTTGTTATTGATTTTGCCATCCGCGTTTGTGAGTTGTTCTCACTAAACTGTATTAACCAGACTATAAAAGTTCATGGTTACACAGAGTTTGTGTGTTGGTCCGTTATACTTCCGGATGGCAATGTTGTGAACTCCTTGGCCAAGCGCATTCTATCTATAGCGAACAGAAAATTCTACGAGCAAATCTATCCATGTGTCTATTTTGAAATTACCTATAGTGTCACCCAGGACAAACAAAGAATCCCGCTATCAAATGTTTACAAAGTACAATATAACTGTCATGAACTTGACCAGCTCCTTGTTGTCTGCATTGAACACTATTCACTGTTTGTCCTATCATCTGGTGAATATTATTCAC
Organism: Berghia stephanieae; assembly: GCF_034508935.2. Classification (NCBI taxonomy): domain Eukaryota; kingdom Metazoa; phylum Mollusca; class Gastropoda; order Nudibranchia; family Aeolidiidae; genus Berghia; species Berghia stephanieae. The sequence continues at coordinate 15,057,881 of NC_088365.1, read as the reverse complement.
TCACCGTGAACTTATCACTGATGGTCTAACCTTTCTCCTCCCAGGATTGTTTTATCTATCATTCTATCTCTCACTCTCCCTTTTTTTCTATCTACCTTCCTTCCTTTATTCTTCTTCCTCTCAAAACTGATTGATTGAAGCTTGTCTTAGAGACAAACACTTACTAAAATCACAAGACCCAGTGAGTAACCTGTCATTCTGCCTCTAAGCTGTGAATGGCTAAGATGTAGCCTGTGATGAGAAAGAAGAAAAACACAAAAACAAAAAATTCTTCATATGCCTACGGAAACAACTTTATAAGAGTTATTATCAGACTAGGTCTTTATAAGCTCCTAGTAGACCCACACTGACTCCTGACATAGAGTACGGTACCACAGCTATATCCAGCCAACGGACTACCACTAGTTATATGGTGTGACCATGTGTTTGTGCTGCCCTGTCAATCACGGAGCGAGTGTGACCCTATTGTATTCTTACAATATCCAACACTGCATGTAGCTAAGTACCTGTCTTACCCGTCAAATAGGGTAATATTTTAAAAAGTGTCTTATCCAGAGATATCCCTATGTAAAAATAAATGTCTCTGGATAAGGTATTTTACACACATCACCACTCATGTGCCTAATGTGATGTGGATCACTGTATACAGTGTAAATAAAAAAATTATCAATATCATCCATGGAGACAAAAAAATAGTTATCAATTCGTTGTATAAACAAGAGGTCTTGAAGCCAATAATTTGACCAAAATAAAGCTAAACAAATAAATCAGTACGGCAGTTATTAATTCAGTCTTTAAAAAATAAATAACACTTTGTTACAACATATGTGACCAAACGCTTCAAAACAGTTTTATGTTGGGTGAACCTGATGCTTACAATTGAATTTCGAGCTTAACTTATAAAATTTGAGTTAATTCAAACATATGCATCCAGTTAAAACTTTGTTGTTTTTTTTCTTGGATAAAAAAGAATTGACAAATAAAGGGGCCTTGAAATAAGATCAAGAAGTACAAAAACTTTTTTTTTTTAAATGACATCTTATCTATCAGTAATTCAATTATATATAATAAATGTAACAATGGCAATGATTTAGGCCGACCCGTAAATTTTCAATAATTTAAATATAAAAAGATAGCCAAATATGACATGATGTCCATGGGGCAGGAGTTTATCCCAATTTATAATAATTTAAATATAAAAAGATAGCCAAATATGCAATGATGCCCATGGGGCAGAAGTTTATCCCAATTTATGTGGTAAAATTAAATGGCCACTTTCACTAACCTGTGTTTACTACCTTGTGGACAGGAAACTAGTTCACTGCAAAATACGTTCAACCACATCTAAACTAACACTAAAAACTCACTAAGAGAAAAGAGAGGCTGGAAAAAAAAAATTTGATCATGCTCTAGTGTTTGAGCCAAAGAGCCCCCATTAATATGTATTGCTTCACAAATATATTTTGGAAAGCTATACAAGGAAATATTTAAAAAATAATTTTTACATACATTAATACAATTAATAAAAGAACCGGATGCCATTCTCAGACAACATCAAACATGAACAACAATAAATACTTTGTTTGCATGAAAAGCTGCTCTTTTCTTAACATAAGACCAAGATATTGATAACGAGAAAATTATACATCATCTGTTTGCATTGAAATAGTGTGTTCATTATCTGTTAAGTAACAATGTTTGATATCAACGATACCATTAATAAATCTTGATTAATAAACAATAATTGCAATATGTCCAAGATTGCATCACGAGATCTGTCACCGGAAAGGAAAGACCGTCCTCATGCTTCTTTTTTTCCTGTGGTCACTTTGTTTTTTTGGTTTAATTACAGAAAAACAAATTTGATTTGGCAAGTTTTTAAAATTTGATTTTCAGTTACTTAATCAATTGACCACATCATCTAATTTCCACTAGTAAATTTTACTTATTTTCCTTTTTTTTGACAAGCATTATCATTGAAAAGGTTGGATGGAATAACAATATTACAATTCACAACACAAAACAAATATATTATTGCTTGCATCTGTTTATGCATCCACTTGTTCACCAGATTGATTTTATTACAGTATATATTATCCTCCCTACATCAGTTCAACAATACCTTGAAGTGAAACTTAATGAAGGCAACCACCCGTTTTACCAATTTTACATTGTGCTACATTTTTTCTGAAACTTTAAATTATTCATGTAATAGAGTACACGATAAATTCAATCAGCTTTGATTTAAGTACAACAAATTCTACAAACTTTATTAAATTTTAAATATTAATATAAGAAAAATTAAGAATAAATAGGTGTAAAGTGAACTCAGAAATAGACCACAGTCTATATTTATCACATTCTTCAATAAAGGATAATATGTTTGATGCTTTAAATTAAAATCAACACATTTCCATGGCTATACATACACTGTGAAAATTTCACTCAATCAAAAAATGTTAAAATAGAAAATTAAGTATCAATCATGACTTAAGTGTTAGTTATTGTGAAAGACATAGATAATTGCAGTGGTAATATTATACTTGGGTAGCTCTATAAACGATACAATCATCACCTAATATGTATATATATCATGACAAAATTGAAACAAAACGGTAAACCTCATAAGAGAATTGCCTTAGTCACTATTTGGATAATGATGAGTTGACTACATAAGATTTTCTCTAATCAAGTTGCATAATATGGTTCGATTCTTAAGAACCCATCCCCATGTTTTTAATGCACATTCATTGTACATACTAAGGAAAACACTATAGACTAGATTACACTGAAGACATGAAAGGTGACGCAATGAATCAAAGCAGTATAGTGGAGGTCTGTTGTAACGAGAACCCCATTTCCAAAATATAAATTCTCATTATTCTCGAGCTCTCGTTATAACCGATTTTTAAGGGAAAACTCAAATTACCATATTTTTTTACTTTGGGTCAATAATATTCAGATTTGGCAAAGTTCATCAGACATTTTGACATATTTTGTGACAAATTTCGCTATTTTGAAGGCCAATCTTGTGAAATTCTGGAATTTAAATTGGTAAAGTTCGGCAAGGACAGTCCCTCACTTTACTCTTGCCTTTGTATTATTATGTACAGACCTACCAATATGCCATTATGTCAACCAGGTTTTGGAGAGCAAAAACAGCAATAAAAGGAAAGATTAAGGAAAAATGAAATTGTACTCACCAAATTGAGGAATAAAACGTATGTAAAAATAATGATGAGGTCAGGATCAAAACGTACTAAGTCACACAAAAAAGATTTTGAGAAAAACAAGCATTAACAAAAAACTCATTTTGTGATCATGTGACTTAGTACGTTTTGACCGTGATCACCTTAAATACATGGTGCAGCACCCAATAATGATAATTAGAGTAAAAAGTCGGTCTGGATACAGTCTCCTAGTAATCGAATACCCTCAAATCCCTCGGGTACATTTGACTAGCTTATATATTAGATTTAAAATTTGCAATTTTAATAATAAATAGTATTCTTCTCAATATCGATAATTTGGTATTTTCAGTATAACATCTGAGATGCCAGGATTTTTGCTTGAATCTGGGTTGTCTGGCAGGTCTGTATGTGGATCGGGAGTGTGTGTGTGTGTGGGGGGGGGGGGGGGGGGAAAGGGTGGGAAGGAGGGAGGTTGTTGAGGTGTTTTTAAATAGACGAGCATGTATTTTACTCAAATTCTCATTAATGCTAGTCTCTGGATTGTGCATTATCGTTATAACAGGTATATTAAAAACAGAAAAACAACAGGGGAAAACAGGGATTTTTTTTTTACACACACAAGGCTGAAATATCACAGTGGTCTAAGAAACACTTTTTGCTGTGAGCCGCTACATGAAAAATATGTGTAAGCTGTTTTTTAAATTTTGATTTGGAATAATGAATGTGATTTTCTTTGAATCTTGGGTGAAAATTCACGGGGATCAATTTGAATGTAAGAGATGCCAATTCTGTACAAGTACCCACCTCTTTAAACTTAAGTGGCCTTATGAGGAAAAACCAAAATGGCAGCAGGCGATTAACTTTATCTAAAATACAAGCACTGTCAGCATATGTCGGTGAACTTCAACCAATGCTTTTAATTATAACATTAATAAGAATACATGCTATGTTTCAATATTACATGATATTATTCATGCAACATTATACTCATCCCTATGCACTGAGAGAAATTATTATACTCTTTTGTTTAAAATGTGCTGTCTATTTGTGTATTTACTAATATTTCAAATAAGTTCAGACTGACTAATATCGACCCAATTAAATGTATAGCACTATCGTTTAGATTAAGACATTCCATTTCTATTTTCTTGGTACAAATTTGACCTTGACATCTGTGTCTGGCACTTGTAAAAGCTGGTATCGTTGGTCTAAAGGTTCATGGTGCCACTCCAAACGGTAATCACGCAATATTCGTGATATCATGTTCACCATTTCCTGCTCAGCAAACCTGCGACCTGTGAAATTTAGTAAAAGTTTAAGATATATTCATATTAGATGCATTTCATGGCAATCAATCTGAATTTCAAAGGAAGTAAATAATCTATATAAATTAATCAAGCAGGATTTTCATCCTGTTTTGTTTTTTTCTAAAATACAAACTATTGCAATAAGGTACTATGGAACAGATATTGTAGAATTTTCAAACTTTAAAACTGTCTTACTTGAACAAAATGCATTTTTTCTTTTAGTTTGGGTGAAGACAATCACAAAACAAACACACACAGATATATATATATATATAATCCACATGGTATTTCAAGGCCTTTGACTTAAGCAACTCTTATTATGATATGTTATGTTATGTTATGTTATGAAATGTTATGTTATGTTATGTTAAGTCAATTAAAGAAAAGATACAAAATACAAAATGGTGATAGACCAATTTCCTAGGCAAAAACACAATCAAAACTGAAAAGAAAAGTGTGTTACAACTTAATCAAGATGTAATATATTATTTTTGCACAGAAACTTTACAAACATTACAATACATCTGGATCTGTCTGATAAATTGAGTAAAACTAAAAAGAATGCATTGCGATAGATGATGATAAGATGGTATGAAAAACAATATGTGATTTTCAATTTAAAGCCTGACGTTGACACAAGGTCAATATTTGGCTGGATAAAGTTTTCTTAATAAGCACACACCATTGAGAGAAACGAGTCTGTGAGCCCCAAAGTAACTTACTTACTTAATCCTCTTCTGGCCTTGAGGCACATAGGGCATCCACCAGACATCTCCATTTTTTGCGATCAGCTGCTTTTGCGGTGGCTGTATTCCAGGACAGGCCTGCTTCCTTTAATTCTTTCTCCATCGTCCTTCGCCAGGTTTCTTTGGGTCTTCCCCGCTTTCTCTTCCCATCTGCTGTCCAGTACAAGGCTGTCTTGGGAAGTGACCCTTTTTCCATTCTGGCCACATGACCCAGCCAACGCCATCTTCTTCTTTTTATTTGGCTATCAATGCTAGTGCAGTCCGCTTTCTTTAATAGATCCACTGTTCTTATTTTTGTAGGCCAAAATAAATTAAAAATTCTTTTTAAACACTTGTTCTGAAAGGCTTCTAGTTTCTGTATTAAGGAGGATGTCATTTTCCAGCTTTCACTTCCATAAAGCAGTACACTTAAAACATTGCTCTTGTATATTTTCAGCTTTGTCTTTCTCATTATTTGCTTTGATTTCCAAAAGTTTTTCAGCATGCCGAAAGCCTGATTTGCCTTTTGAATTCTGTGCTTGATATCGTGTTCTGCATTTCCGTCGTCTGTTATTTTGGATCCGAGGTAGGAGAACTCTGTTACCTCTTCAATTATATGTTCATCTATCCTAATTTCACTGTCATGTTTTGGATTCACCCTAATTTACACAGTCTTATCGAAATTTATTTTCAGTCCAATTTTCGAGGCGTTCTTGTGTAGTACGTTTAGTTTCTCTGAGTCGTCTCTGTGTGTACTGGAAACTAACGCGATATCATCTGCGTAGTCTATATCTTCCAGAAAAGATGTCAGTGTCCAGCGAATGCCTCTCTTCTTACCATCAATTGTATTTTTCATGAGCCAGTCTAGAGCCAGGATAAACAGAAGCGGGGAGAGTATGCAGCCTTGTTTTACACCAGTTGTTACATTAAAGCTGTCTGTTAAATTGTTACCACAGATCACTTGGCATTGGTAGTTGCTGTACATTGCTTTGATTAGGTTGACTATCTTCATCGGTATACCATAATGGCGGAGTATTTTCCACAGGGACTCTCTGTGTAAGCTGTCAAAGGCTTTTTCAAAATCGACAAAAATGGTGTAGAGGGGCTGTTCCATTCAATGCTTTGCTCCAGGATTTGTCTCAGGGTAAATATGTGGTCACTACATGACTTCCCTTTTCTGAACCCTGCCTGCTCTTTTCTAAGAATGTTTTCAATGTGAGGTGAGATTCTTTTCAGAAGGATTCTATTAAAAATTTTGCTCGTTACGGACAGGAGTGTGATTCCACGCCAGTTAGCACAATTTCCTAGGTCTCCTTTCTTGGCTATTTTATGGATGATGCCTTTCTGCCAATCCTCTGGTATTTCTTCCTTTTCCCAAATGTTGGTGAACAGTTTACTGAGAATTTTGGACATTTCTTGCGAGTTCGCTTTAAGCATTTCCGCAGTGATTTTGTCAATACCTGGGGCCTTGCCATTTTTTTGTTGTTGTATTGCCTCGTGCACCTCATGCTCAGTGATTGGACCAAGATTAACCTCTACGTCCCTTTCTGCTTCTGGGATATCTGTGTAAGAAGATGGGTCTGGTCTGTTCAGAAGGTTTGCGAAATATTCTCTCCATCTTTCAATTTTCTCCTTTTCGTCTGTGATGACACTACCATCTTGGGATTTTAATGGTTTCTCTTGACCATAACTTCTGTTTCCCGAGAGCTTTTTTGTGATTTTGTATAGTGTTTGTGTGTCGTGTCTTACAGCTGCATTTTCTGCTTCAGTTGCTAAATTTTCTGCAAAATCTCTTTTGTCTTTCCTTGTGGATTTTTTCACTTCTTTATCCTTCAATGAGTATTCACTGGATAGCCTTTCTTTCAGTCGGGGGGATTTAGCGTTCAGGAGATTTAGTTTGATTGATTTTCTTTGGTTAATGAGCTCCATGACCTTGCTGATATCCAATTCTCTGTATTGGATTTATTGTGTCCTAAGTGTTCAGTGGCACTTTCCTGCATGACGTGGTTGAAATCTTGGATTGTCATGTTTGTAATATCTTGTATTGCACTGAATTTGTTTCTGACTGAGATATTGAAATTGTTTTGGATATCTGGGATTTTCAATTTATCTGTGTTGAAACGTTTCTCCTTCTGTTTTGCTATTTTTGTTTTCATCAATTTAGTAGAGATTTTGGCTGTGACAAGATGGTGGTCACTTCCAATGTCTGCCAATCGTCTGACTCTGACATCGTTTAGGCTGCTCTTCCATTTTCTGTTTATAATTATATGGTCTATCTGACTTTCTGTTTTCCCATCTGGTGATTTCCATGTCAATTTGTGGATGTTTTTGTGTGGGAAGAAAGTTCCACCAATAATGAAGTTGTGTTCTTCACAAAATTCTGCCAGTCTGCTTCCATTGTTGTTCATTAGCCCTATGCCCTCCTTTCCAACGGACTGATTTGTTTGTGTATTGCCAACTCTAGCATTAAGGTCTCCGATGATCATGAGCATATCATGTCTTGGAATGTTTTCAACGGCCATTCTTAGAATATCGTAAAATTCTTCTTTGTTTTCTTCATCTGAATCCTCTGTAGGTGCGTAGCATGTGAGGATTGATAGCTTGGTGTATTTTGAGTTGTGTCTTGTGTATAAAAGTCTTTCACTTATCGGTTTCCATTCCAATAGTGACTTGTTGTTTTGCCTGGCTATCAAGAGGGCAACACCTTCTCTGTGTTGGTCATCCTTTCGTCCTGACCAAATGATCAGGTCGCCATTTGAGAGTTGGCGCTTCCCAGCTCCTGTCCATCTTGCCTCTGATATGCCTAGCAAATCGATCTTGTAGTTCAACATCTCGCGCTGGGCTTGTGCCAGTTTTCCTGTTTGATATAGGGTCCTAACATTCCAGCACGAGACATTGAGCTTGCGTTTTGGTGACAACAGATCTGCAATCTGGTCGGGGGCGTCCTTTCGGCTTTGACCTCCTACCGTCATGAAGCCAGTATTCTGGTCCGCTTCTCTGCTGCCGCCGGTTGTGGATTTATGTCTGGTTTCTGTTTCTGTAACAGTTTGCTTTTTATGAGGTGGGTTGTTAACCCTACGCTCAACCCCCATTCCTGGAGGGCCGGTGGATTACTCTTCGTCTGATCTCTCTCCTTTTTTCTCTTATTAGAGGTCCGAGGTTCGAGATACGCAAGCCCTCCCACCACGACAAGGTGATAATCCGTCGGGAGAGGCCCCAAAGTAAGCTCAAGACAAATTAAAATATTGTATGACATTTGTTTTGTCACTGTAATTTTTAACTACTTGCTGTAGCTTAATGTAAAATATTAACTTAATCTTTTGGAAAAAACAACTGAAGTTCATAACTTTATTTCCATTCTTTTTTACCATTTCAATTCTTTATAGGATACAGTAGAAACTATTTTTTAAAAACAGTAGATCACGAAATATATAAGGGGAAAAAAAGACCAAAACAACATAAACATATTTTTTTTCTTTCTGTTTGATAACGTATACATACTGGTATATGATTAAGCACACATACCTAGACACATGCGTATACCAGTGCTGAAAGGTATGAGAATGTAAGGGTGTTGCTTTTCAATGCCATCCATATTGCCCCTTAACCAGCGCTCAGGGTAGAACTCTTCAGGATTGGATATGTAGGCAGGGTCGTGTAAGGGGACATAATTCTCCAGGCAAATATATGTCTGCAAGGAAGAAAACAAATTAAATGGACTAAAAAACAATATATTATAAAAAATGTGAGACAAGCTTCCAGACAATTAGAGTTTATTAAATGAACAAGAAAAGTAATGTGCGTTTCAATAGTGCGGCTATGTGGTCTTGTGGTATGACACTCGCTTTCGGATTGGAAGATCCTGGGTTCGAGCCTCGCTTGGCGCATAGTTGAGTCCTTGGAAAAGACTCTTTATTCACATTCTCTCAGGGTGTAAAATGAGTACCTGGCTGTCAACAGCATTGTCTCAGTCTGAAAAATTGTAACATTGACTAACAGGCGTCATGTCACATTCTGCATGTTACGTGTTGCTGTTGGTCAGGCATCCCTTGTAAAGCACTTTGAGCACATTTAGTGGATATTGCCCTATATAAAAGTTCTAATTATTTTTTTTGTTCCACAAAGGGAAAAAATAAGAATAGAAAAAGATGACGACATTGTACAGCAAATTGTGCAATCGATAATTGTATTTGAAGTTCATAAAAGAAATAAAGCTTCGTGTCTGGTACATTGGTTATACATTTTTCATAAAACTCCAAGCCTTTCTTTCTCATTGTTGTACAATTTCAAACTTGAGGCAACCCCTAAATCATCTACACTTTCTCAGTAGTTTATTTGCCTATCAGTCAGTTTAACAGAAAAACTGAAGTTCTTTGAAACTATAATTTCTTCCCTTATGTATCATGTAATGATTGCACACTTTAATGTTTTCACCAAGAGATTGGTGATCGTGATACAGCAATGAAGCCTAAGTCAATTGTTGTAACTCAGACTTACCACAGAGTTGCCAACCTACAAAAAAAAAATTATAGGGAGATTAGATAAAAAAAAAGTGGGAAATTTTCGACACGTTTTGTAGGGAGACTTATTAGAAAGCGGGGGGGGGGGGGGGGGGGGGGGGGGGTGAACTTACTCTGTTATAATCAATCAGCTTATGACTCACTAAGAAGGGTTATGTTTAATTCCCTGTCGCATTCACTGTGTTTTCCTTTTAACCCATGCATTTCTTGTCTTGTAAGAGAAATAAATGACACTCAGCAGAATTCAACTGCCGTATGCATCGAATTTGGCCAAATCTCTCCCTTAGCCGCTCCAAAAAAGTAATATCTGTACATACTGATTAAACATGTGAGAGTGGCAAGTCTCTGCCGCTGCTCTCTTGGTGAACTTAGTGAAATTAAATGTTAGGTTAGATCAAATTCAAGTTCAGGTTGTAAGGGGTAATAATTTTTTTTAAAATACAATCCAACAACTTGCATCTTGATTGTTTTTTTTTGTTGGCACAGCTTGACTTACGCCTTCAGGTACTTGATATCCTCCAATAGCAACATCCTTTCCTGCCAGTCTTTGGACATCTAAACCAATGGGGAAAAACCTGAAGGAAGAAAATGTCGAATAGAGGAAGAGAAGAAAAAGTTGTAAATAGAACATAATTTAAAAGCGAATATAACTCTAAAATTTCATCCCCAGATGCTGTAAAAACTGAAGAAAGGAGGGGTGGTAGAGGATAAATTGAGTATAACTTTAGAAACAGAATCATTGGTCGATAAATAGCCATGAACATGATTAGCTACAACATTCTTATACAAATATATGCCTGATTTCAGGAGTTTGATGGTACTTTCAACATTCTATGTCTCATCCGAGCCAAACAGGTCTATTTACTAATTTAATATTCTCACCGAAATGTTTCCTTGATGCATGCTTTAATATACGAACAGGAGTTGAACCCTTGAACTGTAAGTTCCCCTGAGGGTGAGAGGTTGACCACTGCTTCTTGGTATGCTTTATCCTGGACTTCGGGATTGGATGCCAATGTGTACAGATTATAAAGCAAGGCCTGGCAGGTCTGATAAGAAAATAAAAAATGATGTGGTTGTTAAAGGAATCCATTTGGTTTAAAGCCACTGGACACTATTTTGGGCCATAGGTAAAAAATAGCTTCTTGGGACTAAGCCTTATTATGCACATCGGTATAGACACAAATATGTTCTGTTTGTAAAGACAAGGCCTGACAAAAGGATTAAAAACAAACAAAAACAAACCAAAAAAAATGATGAGAGGGCTCACTGACTATATTTGGTTTAGACACAATTGAAACACTTTCCTTTGCCCTCACTATTTTATGCTTCTACATTTCTATAAGAAATAAAGAATATAAATAATCCATTGAATAAATAGACAAACAAACGATCTCTAGGAATCACAAACATTGTCCACGTAAGCCATTTCAGGGTTTATATTACCCAAAGAAAAAAATGCTTAAGGGAATAAAATGAAAGTGCCTGGAGTGGGGCTCAAACCCAAGCATCTCAGGTTTAAGTGCAATAACTTAACCACTAGGCCACTCACCCCTTGGGTTATGAGCAACTGATAACAAATAAAGTAAAGGGAATTTAGTTGCAGAAGTAACAGAAGTATACCATTTGTAATGTAAACTACGCCTCATGCAGCCACTGTATAGGATCCACACTAGGGGCAGCGTGGCTCAGCAGTACGGTCTTTGCTTCGTACCCAAAAGGTAAAGAGTTCGATCACCCGCTGCTGCGTTGTGTGGCCTTGAGCAAGTCACCTAGCCCTAGCTCACTTTGCGGCGCTGCACTGCGGCTGACGCCTGGGTTATTCCAGTCTTCCCTTGGAATAGATCCTAAAGACAAATTTCCCCTTGGGGATGAATAAAGGGAATTTTATTTTATTTTATTTTTTTAAATTTTATTTTGTTTTTTTCATATATTTATTTTCAATCTGATGTCTGACCAAGATCGTAAGGACATAGTGAATGATAACAAACAAAAAATGTATTGATATTTATTTAATAAAAAAATAGTTTAAAATTTAAAAAAAAAACTGTTTGCAGTCATCTATCATCCATCCATATAGTTCATCGACTTGATCTGAACAATTAAAAATATTTATATCCCGTGGTTGATTAAGTACATTCTAGTATTTTAAAAAACAAAACAACAGAATTTAATGACAGGGTTATCTATGTAGTTTTAAAAACGGTGGATGAAAACAAAGGCTATATCAAATTCTTTCATCAAGATTTCCTATCACCGTTTGAACTTACAAGGAATCAGTCTATCCAACCAGAAAATAACCAGTTTGTACCAAAATATTGCAGTCAAATTACTTGAAGGTTACCATTGACAAACCAACTTTTAAAAACAATTGGCCAAAATTATTTTACTCTAAAATTTCATGAAATAGGAAGACCCTAATTTATTTTTTTAATTCTTTAACCTGAGACTTCTACATATCTATGCACGACTGAACTGGGCTCACTTTTATATTCTAAAAAGCCAAAAGCAGAGCTCCTTACCACAATACAAACCATAGAGCCTCTACTCAAAATCCGTAAAGCAACTTGGGGAAGACAGCACCTTAACGCCACTTGACTTTTGGAAAAGAAGAAATGGCTAGAAGTCAAAGATCATCAAATTACTCACTGTGCTCAGTGTGTCCGTCAAGATAGACAAAGCAATAGCCACAAGATCATCCCAGTTGACGTTTTGATTAGATAACATGTAGGAAAGAAACAGGTACTGCTTGCTCGTGCCACTTCGACCTTCTAGTTGATCATGATATTCTCTGGTAGCCTCAGCTAGAATTGGGGCACTGTACCTGGGAAAATAAATGGTCATTTTGAAAAGTTGAGATTCGCTGTTTATTTATCTATTTTTGCCTTTCAAGGCTGATTAGGTTGAAAACATTTACTTACATTGACATATTTTACTATTTTAAAAAGATTACGAGGACCCCATAATTGTCCCCAAAAATCCTAACCCTAAGACTTCAAAAAAGTTATTATATCCATTTGGTTAGTGCTATCTTGTGAAGCATAGTATTCTATGACATTACCATTACTTTTCACTCTAATCTAACCCTCCCACCCCCCAGCACTGTTCTATGCACTTGCTTCTCTAATTTTAAGTTTAGAATTCATAATTAATGCTAGATAACAGTAACAGGAAATAAAATAATGAGGAAATAAAATCAAATATAAGTTAACACATTTTCAGAACACTACTCTTCATCAACGGGAAATGAAAATTGAAAAAAAAAACATAAGAAAAAAAAAAAACGAAAGAAAGAAATGTTATGAATATTTTACCTGGTGATAAAATCTTCACATTCATAAAACTTCTTAAAGCTTGGGGTAGGAATGTATCTATAAAAGGGGAGAGAGAACCACAGCTTAGTAGAAAGGGTGAATACATCATTACTATTATCAATGAGTTTGTCAGCTTCTTCTAGACCTTCAGGAGACAGATAGCCCATACGTTTTTCTAGGAAGGTGTTGAAAGAACCTGGGGATAGATAAAAACCTTGCTGATATAAGCAAACACATTATACACACATGTGCAAATGTAACTTTACACTTGTTTTGAGTCATTTTTTGTTTGTTTGTTGCTTTAGGTCTCTTCCAACACAATTGAGGTTATATGAGAGACCGCTGAAACAAAAAAACAAGCAATCTAACAAAAATAGTACAAATGTAAATCAAAATCATAACCTAAAGATATCATAAGCTAAATTATAAATAACCAAGAACAAACAGGCAGAAGATTTACAGAAAAAAAAATATCCCCTGTCAAAAATACAATCACAAACCAAAGAAGCAGGATAGGCTAGTAAAGAGAAGAAGAAACGACATCACTATCGGATCGTACCCATGCGAACATCATAGGTATATGATTCAAGAGTGATGCTCCCATCCAACCACCCACTGTTTTGAGTCAATTCATATGAGTTTTAAGAGACAAAATTAGGCAAATGTTATATCACAGAAATGAGCAATAGCCTTAATATATGTGATCCAAATTTCATCAACATACATGCATAATTCTAAAAGTAACGACGACCCAAAGAACACACATTGGGCTGCTCTGATTCAGAAAAAGAGGAAAACTTTGACGCAAAAATGTTAGTAACGCATATGGTTATCACAATCACAAATCATTGCTCAGACAAATCTCCCCAAAGAGTCTATTCTAGGGATTTATGTACTTTTGCTGCAATGTATTCTACTCTGATTCAACAATGTTCCAAAGCTCGAAAGCATTCCTCCCTTGGTACTGTTGTTCCCTTGTAGAACTTTTGAGATTTCGGAGGTGCTCAATGAGATTGGGGTGTGGTTTGTTTTGTTTTTAAGGGTTTTACGGCGCTTGCAACACATGTAGGTTATATCAGCGCCAGTAAAAAGGAAGAAAATGGGATAGTAAAAAGTTCTAGAATTACAATTAAAGCACCCAAGAAAAAGTAAGACAAAGGGGAATTGAGAACAAATAGGGATCAGATGTAGATTCCAAGAGCATACCACCAATGTACTTAGTTTGAAATCACCTACAAGTCTCATCCAGACACAAGCACAAAATCCAACAAAGAGGAACACACTCAAATGCTTACATTATACATTCAAAATAAAAATAATAATACATAACAGAGAGATGATTTACAAGGAAAAAAATATCATCTCCCAAAACAATAACTGCATTTGACTGTTTCCCTCCCAGCTAGGATTCCGGCCAGTGCCAGGACAAAACCAAGTAATCTCATTCCGAGACAAAGACAGAAAGCATGTTGGATAACAGATATAAGGGGATAGAAGACACAGTATGTACCTCCCTGCCCGCTATGGGAGGTCAGGATCCCCACCCAGTGGGGTGTGGTCATTCAAGCACCAATGTCTTATATCCTCAGTTCTCGCTTGGTACTGTTGTTCCCTTGTAGATCTTTTGAGATTTCGGAGGTGCTCAATGAGATAGGGGTGTGGACACTCAAGCACCAATGTCTTAAATTCTCAGTTCTCGCTTGGTAGCATAAAGAAAAAGATACACCACGCACTTCATTATGGGATGTAAATAATAATCTGACATCAAATGACAAAGCATGTGCTCATGTCTCAGTCCTCTTACCTTCCTTACGACAATCTAGAAAAAAAAATTACTTACACTCTATACCCCATCTTAGGATCCACCTATTGAAGTCGTTCACCTCCCCATTTTCCTGGATGAGAGAAGGGAGCAGCTTCATGAAATCATCCACAACTTCATTCTGCAAGTACATATAATCTAGAACTTTCTGAGGACGAACTAAGACTTTCTGGGCCTCTGTGCGGAGACGATACCAAAGCTCTCCATTTCTAAAGGCAGTAAAAAATATTGAAATTGAAGGATTACTTCATTAATTCAAAATATACAATAAGTGATAAAAAGGAAGCAAAGGATAATTGTAAAATCAAAGCACAAATGAGAAAAGTTATTTAAGAATCAGTATGTATATGTCCATCAGAGCCATTAGGCCTATTCAGTCGTAGTTTATCCCAGTTTTTCCATAGCATGAAACGGACAATAGCAATTGCTTGCTACCCTTTGGATAGGGTGCTTGTCTATTGCTAAGAATTTGGCCAATTTTGGCTTTTAAAAAATCGGATTAAACCTGAGAGAAAGTATGAGTTCACAGACATTTTTATATTAATTAGGAAGAGTGAAATGGGACCAGAAAAAAAAAGCCGAAGAATTAGAGGATGAATAAAAGGACTAGAATCATAAGGTTTAAAGGTCTACTGAGTAGAAAAAAACAAATTACAAATGAAAGGTCTGCAACGCAGTCACAAAATCCTGTATGTAGGTAAGTAAAAAGATTTTAAATGAAAACTCATTCATAGTCAATAAGAGTTAATGGACCCGCACATGCACACACACACACACACACACACAAATACACACAATGTCTTATAGTTGTTTTTGTTTTTTTAATTTTAAACGGCAGGATCTAATCAAGAACTAATCTACAGACGCAAGCAATCATTCTGATGGCAAAAATACAAAAATCTCCATTTGACCAGAATGTTGTAATTGTATGGCAGTAAAGTTTGTTTCGTGTTTTGTTTTGTTTTTGGGTTGGAGGGGGGAAGGGAGGGGGTGACTAAATTTTAGTTGTCTATTTATTTTCTTAATACCAGAATATAGTTCTATGTGATAAACACAGTAGAAATCAAAGTCATATGATATTTCAAAAGATGCAACAGCAAAACATCAACTTACGAGTTTCCTAATCCAACAGCCATATTCTTTTTTCTTCTATAAACTCCAATCGAAGGTAGTAATGGTGGAACTTTAGGATGCTTCCCATCTGACTCATAAATCTGGCAATCAAGGTATAAAATATTGGTGAATGCTGTGGTGACAAAGTAAAATGAGATTTATTTTCTTTATACAGTGGTCTCTGTTTATAAGCACAGTCTTCGAGAATCAAGCAGAGTGTGCTTATAACCAGATCGTGCTTATAAGTGGATTCAGATATTTTTGCTAATTTTATGTTGAATGCTCATATTACAGTAAAAATGTCTATTTTCCTCTGAGTTTCCAAATGTATACATAATGGTAACTACTGGGTTATACACTTAAAACTCCCATCGGCCCATGAAAAAGTCATTTTAGCTTCTTCTTTTTTTTTAAACGATTTTTTTAGGGTAAGCAAACGCTTTCTTTCTTTGCCACAATATCCGACACCATTACCCCATAGGTGTGTAATGAGGGTATAAAAGCTTGAGATTGTTGCTTGTTTGACTTTTGATTGAATTCAATTTTTTACGTCATCCTCTATTTCTGTGATCTGATTCCAACTTTGTTGAATATAAAGTCTGATGTTTGTTTAATATCTGAGTGTGTTGATGCAGAGTGCAGATATGTAGCATTAAAAAGACCTGTCAACAAATACATGTGTCAAATCAAGAAAGTTGCAAGTGCCAACCTTGTCTTCAAGCCTCACATCATAAGCACACTTAACACCTCTTTAAACAAACGGTGGTCATCAAAATGACCGTCTTGGTCGATGATTAATTATGACCACATCTGATGGCAGTCTGAGCTTTTATCTTCCCTGACCTTACTTCCCGCACTGTGTCAAGGTCACCACACGTTGTCTGTCCTTACTCCGCCCCCACCCCCATATACTGTTTCAATGAGTTTCAAAGTCTGCCCATTGTTATCACTTAAGATTTTATGTTCTGCGTGTGTTGTCTGTTTCATCACTGAGGTGTCAGTTGTTTTGTTGAAGGGAAATGAAGTAATGATGGAAAAGTTAGGTATGAATGATACGTTACTTGCAGATCAATTTGATGTTTTCTGTTAACCCTGTTTGTTAATATTTTGTATTAAAATAAAATTATGATATTTTTCTTTTTAACTATTTTCTTTTCTTTCTGTAATTTTTAAGTAATGGTCAGAAAATTGAATGTGCTTTATAAGCAGAGTTATTTTCGGTGAGCGTGCTTATAAAGGGCTAAATTTATAAAGTAAAAATTCTGCTTCGCGCCCATATCATGCTGAAAGACGGATCGTGCTTGTAACCAGAGTGCCTATAAACGGAGACCACTGTAACAAAAAAATCAAGGCATAAATAACTTTCCGACAACTCTAAATTCGACAATAATCAAGTCACTATGCAAACCCTGATTTTATGAAATTGATCATCTAGTCATCTAGTCAGTTGATCCTGCGTAGGACGTTGCTTCCCGAACTTTCTTGCGAAACAGATTACGGTTTTCCGCCAGTCTACTTGCTTGAGTTGCTGTCATTCCCAGCCATTCACATATATCTTGTTCCCAGCTTCTTGTTGGTCTACCTCTTCCTCTCTTGCCATCTACCCTTGTCTGCAGAATGTGCTTTTCTAATGATTCGTGGCGAGTCGTGTGGCCAAAATAGTTCAGTTTCAATTGAAATGAAATTGATAATCATCATAATAAACCTATGCTCAGGAGAGCAAAACATTGTAATTATATAAAATGGAAAATAAACGAGAGGACACATCTCACAAAATAAGTATGTGTAAATGAATAAAATGAATAAAGCACATTGAGCATGGTAAAATTTGAGAAAGTGGGGGTCCCACACCACATTAGCGTATTCTAAAATAGCTCAAGCAACATAGAGGGCAACTTTTCAAAAAGCTAAAACGGGACACGCTAACAACGCACAATATTGTCATAACCCAAAGCAGTATTATGGACTATTATATAATATAATCTAGATCTAGAGCTTGTTCTTTTCTTTGTTTTAATTTGCAAGTGAAAAAAAAGCATAATCCTGGGACATGCAAGGGTCATTTCCACACATGTTAAACAATCCAATTAAAAATTATTTTCTTCCTTTAAATTTTCTTCAGTTTGCCAAATCGGGACAGAGGGTAACAAGCAATTGTTAATGTACAAGGATAAGAACAACACAAAGAAGAGGGGATAAAAATTACAACTAACCTTTCTGATGTAATTTGGATTGAGCAGGTGGAGGACGGTATTTCCAGCAAATGATTCCTTCACAATATCTCCATATTCATCTCTTAGTTGTTTGATATAGATGTGACGCTGATGAATCTTCCAAGGATCTGCAACATATCATTAGTGAAAGTACTAGTGATGTTTTGGCAGAAAGAGACTAATCAATGCAAAACAGATTCTCTGAACAAAAATTCGAACACATTGATGGATGAAAAGTGTGACAGTTTGTTTTTTTCCTTATTATCATGTATGTATGTATGTATGTATGTATGTATGTATGTATGTATGTATGTATGTATGTATGTATGTATGTATGTATGTATGTATGTATGTATGTTTATGTATGTATGTATGTATGTATGTATGTATGTATGTATGTATGTATGTATGTATGTATGTATGTATGTATGTATGTATGTATGTATGTATGTATGTTTATGTATGTATGCATGTATGTAGTAGTAGTAGTAATAATAATAATAATAATAATAATATAATAATAATAATAAATAATAATAATAATAATAATAATAATAATAATAATAATAATAATAATAATAATAATAATAATAATAATAATAATAATAATAACAACAATAGTGGCAGCTTAGACCACAAGGTTGTTTCCGGCACACACACACACACTCTCTCTCTCTCTCTCTCTTTCTCCCTCTCTCTCTCTCTCTATCTATATATCTCTTTGCTGCTGCTGTTTTTAATTTTTTCCCTACGGGTAATCAACGGTTATCAAAGCTATTATAACAGCAAACCAGAGGAAATAAATTTAAACAATTTGTTTTGCAAGTAAAGAAGTTAAAAATGAGAGTTTTTATATTGCGTAATATCCACTCGAAGTCTCAAATCACTTTACAAGGCTCCCAGGCCAACAGCAACACTTAACGAGTAGGCAATATTACATTCTTTATTTTTTTTTCGGACATAACAACGCTGTTACTGTTAATGGCCTGGTACTCATTTTACATCTGAGTACGGCGTGAGAATGTGAGTAAAGAGCTTTTTCCAAGGCAAGGATTCAACTCTGTGCCAAGAGAGGCTCAAACCCAGGCCTTCCGATCCGAAAGTGAGTGTAATACCACAGACTACAAAGCCGCAAATGGCATACTAAGGACGACAATAGGGATGGACGGAGTGTGTGTGTGTGTGTGTGTGTGTGTGTGTGTGTGTACAAAACTTGACATGGGTATGAAGCAATTATTAGCATTTTTGTCATTATTATTATTATTATTATTATCATTATTATTATTATTATCATCATTACTATAATTAATATTTTTATGATGCCATTATGATAACCATTGCCATCATTATAGAACTCCTAAAGAAATATTTGACAACCCGATCTTTGCATTCCTCCAATGACGCCACCTGTTTGGCTATTTCACACATTCGTACAAAAGCGGGAACAAGGTCTTTTTCCCATTTTGGTCCATCTCTATGGAATGCCATTTCACAGAGCAATGGGAGTCCAAATCATTGTCTGTGTTCAAGAAATCCTTAAAAACATTTCTTTTTTGATGTCATATACTTTCTTTGATATTGTTTTGTGTTGATGTAAAGCGCCAGAGCCTCATGAGTGAGGTTACACTGTGCTCTATAAGAGTCTATATTATTATTATTATTATTGTTATTATTATTATTACTATTATTATTATTATTATCATTATCATTCTTCTCTTCTTCTTCCATTAAGGCCAAAGCTTCAGGCTGAAGATTGTATGGCCGTTTAGAGGGAAGAAGGGGCCGATTTTTTGAAGTCATCAGTCGAAAGAGCTTGTTTGCAAGTGGTTGGTAGGGAGTTCCAAAGCCGGATGGTGGAAGGGAAGAAAGAGTAAAGATGATGGTTTGTTCTTGAGTTGGGGATTTCAAAATTAAATGCTGAGTTTCTTGTTTTGTTGTTGTTCCGTTTCAAATGGCTAGTTGGAATATCGAGTTTTCAGTTTTGTGCTTTATGGAATATGAGGAGTTTGTTGAACATGTAGCGTTTTCCATTGGAGATTGATCATGAGCTGAGTTATGCTCCTAGTTTCCACTGACAAATCTGGCCACCCGATGTTGGACTTTTTCTAGCTCATTGATTTCTTGTGATGTTTGTGGGTCCCACACTGAGCTGCTATATTCCAGTATGGGCCTGACATATGCTTCATAGCATTTCTTTTTCACAGATTGGTGGCAGTGGTGGATTTGTCTGTTGAGAAAGGCCATGGTTCTATTTGCCTTAGTAGCTGTGTTGGCAATATGTTTCTTCCACTTCATATTACTGTCCAGGGTCCCGCCGAGGTACTTTGCATTCTCCACATATTGTAGGGCTTCGTTATGGATTTCATAGTTGGATTCAATTATATTTTTCTTTTTGTTTGTCACCTTGAGGACATGACACTTTTTGGGGTGGAATTCCATTTTCCATCTTGTCTCCCAGCACTGTAATTTATTTAGATCTTGTTGTAGTATGACAGTGTCGTCCCTGCTTTTTATTTCTCTGTACAAGAGGCTGTCATCTGCGAACAATTTCAATGTGGACCCTGGATGTAGACCTTCTGGCATGTCATTGATGTAAATATTATTATTATTATTTTTAGGAAGCCGCTATTTTCACTGTACCGTGATAATAGCCTGACAGTGTGTGGGAGACTATTTTCACCGTATGTTAATATCTTGGTGGACGATTTTCACCGTACAGATAGTGTGGGAGACTTTTTTCACCATACGGTTATATCTTGGTGGACGATTTTCACTGTACGGATAAATAAACGTCTGATAAAAAGTCCAAAGTGAAAATACAAATTGAAAGAAATGCTATAATGAGGAGCTTTCGGGAGGCCTCCCTAGCTTTTGTTCTCGGCAAACTTTTTCTTTTTTTTAAAAACTCGTCTGCACACTGGAAGAAAATGATTTCAGCAGATGCTGAGGCTACTACGTCACAGTTCGTTTCCTGGCTTCTGATTGGCTAATACATACTGTGAAAATAGTCTGAAAATAGCCTGAGACACTATTTACACCGTATTATTATTGTCATAATTATTAATATCACAGTCATTATCATTATTATTGTTTTATGATACTCACGTAATTTGTAGTCTAGCCACCTTCCAACAATTGGTAACCCTTTGGGTCCAGGAATTTCACTGAAGGGTTTTGCTTTACCATAATCATCTGTAATCCTTTGCTCTTGAAAGTCAATGCTGGAAGTCACAGTGGAGCTCTTCTGCCTAACACTCCTAGCAATTACAGATGAGGATAGTCGGTGAAATACTTTTCCAGACATCATTAGTTCAGATCTCAAGCACGAGTGACAGTGACGTAGAAAATTCTATAAATTATGAGAAAAGAAAGAAATATTTCTATTCTACATAAAAATTGCGCCACAAATACCACAAACATTGTAGAGAGATTCAAGGTCATCAATTGCCTGCAGAAAAATGAGGACCTTCCGATCCAAAAGCGAGTGTCATACCACTAGACTAGACCACATAGCCATTATCACAACCATCACCACATCATTATCAAAAGTACAACAACCACCACCATCATCACATCGTCATCATCGCTACCACCATTACTACAACCACAATTACTACATCATCACAATTTTGAGTGGCTGGATGGCTCAGTGGCTTGTAAGACCACTTGCTGATCTCTCTCTCTCTCTCTCTCTCTCTCTCTCTCTCTCTCTCTCTCTCTCTCTCTCTCTCTCGCTTTCAGCCAGGCAGAGGAAACAGTTATTTTTACTGTAATATGAACATTGACTATGGTCTTAGTCTTAGCAACAACAAAAAAGGATTTTAAAATCCGAATCCGAAATAAGCCAAATAATAAATAAGCACCATCTGTCTAGACTAAACTAAAGTTAAAGTTAAAGCACGCTTTGCTTGATTCCCGATGGCCGTGCTTATTAAACGGAGACCACTGCAAATAGTTGAAAGATGCTAGTTTTTGAAACAGAGGTAGGTTTTTTTTTTAAAATCTTTATATTTTACGTGAATGCATGCTCAATGCGAGTTGGACGTGTAGCGGAGGTTGGTAGGCCAAAGGCCCACCTCTCTAGCCAAAACAAAACTTGAACAGGAACAAAAATGAACAAGCCAACATCAAAAAGTCAACAGTTTCTAAAAGTAGACGTCTAAAGTCTAAAAGTAAAAAAAAAAAAAGTATAAGAGTCAAGAGGTGTGTGGTGTAAAAAAGAACTAAAAACCACAAGCCCAAAGCCAAAGCCCAAAGTAAACAATGAATTAAATTACAATTACCGTATTCACTGCATGAAAACGTGACAACTTTCAAAAATGAATCATTTATTTATAGGATGAGGTCGAATAACTCTATCTCTTTATGTTATGATTGATATATCATTTCAGGACAAATGTATAAGATTGAAATGCGAGATAAGACTACGAGATAAATTGATTCGGAGACCTATCCAGAGATAAGGGCCAACTGTTTTTGTCAAGTTTTTTCGACTGTTTGAATTTTTAAATATTTTAGTGTTTTAGTTAGTAACAGTAAACTGCTTTCAAAGGTCAAAGTTTATAAAGGTGGGACGATACCTCGAAACTTGAAACCGTAGTCATAGACGTGTTCAAAGCGCTTTTCGGGAGGTTCCCAGCAAACAGGAAAACTTAATAAGAGTTATAATATGGTAGGTATAAATAGGGTATAAAAATATGGCATAAAATAACTCAGATCATTTTTTTTCTTGTCTTTTCAAAATAAAGTGTTTCTTTTGATTTTCTTTTGCTTGTTTTTTTTTAGGGGTCTCTCTTTTTATATGTATCTCTCTCTCCCCCCCCCCCCTCTCTCTCTCTCTCTCTCTCTCTCTCTCTCTCTCTCTGTATGTGTGTGTGTGTGTGTGTATCTTTCTCTAACTATTTATATATCTATCTGCTTATCACCCTGAAGGTATTGTGTTCGACTACCCGCCGCGCTGTGTGGCTCTAGCTCACTCTCGCTCACTTTGCGACTGGCTCCTGGCTTATTCTAGACTTCCTTTGGAATCGACCTTAAAGACAAATTTCCCCCATAGGGATGAATAAATGGAATTTTATTTCGATTTGTTTTTTATTTACGTATTTATTCACATGACACACTTCCTTTCACGAGCAAAATTGTCTATCGTGCCCAATACGAGAAAAAGGAAAGTTCGAAAGATAGCCGGCTTTAGTCACAATATGTAATATGATTAAATAACCTGCAATGAAAAAGCTGAGAAAGGAGAGAGAGAGAGAGAGAGAGAGAGAGAGAGAGAGAGAGAGAGAGAGAGAGAGAGAGAGAGAGAGAGAGAGAGAGAGAGAGAGATCAGGCAAAAAACTTATTGAACCCATTCTCATCTAACAGGATTTGATTCAGATCTAATTTTGCAGAGCTTTTACTTACAATGACAAAGCTGCTAGAAACTGTGGACTGTAAAAAATGATAAACAAAAATGATTATAACAACTTCGAAAAGAAAAAAAAAGAACAAAATACCAAGCACGGAACGTTTCGGGCTCAAACCCCTTTCTTCAGCCTAAAACAAAAAAACAAAAAAACCCAACGAAAACATAAATACATCCCAATGGAAATACCCCAAGATTTCTATACAGAAAGGACATGCCGAACATTTCTCTGTCGTCGATCTGATTTTTAAGTAATGTTTCTATGTTTTCATTTATTTGCATAAATTATTGATTTCGTTTTATTGAGGGGGGTGCGCATGAAAAGCCAATGGTGTAAACACGTTGTTGTATAGTACCAAGGCCGTCTATATAGCACTATATAGAGGGCCTTGATAGTACTCAATATGCGTAGAAAGAATGCAGTTGATGCAACTCAGCTCTTAGTTAATGCAGCCAGTTTGTGATAATTTCCTACTAGATTCTCGTTAATCAGACGTTTCAGGTAACATGATTTTGTGTGTGAAATGGTGGGCAGTTGTGGTGAGTGGTGAAATCTAGCATCACCACCCATGGTATTCGAGTCCCGTTTATGGAATCGACTCTTACCTCCAAAGGTCATAGTTCAAACAGAAATGTCTTCGTGTTGTGTGAATCTAGCAGACGACAGCACATCGCGAGCACACAAACGACCCAGCTATGACCGTGTATAGTGAATAGAATCCCCGTCAATCGCCGCTGAGGACTTGGCATTGACACGGTTGATTGAATTATATTGTGTGCTTATCTCTTATGTTTTGTTATGACCTGGACATGATATGTGAATGCTACCGAGAAATTCCAGACTGTCCTTGTAAGTAAATGATGTTTAAAATTATTTTAACGTTATTCATTTTGTGCATTTAAACTTCTCAAAAGTTTATTGTTTTGAGTTTTGTTTTGTTTTGTTTAATCTCCGTACTAAAACAGCTGTCATTGTATCCATTGCGTTTATATTAATATTTCATCAGTTAAAGAGTAGATCAGTAATGATAATAATAATAATGGAAATTTGTCAAAAAAAGAGGAAAATCTATTGGTTCACCCGTCAAACGTGAACCTAAATCAATATGACACGTAAATAATATATTCACAGGTGGTGTGCATGTAATATAGAATCTCGAGTCTAGACCAAGAATAAAATATCGCTTCAATTTGAATTTTAAATAGAGAAAACAATTCACAAAATGATTTCCTCCTTTATTTTTAATTAAATTGGAATACATATTAGCCCTCCAAGAAAGAAAGAAAATAGAGATTGAATTTTAAAACTTCCTTATTGACCATTGTAACTTTCACTTTAATCATACAGATCTTATGATAAAATACCAGCTTAATTTAGGAAAGGAAGGCGAGAAGAGGATGAGACGAATATATATATATATATATATATATATATATATATATATATATATATATATATATATATATATATATGTATATGTATGTATATATATATATATATATATATATATATATATATATATATATATATGTATATGTATGTATATATATAAATATATATATATATATATATATATATATATATATATATATATATATATATATATATATATATATATAATAAAAACAGTAGATTTCCCTATTGGCATGAAACAGTTCTGTAGAAGTTAACAATAGGTCTATTTTATATTATATAATAAAAACCACGAAATTAAAGTGCTCAACTTTTGTGTTAAAGGAGCGGTATATATATATATATATATATATATATATATATATATATATATATATATATATATATATATATATATATATATATATACATATATATATAAATAGACTATTTGAATTATTATTGAATCCTACAGATCTGTTTCATGCCTTTTACTCTGGGCAATCTACTCCCCGTAGATTGTCCAAAATAAAAGGCATGAAACAGAACTGTAGGAGAGTCAATAGTGATTCAAATATTCTTTTCAAATATATATTTAATTTATTTTTTTGTTGTTGGTCTGACTGCAGAGCTATTTATGCAGCTTTAATCCAATGAATATTGTTTAAAAGGAAAGATTGACACCAGCACACTTATTATAAGGAATTCAAATAATTATTTAATCCTTCTAAGGGGATATATTGTAAATTTATTGTAAATTTAAAGATTTAATTAGGATACCTCCACTTTTGTTTCAGTTTCACTGAAGATTACGAATTTATATATAAAAAAAGATATATAAAAATATACATATATACTTATATTTATATTTATGTGGTCTTGTGGTATGACACTCGCTTTCGGATCGGAAGGTCCTGGGTTCGAGCCTCGCTCAGCGCATAGTTGAGTTCTTGGAAAAGGCTCTTTACTCACATTCTCTCACCGTACTCAGGTGTAAAATGAGTACCTGGCTGTTGACAGCGTTGTCTCTGTCCGAAAATATTGTAATATCGCTTAACAGGCGTCATGTCCCGTCTTACATGTTGCTGTTGGCCAGGGATGCCTTGTAAAGCGCTTTGAGCACTTTTAGTGGATATTGCTCTATATAAAAACTCAATTTTAAAAAAAGCTCAATTTATATATATATATTTACAAGAATCACCCATGTTGTCCAAGTGAGCATATTGGGGGTAAATATTGTCCACTCACCAGTTTACCCCTTTGCTGATCCCAGGAAAATATTCAAAATCATAAAAGAACAAACTATATGTTAAATTCTTGAATGAAAATTTCAAATAAAACGATTTTGTACCATTTGTTTTGATGATTTCAGGTTTTAAGAACAAGAACGTGGACAGCTAAACACCAATGGCGGCGCATCCTAGAAGTAAAAAAATGAATCATTCGGACTCTGATGACAATGATGAACTGTTTCTTCCACCATCCTCTACTTTATCTTTTCACCATGCTCATCTACAGAGGTCGGAAGTTAATAACTCAAATGCATTTTTCCGGAGCTTTTCATCCGACATGGAAGATAATGAATGTTTCCATCAAGCTCCAGAAGACACCAGCCACAAATCAGGTGCATCCAACGTAAAGAAGCCGTTAAAACGTCAGGAACCTGTAAAGTCTCAGTCAAGCGAAAACGAAATAATGTCTCAGCCATCTCGTGTTAATCGACAGGGATCAATCGTAGACGGTTTGCTCCATGAGATCTATGATCATTGGCATTGTAGCAGGCGGGACAGTTTTGATAGTGACACATTGACAGAATGTTCCAGCACATCGGAATTTATGTGGTGTAGTCGCCATGATATCAGCACATATTCCATGGATGGTGGATATCAATCCTCTATAGAAAGACGTCAAACTGGTTGCTACACTAGAACTTTTTTACAGACACAGGGTATGTAATACGTTTTTTTTCCACTTTCACGGACGGTTTTAAGCAATATTGTCCATAAAATCATTAAATTACAAAGTGCTTCTAGATTATTATTTTTAATGATTGCTAGTTTGGCGCGGTCTCCATCCTGTTATTTTTATGGGGAAATGTGTGCTGTTTCATTGGAGATACAGTCTGATCTGCATCACGAGTTGTCTTTTTTTAAGGAGAAGATTATTCTGCCAGACTGCATTGCCGCAACTTTATAAGTTAAATGAATTTTTATTAATATGTATGCCACTCGTTAACTATCCTCACAGGCAGAATATTTATTAACGCTTTGAGCAGAGCCGCATAAAGTCTTTGGAAAGTCCGAAAGGGACTTTTTTTTTTTTTAGACCCAAGGGACTTGACACAAGTTTTTGCAAGAAGCAATATCTTAACTGTATCTACTCGTGACATATGTCAACACTATTTAATTGACGTGGCACCCAACACTATTGGAACCGTTTTGATACAATTCAATTAACCAGTAGATTTTTGACCAATCAAAATGCGACATTTGTGACACACCCTCAAGCCTGATAGGACAAATATAGCTGGTTCTTTACAAACAATAAAATGAAGGAAGGTGGCATCACTCTGCCCGTTGTTATTGTTTTTAGACCACTAGTTGTGTGATAAGTTCTCGCTAGATTCCCTCAGCCAGACTATAAACATTGAGGGTTTTTTTTATGGTACGATTGATCAGGCGTGTAGAACTATTGAGTATTTTCCTAAAACACGTACCGTTGACGGTGCTATTATGTAATTAGCTTAGTTAAGCACCGATAAGATTTTTTCTTCTACATTCAGCGACTGTCCAAGGGGCTTGTTTATATTCCCTTTCACTTCTATTGATGCTATGCGTTAAGGTAACATACTCACAACACCTGTCAGTCGGGTATAATGTACCAATATGCAAAACTATGTAACGAAGAAGAGCTGAGTGATGTCAATTTCGTTCCTTCTATAGTGTTTGCTTCATATCCGTATGGTTGGGTTTGGGAGGGGGGGGGGGGGGGGGTTGAAGGAGAGGAGGTTGTAGTGGATCAATTACATACTTAAAGGATTTAATGTTTAGTATTAATGTTCGATAATTAATCCCTGAAACCGCATCATTTTTCAAAGGACAATAACCCAAATAAAACTGAAAAATTGTAAAATGAATTTTCAACAAACGTAAAGAATAACTCTTTAATTCGAATGATGAAAGCAATGCAACATAACGAGTAGTTTTCTTGATTGTATTTTACAGCTAGAGGAGGAATGGTCAAAATTGAGAGCACGGCAATGATTATATAGGAAAT
Source organism: Berghia stephanieae (assembly GCF_034508935.2). Lineage (NCBI taxonomy): Eukaryota > Metazoa > Mollusca > Gastropoda > Nudibranchia > Aeolidiidae > Berghia > Berghia stephanieae. The sequence continues at coordinate 15,029,600 of NC_088365.1, read as the reverse complement.
AATGATGTTTTGTGCACTTTCGATTGTGTTGTTCCGGGTTTGTCTGCTTTTGCCTCAAGAGCTCGCCGGACACGATTTCTCATTTGAATTGTCTCTTGTGGGATTGCATTCCACTCCTCCTGTGGTTGCCTCACTTTCACGCGCCAACAAAGAATGTCCCAAAGGTGTTCAGTTGGTTAGAGGTCTGGTGGTCGGGCTGGCCATGGGAGCTCACTGATGGTGTTTTGCTCGAGGTCATTCCTGCAGATACGTGCCGTATGAGGGCGGGCATTGTCCTGTTGAAACATCGACACGGAATTTTGTTGGAACAGGAACACGACTTGAGTAGCCAGCACCTCGGTTAAATCACGTTCTGATGACAACGAAAGGAGTTTTTGGTATCGATGCCACCCCAAACCTTAACGCTGCCTCCACCGAACGATTTAACTTCCACAATGTTCTGGTCTTGGAACGAGTGGAAGGCGCTCTCCAAATACGGACTCATCCGTCAGACTGGGACAAGTTGAAACGACTTTCGTCGCTAAAAAGGAATGTGTTCCATTGGGAGTTGAAACCACTGTCAATGTTGATGAGCTCGTAGTTGTCTCGTTTCCCGGTGTTGCTGAGTGAGGATTGAGGACGTGTAGTAGTCTAGTCTGTAGGGTAAAGTTGTATTGCCATGCAATTGTTGTTGACGTGAACGGGTTGTCTCGGAAAGACCGGCAGATCTCAGCATCGTGGTTTTCGTCAGTTTTTAGTCTAGCTCCTCGTCATCGCGGTCTTTAGTGGTACCATTAGCTTCAGCCTGTTGACATGGACGAATGACTATGCTGTGACTGCATTCAAGACGCTCTGTGATTTGACGTAAAGTCATCCTCATGCCAACAGCTTGATTCCTCTGGGCCTCTGAAAGTCTTGGTAGCGTTGTAGAGATTCAGAAGTGATCAATTGAATTCTGACATTGCAGCTTTAAAAATCAATTATACTGAGGATGAATATTTTTCATCGTAATGTTTTCATGCATACATAAAGTAAAGTGATGTAAAAACTTGATGCTTTTTGGTAAAATCCATACATCTAAACAATTTTGAACTCTCGTCATCTTTTTATTTTTACTGTCGACCTAATTTGCAAATACTAAATCATAAAGTGTTGCATATTTTAATACAGACAATAAAATATACTGTCATAATACCATAAGTTTTTTGAAAAAAATCAAAAATATTGACATGTATCCAGAAAATGAACCGAAAGCCGTGGTGAGTTTTCAATCCTGTATAGCATTAATGGTCAGTCTAAAGCCAAATATGCAAAGTTTCAGCGTAAGCACATCAGCCGCTACTACTCCTACTACTACTACTACTACTACTACTACTACTACTACTACTACTACTACTACTACTACTACTACTACTACTACTACTACATCATAATAATAATAATAATAATAATAATAATAATAATAATAATAATAATAATAATACTTCAACCAACATCGTGATGTATCGTCATCATCATCATCATCATCATCATCATCATCATCATCATCATCATCATCATCATCATCATTATTATTATTATTATTGTCATCATCATTGCCATCGTCACTCTAAAAATTAACAATCCATCCCCACCAAATTGTCTGATAAATATGAATGAATCTGCCTTCACGGCATGCCCCGGTTCCACAATATCATCTTATCAGTATAGCCCTAGGAGCACATATTGACAGGTCTGCTAACCGAAGGCAATTATGGGCCTGTTTTGATATTGTTGTAATGGACATCATTTCGTGTTGGTTTGAGAGTACTGTATTTCCATTACAACAGTGAAGCCATAACAATTTCGGTTATCGGACCTGCAAAGAGGTTAACGTCGGTATAAGCCCATAATGCTTAATTTATTATTCCAGCAACTTTTATGGAGCCAGAGTTCCATATCATACAGAAAAAGTTACCTCATATGCGCATTTTTAAAATCAACACTCTTTCAGAGATATATAACTGCGTTTCGACATTCACAACTGAATCGTATATGAATTTAATTTAAGCAAGTTACCTTACCCTTGATCCACAGTGTCAAATTTTCAAGTAGATTTGTTAAATTTGTTTTTTGGGGTTGTTTTTTTTTTTTTTTTTGTTTGTTTGTTTTGGTTTGGTTTTGTTTTGTTTGGGGGGGGGGGGGGCGTTATCGAGAAACTCGCCAAATATTGATTGAAAATGTTACAAGAAGAGATACTGTACCAACTCGGCCTCCAATATTATCAGCTCTATAATCGTCATAGTAACCACGATCTTATAAAAAAAAATGTTAATATCTCCCCACGACCGACTTCCATCAATTTGATCATTACCATTCATTGTCAGTAGCAGTAATAGCAACGAACAATAATACCATCATCATCAACGAAA
>NC_088365.1:15002210-15024710 GCF_034508935.2 Berghia stephanieae | reverse complement strand
TACGCCGTGTCAAAACCATCCATACATTATACTGTCTTAAGGCGATGATTTGGAATGATTTGATGAATAATATATCCTTGTAATATTATTATTATTATTATTATTATTATTATTATTATTATTATTATTATTATTATTATTATTATTATTATTATTATTGTTATTATTATTATTATTATTATCATTATTATTATTATTATTATTATTATTATTATTATTATTATTATTATTATTATTATTATTGTTATTATTATTATTATTGTTATTATTATTATTATTATTATTATTATTATTATTATTATTATTATTATTATTATTATTATTATTATAAATCAATAGTCTTACCCCACTTTGCAAGGGACGTCATAATACCTATGTAACTATATAATAATAATTTCAATCGATGATCTAATATTTAACTACGGTTCATTTCAACGGATGGATTACGTTACCTACAATAATTTTCTCAACTGACGTGTACTTTTTTGCAGGTCTGATAACCCAAATCGTTTTGGTTTTATAGTTGCAATGGAAATTATGCGGCTGTGTGGTCTAGTGGTATGACACTCGCTTTCGGATCGGAAGGTCCTGGGTTCGAGCCTCGCTCCGCGCATAGTTGAGTCCTTGGAAAAGACTCTTTTCTCACATTCTCTCACCGTACCCAGGTGCAAATGAGTACCTGGCCGTTAACAGCGTTGTCTTTGTCCGAAAAATTGTAATATCGCCTAACAAGCGTCGTGTCCCGTCCTACATGTTAAATATTGCTGTTGACCAGGGACCCCTTGTAAAGCGCTTTGAGCACATTTAGTGGATATTGCGCTATATAAAAGCTCAATTTAAAAAAATGTTTTGTTGTTGTTAGAAATGCTTTCAAATCGACGCAAAATATCGTCCATTTACAACAATGTTGAATCAAGCCCATAAGTACGGTTGGTTATCAGGCCTGCAAATGTGTGCACCTTGATAGCTCTTAACCCTACACATAATATTCATGTTGCGTTTTTTAATTAGGGTAATTATTGTTTTAATTTTAGCATATTTTTGCACGTTTTATAATAATGGACAGAATAATGCAGTTGGGTCAGGCTGTGTATGACAACAGCAAACAAAAACAAACAAAAACAAAAAGAGCGGGTGATTGAATATCGATAAAGCTGCTGAGTCAGTCGCATTTTATAAAAGCGTATTATGTCGGTTTTCAACAGAATTAAAGAGGGGGAGGAGGGGGGGGGGGGGGGGGAAAAACTTTACTCACCAAGTATGTGCTTAGGCCTAGCAGTCTTAATCCCTCGAGGTCTGCTATGATTGGGATCTAGGTCGACGTGTATTTATTCGCAGGTCTGATAACAGGTATGGGCTTAATCTGACATTTAAATTAAATCAAATTGAGCTTTATATAGCAAAATATCCACTAAATGTGCTCAAAGCGCTTTACAGCGCTTTCTATTACAACAAGGAGCCCATGACAATTTGGGATATCAGACCTACAATTAAGTGCACGTCGCGTCGATCTAGGTGCACATTGAGCCGGTCTGGTGATGGTAACCGAGTTCAATTGTGGGTTTGATTTTACATTGATGTAATGGAAATACGTTGCGTTGGTTTGAGAGTATTTCCATCAAAACAGCGAGCCCATAACAATTTGGGTTATCAGACCTGCAAATATGTACACGCCGATATAGACCAAGTTTCGCGGTTCTGCAACAATTATACTCATTTTTGCAACGTTGGAAGTAAGCTTTAGCCGCCATTTAATGTGGGTTTTTTTTTTGTTTTGTATCTCATACGATCACCCTGTCTGTTGATGAAGGGGACACCCGAAATGTCAACATTCGTCTGTGTTAAATTTAATAAACTATTAAAGAGGTGAAATTTCACCTACCATTACTTTTCACCTTTTCAAGTTCAATCAGCATTATCTACAAATTACATCATAAAAGGAATCGCATGAAACTTGCTTGTACACATTTACGAGTACAATCGGGTACAATCAGGAAACATAACACACGCACTCTCAAACCATTATTCTACCCTCATGTGTATCAATTCATTCATGTGACGTCATTTATTGTGCTCTTAATTGAGTGACACACAACCTTTTTAAGATGACGTGGTTGAGAAAATTGCGATGCAGAATGAACTTCTCCTCATACAACGTTCTGCTATTAAATTACTAATAGCAGAAGGATGCTGCGAAGCAAATATCCATCAAAGAATGAAGGCCGTTTATGGTGATATGTATATCTCTGATGGCATAGTTCAAAAGTGGGTTAGAATTTTCAAAAGAGATGTCCCAACAGAGACAAAAGGTATTGTTTCCGTGAGAAAGGTCTTGTTCACCATTTTCTGGGACATGGAAGGCATAGTTCATATATATATCAGCCCGCTCTTGTATTATGGGCTTGTTTATCGTTGATGTAATTGAGAATTAGAAGCCTTAACTTTGACATGAAGCCTTACCAAATCGGTGCGGTGCGCAGCGCGTTACATGATATAGTATGGAGTCGGCAATTACTCTAGTGGGGGGGGGGGGGGGGGGGGGGGGGGGGGGGGGGGTAACATTAACAACAACAACATAAAATAAAAAAATACAATAAAATAAGTAAATGGATAATTTTTTTAAAAACAAACAAAAAGAAACAACTCAGCATTATTTTTACCGTAGATCTACGCTATGCTATATATATATATATATATATATATATATATATATATATATATATATATATATATATATATATATATATGGCCTGTTGTGGGAGTAAATGAAGGGAATTGAGCATCGTTAATCCGTGGAAATGCGCTACATAAATGTTAGACATCGAACAATGACGGATTAAACTAATACCCTGTAACGACGACAACTGAAACAACCACAATAATCACCAAAACAACTACCGCCTACTTTATTTATCGTATCACAATGACGGGTAGTCTACCCACACACATAATGACTAAACGTCTTTTTTCCATTATTGACGAAAGCCTAAGCTTGAATAAACTTTGAACTTGAATTTGAACATTATGACCAGAAAACTTTTACTTCATATTCCAATAAATCAACATATTGAGCTCTATTTTGAGATTTTATATAGCGCAATATCCACTAAACGTGCTCAAAGCGCTCTACAAGGCGGGGTCCCTGACCCAACAGCAACATTTAACATGTAGGACGGGGCATGACGCCTATTAGGCGATATTACAATTTATTCGGACAGAGACAACGCTGTTAACGGCCAGGTACTCATTTTACACCTGAGTACGGTGAGAGAATGTGAGTAAAGAGCATTCTCCAAGGACTAAATATGCGCCGAGCGAGGCTCGAACCCAGGACCTTCCGTTCCGAAAGCGAGTGTCATACCACTAGACCACATAACCTTCAACTTGTAAAAATCTCTCAAATCCTAGACTTCATTTTGAAGTCCCAGGTTTAAGAAATTTTGAAAAGTTATTCGTTATTTTAATCGATCGATATATATTATTATTATTATTATTATTATTATTATTATTATTATTATTATTATTATTATTATTATTATTATTATTATTATTATTATTATTATTATGAAGTTTTCTGGCTAAAATGTGAAAAAGGCGTTTTGTCAGTCTGATGCTGTATTGATCTACCCTCCTCAGCCTTACGACTAACGTAATGTTTCACACCATGAATCATGTTTATGTGAATACTACATTACATCTAACCGTGTCCATGGGAGAACGTGCATGTGTTAGATTCAGACATTATCACAACTAGCACCTTCCAATGATGTTTATAATTTATTGCAACAACCTAACCGTCTTTGTAATTAATGAAATGTAGGTTGTCCTTTCCAACCATAAGGTCGATGAATTTGCAGTTTATCCCACTTTCTCCTTACCGCTTGATTTTTACTGAACGAAAGAAACGTCATACACATGTGACTAACTGATTTTTTAAACCCAAACTCAAAAGGATTAAATACATGCTAAAAGACGTATTTTTGTTCCGCAAAACTAGTAGCAGTTACACAACACAAAATTGGGTTATTGTCATCACTAATAAAAACGTTTATTTAAATCTTCAACTTTTGTGATGTACAAAAGATATCTGAATGAGAAAATTGTTGATTAGGAGAAGGTTAATAAGACAGTAACAATGAGGGGCTAGATCAAGGTGGACATATCTGCAGGTCTGATAACCGAAAGCAATTATGTGTCTGATTTAACATTGTAGTAATGGACAATAGTTTGCGTCGGTTTGAGAGTATTTCCATCGCATCAATTTGGGTTATCAGACCTGAAAATAAGTACACGTTGGGTTAGATCTATACCATTCCCAAGTCCAGATGGGCCCCCAATCGAGACAGCATCTGTATGTTGTGTACCTTAGTTTTTATTTCGTGTTGCTCAGCAATTATAAAGCGCAATATCCACTAAACGTGCTCAAAGCGCTCTACAAGGTGGGGTCCCTGACCAACAGCAACATTTAACATGTAGGACAACATCTGTATCTATTTCTAAATAACTGACATCATCACTGTCGTCCGTCGATTCCAGAAGCGGCCAAACTGGACCGAGACACGATAATATAATAGAACTAATCCCTTCAATTGCTTGCGATCAATTTAACAGGACGCTAATTTGTCGCGAAGTATCCATAGTCCACCAAATTTGATAGATCCAGCTGCCCAATCACCATGAGTGGACAAGTTAGAAAAAAAGAAAATATAATAAAATCTCGACTCAACCAGGAATCGGAACCTATCCCATTGCATGTGAGGCGAGTTATCTACTAATTGAGCTACAGGGGAACCCATAATATGCTTTCCTTTGCATCTATCATTAAAAAGGCAGTCAAACTATGTATATCTTTATGATCATGGTATATTTTTTTCTTATCCTTTGTGTGTGTGTGTGTGTGTGTGTGTGTGTGTGTGTGAAATGTTGCTGCTGTTGTCGTCGTTGTTGTATTAATTTTGTTGCTTCAATTGCTGCTGTTTCAAATGAGGATATCAGTTTAAAACATAAATAATGTATGGCCATATTGAAATTTTTATTTGATTTTCAGACTGCGTTTCAAAAACATTAGATTTGGTTGATGATGATGATGATGATGATGATGATGGTGGTGGTGGTGGTGGTGGTGGTGGTGGTGGTGGTGGTGGTGAATATAATGGTGATGATTAGTCGTGAGAATATAAAGACAAAAACATGACTTAATCGGTGTCATAACAAGAAGACTCTCAGCGGACCTTGATTTCGACTGTATGATTCTTGCATTATTCCAATTGTTGAAAATTATCATAATATTCATTGCCACGGGTCTGTTGTCTGGCGTGCCATTCTCACAATGGCGGAGATGGGGGTAATGTTGGTGTATGAGGTAATTAGGCTAGTTAGTTCGAGGTAATTGCCGTACTACAGTGTTGTTGATAGTGTACATGTGTACATCGATGTGTAATGCCCTGACTTTTAAACCGTTATGAGTGACGGCGTTTTATTCCATGCTTAATGACAGTACAATGGGGCCATGTGATCTTCAATGTTCTCTACGCAATTATTATTCTATCATTTTGATGGGTTAGTCCGGAATTTGTATGGTGCTAGATTACCATGCCCTACCCTACTTGGCACATTATAGGTATAATCTGAGCTACAATTTTATTATTATTCATGTGCCATTTTGAAAACCATGAGTTCTTGGGTATCTCCCACATTTTTTTTTTCATCGTGCAAGAAATTTAATCATGGTGCAGACCGGCTAAACATATGCCGTCTATAAGTTTAATTCGCTAAAAAGCATGCATCAGGCCAACATGAATTTCTGTATAAACGTTATGTATAATAGACTCACGCTCACTTCTTCCTGGTGCTCGCTCATGGCCCTAAACAAGATATTATCTCCTAATGGGTTACTGCCAAAGCGGTAGCAGGTGTCCATGTCATATGTATGGGTTGGAATCTAGGACTTCATATACTATAGATGTCGGTCGTTGGAATCCCTTGTTTTCGGACTCGTTTTAGCTATTCCCTTGAAATGGGCGATAGAGCACCTACTCCAATCAGGGATTATTAATAAACTAGGCAAAATCAATCCCCAGCAAAATGCTTAAAGAAAATATTGCTTATCCCGAAAGGGGTACATAAAGGTTCTAAGGCCTTCCTCGGCTTCTTTATAGCTTAGGTCCTCTAAGAGATTGTCGTACATTATGATACGGTACGCAGTTTATAAAATTAGAGTGTTATTAACCCTCTCCTTACCAGCCATTTTCAGAATTCTCCCCAAAATTTGACACCCACCCAACACCAAAACAAAAATATCTTACTCAAAGAGAAAAACAACAAGCACATTCTATACATAATATACTGTTCGACAATATGAGCTCTATTACAGAATGTCAAGTTTTTATAGCTGTAGCAAAAAGAAATTAAATCTGGATGAGAAAAGTGACGGTTGCGTCGTTACAAATGTGACGATTTTCTAATAGGTGGTAAGGAGAGGGTTAAATGGCGTTGAAGGATACACCTATGCCTTGTCTCTTTAAAAAAGATACACTCAAAGACTGACTGCATGCTGTTTATATACAATAGTTTATTGGATGACCATTTTTATCCTGCAGATTTTGACTATCAAAATATAAATGTCAAATCTTTCTAATTCTCTCAACCACTCAGGCATTCCTGGGCTTCTTTATAGCTTATGTCCTCTAAGATATTGTCGTACATTATGATACGGTACACAGTTTATAAAATTAGAGTATTATTTAATGGCGTTGAAGGATACATCTCTATGCCTTGTCTCTTTAAAAAATATACACTCAATGTCTGACTGCATGCTGTTTATATACAATAGTTTATTGTATGACAAATGTTTATCCTGCAGATTTTGACTATCAAAATATAAATGTCAAATCTCTCTCAACCACTCAATGTGTTACTTGATAATGTACTTTAATAACTTTATACCGTGCTGATTGTATGAAAAGGATATATATCTATCCCCTGCCAATCCTATAATAATAGAGTAATCACAAAAGATCGAGTTCGCTGGCCGTCGGAAATTACTATAACATACATACAGAACATGAATTGACCGACCGGACCTGGCCTTCTATGGTCGATGGAGATAGGATGATAAAAATAGGACTTATTTCTCGTATTAGTAGGAACGCCTTCGTGTTTATCTATGCCTGTTTCATACACGATATTATAACACCTAACCGGGACCCGAGGCTATTCTTGGTGTGTTATTTATTTATGATTATCATATTTTTTGTTTGTTTTTGTTTTATTTATTTTTTATTGGTTGTTTTGTTTGTGGGGAAGGGGGGGGGGGCGGTGTTTGTATTTGTTTTGTTATGTTTTAATTGTCGAGAGAGAAAAAAGAAACGCAATAAAAGAAATCATGTTTATAACATACTTGGATTGTTCAAAGAACGTACGAGTACTACTCTTCTTCTTCTTCTTCTTCTTCTTCTTCTTCTTCTTCTTCTTCTTCTTCTTCTTCTTCTTCTTCTTCTTCTTCTTCTTCTTCTTCTTCTTCATCATCATTTTTTTTCTACGCTACTATACTACATTACTCTACTACTACTACTACTACTACTACTACTACTACTACTACTACTACTACTACTACTACTACTACTACTACTACTAGCTGCTGCATACTACTACTACTACTACTACTACTACTACTACTACTACTACTACTACTACTACTACTACTACTCTGCTGCACTGCTCTGCTACTACTACTACTACTACTACTACTACTACTACTACTACTACTACTACTACTACTTCTACTACTACTACTACTACTACTACTACTACTACTACTACTACTACTACTACTACTTGCTGCTACTACTCTAACTACTACTACTACTACTACTACTACTACTACTACTACTACTACTACTACTACTACTATACTAATACTACTACTAACTACTACCACTACTACTACTACTACTACTACTACTACTACTACTATTACTACTACTACTACTACTACTACTACTACTACTACTACTACTAACTACTACTACTACTACATACTACTGCTGCTGCTACTACTACTACTACTACTACTACTACTACTACTACTACTACTACTACTACTACTACTACTACTGCTGCTGCTACTACTACTACTACTACTACTACTACTACTACTACTGCTACTACTACTACTACTACTACTACTACTACTACTGTTGCTGCTGCTGCTGCTACTACTACTACTACTGCTACTGCTACTACTACTACTACTACTACTACTACTACTACTACTACTACTACTACTACTACTGCTACTACTACTACTACTACTACTACTACTACTACTACTACTACTACTACTACTACTACTACTACTACTACTACTACTGCTACTACTACTACTACTACTACTACTACTACTACTACTACTACTACTACTACTACTACTTATTACGGCTCTGCTATCTATATGCCGTTAGAAAAAGCGTAACTATCAATCCAGCGAAATCAATATTTTACATCAATTGCCCCAACACCCTTGTCACAGGTGGTCCATGCTTTCTTTTTAAGTGTCTGTGTATGACGTATGATGCAGTTTATAGTATATAATCGTGGATGTGTGTGTGTGTGTGTGTGTGTGTGTGTTGCTTGTGTTTGGTGTATATAGATGTGTGTGTGTGTGTGTGTGTTGCTTGTGTTTGGTGTATATAGATGTGTGTGTGTGTGTGTGTTTGTGTGTGTGCTTGTGATTTGTGTTGTACATACAAAAGTAATGGGATTATAATAATTTGATTCGTTCTTGTTCTCCTTCCGAGATATTTTTTATGTTATCTATTTATTTTATGATATTTGAATATGTCTATTTGTTTTATACATTCCAATTTAGTTAAATACATCTCCTGTCCTTGCGAGACATTTTAAATGTTATCTATTTATTCTATGATATTTGAATATGTCTATTTGTTTTATACATTCCAATTTAAGTTAGACACATTGGATTTAAATAAGCAAATCCTGCCATACACTGACATAACACATTTCTCTCATTTTCTAGCCAAAATAATACAAATATTTGTTATTATACGAAAATCCTGGCACCAGTTTTGCATAGCTATATTTATTTGTTAGAAATCATCTTCACCCATTGCATATATTTCTTTGCCGTCTATCTGGTTTTTAAATAATTATTTATGTTTTTACTGTTGGCTGAAGAAGGATTTGAGCCCGAAACAGTCTGTGTTTAGTATTTTGTTCTTTTTAAAAGCTGTTATATTTATGTTTGTTTATAACCTACACACTATTTTACAAACTACTAAAACACGCCGTAAAGTTCCTTGTGAAAAATCGTCTTTTAATCAGATAAAATATTAAAAAGGACTGTAGGGCATGAAATGTGAAAGCATCGGTCATATTTATGAAACAATCACTCTCTAAGCGCTTAGAGTCTGGTGTCTCAGAGTTATAGCGCTAGCCATAGCGCTATAGATAGTATGCAGATGACGTCACTCAGGCCTTTGTTATTGTTTTTGCCATCCGCGTTTGTGAGTTGTTCTCACTAAACTATATTAACCAGACTATAAAAGTTCATGGTTACACAGAGTTTGTGAGTTGGTCCGTTATACTTCCGGATGGCAATGTTGTGAATTCCTTGGCCAACCGCATTCTATCTATATAAGTTTTCAGCATTATTATTATTATTATTATGGGTGGGTAATTTCTCGGCATGATTTGACAAAGGCTTGGAGACAGACTTGATACTTTTTGCATTTTAAGAAAGATAACTTCATGCTTGCCCACCGTGCGGCATTGTAATCTTGATGTATGACATTAATCTTCGCACCACCGTTATGTCCCTGGTTTGGATCACACGCTCTGGCTGCCCAAAGTTGAGTCGTTGGAAAAGGCTGATTACTCACATACTCTCACCGCACTGATGTGAAATGAGTACCTGGTCGGTTACAGGGTTATATCAGTCGAAGAAAAAAATCACATGGAAAGCTTATTGCAGGTGTCATGACTAGTGACTAGTCCTCCATGTTATTTTTGCTGTTGGCTTGGAACCCCTTCTAAAGCGCTTTAATCACATTTAGTGGATAATACTCTATATTAACGCTCAGGTTGTTTTTTTTTTCCAGGGGTATTTGGGGGGGGGGGGGGGTGTTCTGTTAAAAACAAAAAAACAACTACTATACACGATTCGGAATGTTAAGATAACGGGACATGGTTAAAAATCCATCAGGTCGTTTTGGATGCCAAACCTCTGAAACGAACTGAGTAGCGTTCGGTACCCCTAATGATCGATTCTGGAGCATTTTATTTTCATCTTTATTTACGACCACAAACTCCGAAGTGTGTTCATTAGCATTGAGCTTTGAGCTTTATAGCGCAATATCCACTAAATGTGCTCAAAGCGCTTTACAAGGGGTCCCTGGTCAACAGCAACATTTAACATGTAGGACGGGACATAACGCCTGTTAGGCGATATTACAATTTTTCGGACACAGACAACGCTGTTAACGACCAGGTACTCATTTTACACCTGAGTACGGTGAGAGAATGTGAGTAAAGAGCCTTCTCCAAGGACTCAACTATGCGCCGAGCGCGAGGCTCGTACCCTGGCCCTGCCGATCCGAAAGCGAGTGTCATACCACTAGACCACATAGCCGCAGATGACACCGCCTGGCTGAGCAAATATTAGATGGACGAATTGGCGCCTTTTCCACTCCTAAATGTTATTGGACACCAAACTAGAGTAGCCTACGAGTGTACACAAGCAAAACATCTTTTTAAATTATTTTTTAAACCCTCTCCTTACCACCCATAGGAAAATCGTCACATTCGTTACGATGCAGCCAACAATTTTCTTATTCTGATTTCATTTTGTTTTAGTTATAGCCATAAAAACTCTACACTGTGTTGCAGAGCTAATTTTTCTGAACAAAATATAGAATGTACTCGTTGCTAATCTGTCTGAAAAAATCTATTTTTGTGTTGGGTGAGTATGACGTTTTGGGTAAAAGTATGAAAATAACTGGTAAGGAGAGAGTTAAACCAGAAAACTTTTATTTTAGTTGATTTAGGTGACCTTGTAATCGTTAAGCTCATTAAACAGATGGGGTAATGAGAGTCGATCGATCTTTGAAGTAAATGTTATCGACCAAAACGGAAATATAATATAATATAGTCGTTTTTCGGCGTGCTAGGTCAAGTCATCTCCAATCACCAGCTGTGTAGACGGAGATATTGGGCATTGGAGGGGGGGGGGGGGGGGGAGGAGAGAGAGAGGGAGAGAGAGAGAAGGGGGGGGGGGGGGCGAATGCAAGACTCCACCGTAAATTTGACTGGTTGAATTGATTAAAATCGCCGTGAGTGATGATGCATACATAGACTTGTTGGAGTACTGCCCTCCCCCGTCCACTCCCCGCCACCATTCCCACACCAGTCAGTATCTACGAAACCAATCCACGACATCATGCACGTCACGTAGACTGACTACAAAACCAACAGCAAATCGATGGCTCACACCTGGGTAAAACAGCTTTCTTTGACTTTGATGTGGATCGTTATTCGCACGTGACGTCAACAAACAAGACCACTTGGTAGATGAACATTAATATCTATATTAAGTAGGAGCTTTGACGACGAAATACAGATGACGTCAACAGCTTTCTTAAATTGATTCCTAGGATTGGTCTATTGATTGTCCTGGTCTGTCGTGACCATCACCATTTCTGTCCCATACTGACAAAACACATTTCCCTCAGTTTTTTTTTCCATACAGAAAACAATTTTTCTCCATGTAATAATATAATGTAAATATATTCAGATGAGACTTCAAAGAAATATCCAGTTTGAAACTGTTTTGTTGTTGGGGGGTGGGGGGGGGGGGTGGTTGTTTGTCTTTTTATTTATTTCTTTATTTTTGTCTTTTGTTGTTTGTTTTTGTTTTGTTTTTTGTTGTGTTGTTTTTTGTGGGTTTTTTTGTTTGTTTGTTTTTGTTTTTTACTTCTTATTCCATTTGCTTTGTTTTATTGTTGTTTAGTTTTGTTTGTTTTTGTTTTTTTTTGTTTGTTTTGGGGATGGTATGCGTGGACTTAATGCATTGTTTTGTTTTATGTTTGATTTTGTTATCGTATCGTTTAAGAGTTAATAGGGTGTTTTCGGTCTATATTTATTGTTTATTTTTGAGGGGGATGGTATGCGTGGACTTAATGCATTGTTTTGTTTTATGTTTGATTTTGTTATCGTATCGTTTAAGAGTTAATAGGGTGTTTTCGGTCTATATTTATTGTTTATTTTTGAGGGGACAAGTCGTTGGGGATCATGTTCCTCGATATTTGAAATGAGCATTTTTGAGCAAAATGAGAAAGAAAAAAAAAAAGAGATTAATTGATCATGATGAAAGCACAGTATAAGTCGGTCAGTAAGTAAAGAATGTCGGATATGGGATTAAGGTTTGCATGTTATTATTTCTGACCCATAAAACATCTGCTGGGTATCTTGTTTTTTATTCGATGGGACAGCCAAAGTGATTTGTGACCAGCCGCCTGAAAACGGTATAAAGGCAGGGTGTTTTACTATATACATGAATTTATAGACAAAATGATTAAATTTAGGTAAAGTTTTTATGTTTTATTGGGGGAGAATGAATACTTCAGAACATTGATACTACATACCAGTTAGTTTTTTGCCATCGATATCAAATATATTTGAAAAACAATTTGCTGAACAACTCATTGATCATTTTAATACATTATATTCATAATTTTTGTGTGCCTCTAGAAAAAAAGTTATGACTGCCAAACTGTTCTACTTCAACTTTTAAAAGACTGGAAAGAATCTTTGGAAAATTAAAAAAAAACTACGCTGTTGTAATTTTAATGGATCTTTCCAAAGCTTTCGATTGTTTACCACATAAATTAATTTTAGAATAGTTGTCTGCTTATGGCGTCCCCAAAAACTCAGTTTCTCTCATTGAGAACTATCTTTCGAACGCAAACAGCAAATAAAATTGAGAATATATATACCTTTACCGTTACTTTTTAAAATTTTCATTAAATGATATTATATTTGTCTTACAATCACAATAATTGAGAAACCTTAAAAACAATATTAGAGCAAGAAGTCAATATCCACTAAACGTGCCCTAAGTGCTTTACAAGGGGTCCCTAGAAAACAGCAACACTTCATTTGTAGCACGAGACATGACGCCTTATAGATTTGTAAAGGATGAAATATTGTTTGGTGTCCACATTGCAAATAATCCAGGTTAATGCCTATACTGAAATGTTTTTTAATTTATTCTCAAAATTTTAATTATATTAACAAAGAATGAAAAAAATATCATGTACCGTGTTTTCAGATGACATGAACTTCAACAGGTGTCTATCAATATGCAGTGTGATGCACCATCATCATCATCATCATCATCATCATCATCATCATCATCATCATCATCATCATCATCATCATCATCATCATCGTCATCGTCATCATCATCATCATCGTCATCATCATCATCACCATCATCATTATCATCACCATAAGTTGTAAAACGAGTACTTGGCGGTTAACATCATTGTCTCTGTCCGAAAAAAAAATATATAATATCGCCTAACAGGTGTCGTGTCTCTTTAAGTGTTTCTGTCGGCTAAGGGTCCCCTGTAAAAGCGTCTTTGAGCACGTTTAGTGGAAATTGCGCTCTATTAAAAAGCTCAAAAAGCTCAATTATTATCATCATCATCATCATCATCATCATCATCATCATCATCATCATCATCATCATCATCATCATCATCATCATCGGCATCTTCACTTTGATTATATATACTCGTCTTTGAAACACATCTCATGTCATTGTCCATTCTTGTCCCCAGACTTGAGCCAACTTTCACGGATCCTGTCCTCTGTACAACGCCTGACGACCGTGATGTCGGCACGTCTGGTCAGGCAACTCAAGCGGAGGGACAGACGACTTGCCAAACGGAACCGGAATTATGACGTGGTCACCGCCATTTTACAGGCTGCCTCTCTCAAACGACGTGAGTAGAAGTACAGACTTTCATATTCAATTCGGGCACTCCTTGATATAGTCGAAAAAAATCTGTATAGGCTGGTGCTAAAACTTGCGTGAACTTCTTTGCCAGAACAACCCTTGTTAACCTACATATTTGCCAGTGTGTGTATGCCTATTATTCCAAAGTCATCACCATGGCACCCACCTTTACCTCTAGAATGTGCTTCTGGGATGTTCATTGATTTGCCCGAATATTTTTTTTCTTAAGCGAAGCTGTTAACATTCAATTCATATCAGCACTCTTTTTTTTCTCCGGTATTTCTAGAATTGTTCGCTGTGTAGTGAAAGCTGTAGCCTTTTTATTTTATTTTTTTTTATTATTTTTATTTTTTTTTTGGAGGGGGGCGGTTCTACATTGTTCATTTGCAAATAGAGTTTATAACTCTAACCACAAAAAACGTATACGAAAGTCATAACGAGTTACGTTTAGTCCAAACTAATTTTTTGCGTAGTTATATTTACTAAACTGGATTCGCTACAGGCCATTTTAAGTCAATAACAGATTTGGTATCTCATTGTGTCGCGAATTAATTATCAAAAGCACACAAAACTTATGCTAGGTCTAATACTTTTTTAAGATACTACTCAATGAGTGATTTGAAATCTAGCACTCCTGATGGAAATGTTTTTGGTTATATCTTGACCCCTTTGGCTGTACGGTTTTATCATCCTCCGCTTCGAAGTATTTTTTAACCTTGGCAGAAAATTGAGGGAACTGTTTTTGATATCTTTTTTTTTTAATGGGAGTGAGATGGGAGGGTTGAGAAATAAATAGAGAACATGGAATGTTTAAGGACTTTTACTTCCAGTTTTGATACCCTTTTCACTGGTATTATTTGTCCACATCTCAGAGAGGTATTATGCCGGAGTGATTTGTATGCGGAAAATTGAATTTATAGTTAAGAATATGAAACATGAGTCTGAATTATGTTTTATTAAGGAGAATGATGTTGTCTCATTAAATGCAAAACCCCAAATTTTTATAGTTCAAATTATGTCAACCTTGTATTCATTTTAAGGTATCCACTTGATCCCGACATATTCCACTTTGAGGCATCGGATCACATCTTATAGTAACACTGTAGTTTTGATTGCTTAAAAAGATGCGTCTTTCGGCGAGACATCGCCAGATGTCGCCGCCAAGGCATTCCAAGAAGTAATGTGGATAATCCATTCCCCCCCCCCCCCCCCCCCCCCCCCCCCCCCCCCCCCCCCCCCCCCCCCCCCCCCCCCTTATTTATGTCGAACGAAGGGAAACAACTTCACTGGACTGTTTGTGGATAAGCTATGTTTGAGTTTTCCCCCTTAGTTTCATCGTAGAGAGGATGGCTTTCCCTTTTATAGTTCTACAAGCATAGCTTTCCGATCAATGAACGGCGCCCGTTCAATGACTGTAATGATAAGTCGATCAACTCAGAATTTATGATTCAAGAGTTAAATAAAATTTTAATTCAATTTCTGTTGTCTTAATAGAAAATACATTTTTCGAATTCGTAAGAGAATTCCACGGAGCTTTTTATTTGGGCACGGAGAGATATTTTCTGAATTTAATATCTTATATATTTGCTCACTTATTGTAGAATTATAACCCAATGTTAAGGGCGGAAAATCGTCAATATAACTTTTAAGAAATTGATTGTATGCAAAATAATGAGAGGAACCACAAACTGGCAGCAATTCAATGCAAGTACTCCCGCCTCATTGCCATACTCGCTAATCGGAAGATTGACACACAACCGACACGCTGAAAATGATGGCGTCTATTTTCGATGGGATTTGACGAAGCAAATTTGATTTTTCGATAAAATCATCATGATGTCTACGAATCCATCCCATAAAACACGCAAACCATCTCCATGTCAATTGTACACACCATGTATTTGGTGATGATTTTTACAGTGTTTTCGGACCTTGGTCGTTACAAAAAATCAAATTTGCCAAGTGTATATTAAGATTATTGCCTGCCTTTGTGATGAGATTCTGGAATTGTTATTCTCTGTTGGACCAGAGTGCGACTGGCTCGGTTCTTGGAAGATAACATTAACCTTCTATTAGTTAACGATTGACGACTTTAGCTTTATGAAGGTCTCCCATGATAATTGGATAGAGAAAAGGGAGGGCGTGGAAATACCACCACGAACTTTTCAAAGATGAAATTCTAGTTGATGTACAATAAAAATCAATCCAATCCCTTATTTTGAGGCAGTTACGCTGTTCTGATTTTTTAAAATTTATTAATTATTCAGTGTGTGGTCTATTACTTTTGTATAGCTAATATTGTTATGACACTTAAGTAATATAGGTCACACGCATTTCCTGAATCAAAACAGTATCTGTCAAAGGAAACAATATATTTTGATCATTGCCAAGATTGGCATTTTCGTGTCATGTCCCTTGAAACAATGATTTTTAAAATGCTTTTTAATTTATGTTTTTATTGGGGAGGGGGGGGGGGGGGTTCTTATGCTTTTTATTGTTTTTTGTTGGATTTTTTTTTATTTGGGAAGGGGGAGGGGGGGGGGGGAGGCGGGACGGGGTTTAAGATAAGCTCTTGCGTAAATGTTCAATTAGTAAAGCATTTTACTCACTGTAATATACTAACGGATCAGGTTTGAATCCGCCTAGTGTCGATATCCCTTTATTTCTTGTATGTCCTTCCAACAGAGATATGACATGTCAGACTAATTCAGGTCTTTCGAAAACTATGTACTCACTAATGTAACCAGCATTTGTTACTAAGTGTCCGTTTCATGCAAAAAAACAAAACAAAAACAAACAAAACTGGATACACCTGTGTTTCTTGTATTCAATGAGATGCTTTCAACGCTTTTCTTTTCAGCATATTATTGACAATGAACCATGGATCGACGAGGAATTTATAACCCGATATTTCAATACGCCATAATTTGCCATAAGACAGTCTTCAACCCAGATCATTTATTTTATCACCAATAGTAAAATTATGTAAACCACAGCCACTAACCGTTATAATGTGAGGTTAATTTAGACGATAAACATTTAATGTATAGTGAACAATTTGAGATTTGGGTTGAATAACGAATATGGATATAACACGCCCTATAGATAGTATGCGCTTGGCTAAGAAGCTCATAACATTGTCATCCGGAAGTATAACGGACCAACATACAAAACAGTGTGTATCCATGAACTTTCATAGTCTGGTTAATACAGTTTAGTGAGAACAACTCGGATGGCAAAAACAATAACAAAGGCCTGAGTGACGTCATCTGCATACTATCTATAGATAGTATGCAGATGACGTCACTCAGGCCTTTGTTATTGTTTTTGCCATCCGCGTTTGTGAGTTGTTCTCACTAAACTGTATTAACCAGACTATAAAAGTTCATGGTTACACAGAGTTTGTGTGTTGGTCCGTTATACTTCCGGATGGCAATGTTGTGAACTCCTTGGCCTAGCGCATTCTATCTATATGTTATTTGTACATTGTTATGATCATTTTTTTTCTCTCTACCAATTTACCTCTACATATCTTATATATCGTTTTGTTCATGATGATTTTCTGCATGGGACTAAATAGTCTAGATCAGATTTTTAAAATGACTTTCTAATACAAGATTTTTATTATGGAAACCACAAGACCAGCTTTTTGTAAAAATGTATTTATTTGAATAACTTTTATTTATATTATGTAATGTATTGAATGATCTTTTTCTTTTAAACATTTCGAAAGATTCTCATTGTACTTGTACAACTCATAAGCGTTCTGAAAATATAATCAACATAAGTTCAAGATTGCTTTATGGAGCATTTTACGGCTTTGCATTCTATTCACCCTGCATATTGAAATACACAGATATAATATAATGAAAATAGATTTAAAATGCACAGAAAATATGATGGCATTTTTTTATTAGGGGCATTTCTGGCTAGCGCCTTCTATATTATCGAGGATGTTACCGTCTCGTCTCATGATCTGGTTTTGGATAAATAGGTAATCTACAATGCAAATCATTGAGGCGGATCTCAATGCAAAGAGTTGTCTAATACTACGTTGAAAAACAGTGCCAAACAATCACTACCAATGATGATGAGGATGATGACAACTATAATAATAATGATGATGGTGGTGGTGGTGGTGATTACGACGATGATGAGGAGGATGATGGTGATGATGATGATGACAACTATAATAATAATGACGATGATGATGATGATGATGATGGTGGTGGTGGTGGTGGTGGTGATTACGACGATGATGATGAGGATGATGATGATGATGATGACAACTATGATAATAATGACGATGATGATGATGATGATGATGATGGTGGTGGTGATTACGACGACGACAACACCCCCAGTAAACAGTAATACCAACGACAAATTCAACACCGTCACCATCAGCAAAAAACAATAACAAGTACAATCGCATTCCTAAAGTACTCTTAAACACACAACTCCATTTTTTTTAAAGATTGAGGATTATTTTTCAAAAAGATTTCCCCCGAGAAAGAAGCCCATCTCGGATGACCTCCATCTTCCACCGATCCTTTCATCCTCCATCCGCCCACGCGATTTCCTGCCAGTGTCCTCATTTTGGTAGAAAGCCTTTTTGTGTCAACACCAGGAATAAATCTGCTGACGCCAACGATGGTATCAAAGTCACCGCTTGATTGCAAATCGGATAATTTGCAAATGGAAAGTTGATGTGTGTGGGGTGGGAGGTTGTCGGTATGTTTTTGTTTTTTCTTGTTTTGTGCGTTTTTAATTTGTTTTTTTTTTTTTTTGTTTTTTGTTTTAATTCAATTTATTTATTTATTTTTTTTTTTTTTTTTTTTTGTTGTTGCCAGAATTCATTTAGTCCTGGGCAGTTTCCTTTTACCCATATAGAGAATTTTCCTTACTTTACACGTAGATAAGTATGTTCATATGTTCATAATTGTAAGTCATCGGGCGATAACCCTTTAAATTCAGTGAAAACTTTTAATAGGGTTGTGAAATGCCATGAAGAAAGAAAGAAAGAAAGAAAGAGAGGGGAGAGAGAGAGAGAGAGAGAGAGAGAGAGAGAGAGAGAGAGAGAGAGAGAGAGAGAGAGAGAAGGAGGAGGAGGGGGGTTCTTGCACATGTTAAAATTACATTTGATGTCGTGGCTCAAACAAAAAAAAAAGGAAAAGAGGAATGGTGAATTAAAATCTAAGCTCGGATTAAAGTAATAACTGAATCTCGGTCGTGAATGAGGACAAAAGACACTAGAATGTGATTCATTGGAGTAACTGTTACTCAGTTTTGATGCGGTGTATACAAAGCAGGCAAACACGCTGAATAGAAACAAGTAAACATAAACACACACACAATCACACACACAAACAAACACAAACACAAACACACACACAAACACACACACACACAAACAAACACACACGCACAAACACACACACACACACACAAACAAACGCGCGCACACACGCACAAACACACACACAATCACACACTCACAAACACACACACACACACACAAGCAAGCAGTCTTAAAAGCTAGATCTTATTCAATCCGTATAAGCGCAGTTTTTCCCTATAACGCAAATGACAAATTATGTGACAAATAAACCTCCCGTGTGAGAGATATTGCAGTCAATGGTTCCAGCTCGCCTGGATATCGATCCAAAGCAGAAATAAACATCATCGAGATGATGAGGAGTGAGGGAGTAGGATTCCTTCAATAATAATGATTAAAAAAAAATAATAGTAAAGCTCTTCTGCTCTCGTATAGAAAGTAGGCCGTTGTTTATAGTTTATACATGTCCTTTGTCTTATTGTTGTCACAATTCTATTCTTTCTAATTTAGGCCGTTGTTTATAGTTTAGACCTGTCCTTTGTCTTATTGTTGTCACAATTCTATTCTTTCTAATTTAGGCCGTTGTTTATAGTTTAGACCTGTCCTTTGTCTTATTGTTGTCACAATTCTATTCTTTCTAATTTAGGCCGTTGTTTATAGTTTAGACCTGTCCTTTGTCTTATCGTTGTCACAATTCTATTCTTTCTAATTTAGGCCGTTGTTTATCGTTTAGACCTGTCCTTTGTCTTATCGTTGTCACAATTCTATTCTTTCTAATTTAGGCCGTTGTTTATCGTTTAGACCTGTCCTTTGTCTTATTGTTGTCACAATTCTATTCTTTCTAATTTAGGCCGTTGTTTATCGTTTAGACCTGTCCTTTGTCTTATCGTTGTCACAATTCTATTCTTTCTAATTTAGGTAAGAGTATATTGGAGTAAATTTTCTTTTGTAGTGAACATCTCGAGGGGAATTTTTTCGTTAAACTTGTCACTTTTGCGAGCCATTGAATTTTTTAATGTCTCGTTCTACGGTTCTCAAACTACATTAATCTATTTTGTCAATCATGCCATTGTTTTCTGCATGTTTTTTTTTGTTGTTGTTTTGTTTTTGTTTTTTATTGGGGTTTTTTTTTTGCGTTTTTGTTTTGTTTTGTTTTGTTGTTTTGTTATTTTTATTTTTTTATAATTTTTTGTTTTTGTTGTTGTTGTTGATTTGTTGTTGTTTTTTGTTAAGATCAAGTCTGGGCTAGGGATCCCTTGTAAAGCGCTTTGAAGTGAATAGTGCCCAATATGAAGGCTTACGTATTCTGTCAACGATACACGAGTCGATTGGTAGGTAATTGTGTAAAGGAGGAAAAGTAGAAAGATGAGGGGAACCGTGAGTGAAAGATCGAGTGTGTTGATGGAAATGGTTTTGAAAATAAACGTAAGAAGAAATATGTCATTAGGATGTTTTAAAGAAGAAGAAGAAGAAGAAGAAGAAGGAGGAGGAGGAGGAGGAGGAGGGGGGGGGAGGAGGAGGGGGAGGAGGAGGAGGAGAAGTAGAAGAAGGAGGTGGAGGAGATAAAAGAACAAGGAGAAGAAGACGGGGAGGAAGAGGAGAAAGGAGGGAAGGGATAAATGGTGATATCGAAAGAAAGGGTTGATGTGGGCGGGAGGTGGGGGGGGGGGGGGGGGGGGGCTGGGCGCTACCGAATTCAAATACCCGAGACCCACCCGTCCAATCTAATAGTATGGATAAAAGTCCCACCACATCGATTAGATCCCAACCACCCATTCATTCATGGAGCCAATGGTTCCAGAGATACCCCCGTCCTCGTGACGTGAGAGTGTGTGACGTGGGCCAGCACGGGGAGATGCCTTGTGACGTCAAACCCTATCGATTCCAATCCCTGTAGAGCTAGCCTGCCATTCTCTATCAGTTATACCACCAGGCACACACGCACACGCTCACACTCACACGCATAAACAAAAGCATTCTTCATCACAAACATTGATAACAAATCAACAGGTAAATATAATACACTATAATAGTATGAAAACTGATCTGGCAACCACAATATCCGCCAATAACAAACATTTTCACTAGATCTATCTAGATATTGAGGCAGTATCGCGTTATCGACTGTCAGTTTCACCTAGCTATCTCTTTGTGTTACTTTCATTCTGAGGACAGTTTGTTGTATTCGAGGTGATAAAATTGGGAGCCCTCTTGTTACGGATGGAAATTTTTTATTAGCAGTTATATATTATTATAATAACAAATCTTACGCAATTTGTAATACCGAGAGTACCTCGACAGTCATCTTATTTGTATTCGGATTGGATATGGTTTGGAAGCAAGACTGAAAGTGTTTTTTTTTTTTCCAACATAAGATACGAGCATTGTGAAGAATATGCAAGATAAACTTTAAATCAATTTATTGCCTACTGCCAAGAACTCGACATTTTTTGAGTGAGTATCGCCATTTTTTTGTAACCTAATAAAGTCTTTAAATTAGGAGAAAGATTTGGTTATAAGGCATTTTATTATGATTGATTTATAAAATATATTTGAATTGTGTCATTATTTGTCAACCACACTGACTTCTCCCATCTAATCAAGTTTTGTGTTGTTGTTTTCATCTTTTTTTTTCACCCCCGCCTCTCTCTCTCTCTCTCTCTCTCTCTCTCTCTCTCTCTCTCTCTATCTCTCTCTCTCTCTCTCTCTCTCTCTCTCTCCCCCTCTGTATGTATGTGTGTGTGTGTGGGTGAGTGTGTGTGTATGTGTGTGTCGTTCTTGCTTTCTCTCTCTTTCTTCGTGTGTCTCTTTTGTCTCTTTTTGTTTTTATCGGTCTACTTCTATCTACCTATTATTTATCCTCCTATTAATCCATCCATCGATTTATATGAAGAATATTTTGTTGTGTACATCTTTATCTATTAAGTCTATCTCTCCCTCTTATACCCTCATCTTCCTTCTCTTCTCTTCTCTTCTCTCTCTCTCTCTCTCTCTCTCTCTCTCTCTCTGTCTGTGTGTGTTTGTGTGTGTGTCTGTCTATCTATTTATCTATCTATCTATCTATCTATCTATCTTCTTCTTCTTCTAGGTTCCATGCCTGGTCCAGGCTTCGGATACTGCATGA
>NC_088365.1:14919710-14997210 GCF_034508935.2 Berghia stephanieae | reverse complement strand
TTTTTTCCTTGTAAATCATCTCTCTGTTATGTATTATTATATTTGTTATTTTTAATGTATAATGTAAGCATTTCAGTGTATTCCTCTTTGTTGGATTTTGTGCTTGTGTCCGGATGAAACTTATAGGTGATCTCAAACTAAGTACATTGGTGGTATGCTCTTGGATTCTACATCTGATCCCTAATTGATCCTAGTTCCTCTTTTGTCTTACTTTTTCTTGGGGGCTTTAATTGTAATTCCAGAACTTTTTACTATCCCATTTTCTTCCTTTTTACTGGCGCTGATATAACCTAAATGTGTTGCAAGCGGCGTAAAACCCTTAAAAACAAACAAAACAAGATGGAGTATTTGAGGAAATGAAGGAAGGGGGGGGGGGGGGGGGGATTTGCGTCAGAGGATCAGTCATTTCATATGCTACCGCCAAGGGTTATCGTGACGAATTAACACAATGTGACCACGGCATGATAAATGTATATAACAAGACAACTGACCGCCGCTATCAATCAATACGATTGTGAGGCATTCATTCTCTCAAACACTAACAAAACATCTTTTTTTATTATTATTTATAATAACAGTAATAGTCAACTTGTCCTCAATTCTTAAATCTAACTGCAAAGAAGTCTCCGGTTTGATACGTTTTTTTTTTTAGAAAGTAGTTGGCCATATTAATTTACCGATATTGATTTGAGTCGATGTATAGTTATTTACAGGTCTGACAACTCAAATTGTAATGGGCTCATTGGTGGAATGAAAACACTCTCAAATCAACGAAAAATATTGATCATTACAACAATGTTAAATCAAGTCCATAATTGCGTGCGGTCATCAGACCTGCTAATATTATGCTCATGTATGGTGAAGGACACACATACACACACACACAACACACACACACACACACACACACACACACACACAAATTGGAACCAAAATGAAAATAAAAAGATGTTTTGTCATAGTCAGGCAGTACTGGCGTCTGTTGTTTCCGTTTGGCGTTACCGTGACAACGTAATTAATAACCATCTTTTATTTCCGACACAATGTTGATTCCACTGGAAATTACACGGGCAGATAAATTAGCTCAATGCTGTCAGCCTCGTGATCACCACGCCTACATAATTGTGGCCATCCGAAGTCGTTACAAGCGGTTTGGGTTCGATGTTAATCAAAACCTGTAATGATGATGTTGATGATGATGATGATGATGATGATGATGATGATGATGATGATGATGATGATGATGATGATGATGATGATACTAATAATAGAGATGGTGATGATGATGGTACTAATAATAAAGATGTTGATGATGATGATGAAAATGATGATACTTATAATAGAGATGATGATGATGATGATGATGATGATGATGATGATGATGATGATGATGATGATGATGATGATGATAATACTTTGTTCATTCCAAAAAAAGGAACTTTGTGTTCTCTATCGTATTCTGTTATTTTATTGTTGCACCGATGGCTTAACGGTACGGTTTCTCTGCTTGTGACAAAATCAAAGAATGTGGAACGCGTTTAGTGAGCCGATGTGTGATACGATGATCTCAAAGACGCTTTGTCTTTGGATAAGGCACTTTCAACACATTGCCTCATTCGACTCAAGTGTGAATAGATACCTCTGTTGTAGACCATACAGGAAATAGTAAGGGCTTGTACAAAAAACAACGCATAAAAGGCTTGCGGGGGACTAAATTAACATTCTGAATTCGTGGAAATGCCTCATAATAATGGTCATATGGATTTTTTATCTTACTGTTTTCAACAATGGCGATTCAAAACGTCAAATGACCGATCACAATGCCCGAGTGAGGAGATGGACGCTTTTTTTTTTTTTATTGAACCCCCACACATGCTGAGCATCTCAAAAGATATCCAACTTTGTAAAAAAAAAAAAAAAAAAAAAAAAAGATTGATATCTATCTTAATATAATAATTTATGAAGACGCTGTCAAAATCGTGAATATTAGTAAATAATTTAAAGAATGCTAATCAAATTGACAAATAAAATATTTCTTTCTTTTTTTTTTTCTTTTTTGTTATTGATATTTTGTCATGTTTTTTTTTTTCTTTATAGTCTACTCGTTTTGTTCATTATTTTGGTTTGTTTTTTCTTTTTTTTTTTTTTTTTTTGGGGGGGGGGGGGGGGGGTTGGGTTATTTTTCTGTTTGTTGTTTTAAAGTTTTTGTGTTTTTTTTTTTTTGTTGTTTTTTTTTTGTTTTTGTTTTTGTTTTTTTTTTGTTTTTTGCTCATTGTTTGTGTGTTTGTTTGATTTTTGATTTGTTTATGTTTTTAGTCGGTCGTCGGTGGTGTTTCAACTGCCCAAAACGACATACAGTTATAATATCTCTTCTTCAGAACTCAGACGTTCATACGTGTAATTTGACTATTCTAAAGGTAGGCGTGCACACGTTTACTAAGAAATACTAACATGTGTACACACAATAA
This sequence comes from Berghia stephanieae, assembly GCF_034508935.2. Classification (NCBI taxonomy): domain Eukaryota; kingdom Metazoa; phylum Mollusca; class Gastropoda; order Nudibranchia; family Aeolidiidae; genus Berghia; species Berghia stephanieae. The sequence goes on along the minus strand of NC_088365.1, from coordinate 14,994,742 downwards.
ATAGGTTCACATATAGGTACCCGTACGCAAACACACACACACACACATATATATATATATATATATACGCACACACGCGCGCACACACAAACACACTGACGGCAATTAATCATTTATCATAATTTTATTGTGTCACAGCACGTGCCGTATAGATGAGATAGACGTAACCACGAGGACTAGGCTATAGCGTGTGCGTGAGTGAAATGTTTTGATGTGGCTCTCACTTTACGGCTTTTTAGCGTGACATCAAGGGAGATCGTTCTTAGCAGAGAACAGCGTTAGTATAAAGGCAGTATCTATGAAAAATAGATTGTATTTGAGCGGTACCTTCAGTTCATGTTGCGCTTTAATGATGGTGATGATGATGAAGATGATGACGATGATTATGATTTTGATTATGATGATTACAACAACAACAATAGCAATAATGATTATGGTGATAATGATGATGAGGGTGGTGATGATAACAATAATAGTAGTATTGATGATGATGATGATGATGATGATGATGATGATGATGATGATGATGATGATGATAATAATAATAATAATAATAAGGAGATAAGGAGCCTTTTATAGCGTCTAGCATATACAACAATGCTCAAAAGCATTTTAAAACACGGTAAAATGATTACCAGTCGTGAATGTAGGCACAGCGAAAGTAATTCGATGAGATTAAAGAGGGCTTAAGGTGCAGAAAATGTTTAATGGTGAAGCAAAGGCCAAATTCATACGTTTTAACGTAAAGTAAATGTTGCTGCTCGAAGCTCGAAGAAATAAATGATAATGTGAAATTGAATGTAAGCTTCAATTTAGTTACAAAAACAGATCCATTCATCTTAACTACGCCACTACCACATCATCTCATTCATCTGTGGTGTTTCATTCATCCTGTTTTGTTGATAAAGGGGAAATCCGAAACGTTCATTTGATCTGTTTTTGTAACTAAATTGAAGCTTACATTCAATTTCACATTATTATTTATTTTACGTTTTAACGTGAGCAGCGTATTAGATTTTGTCTCTAAAGAAAAGGGAGAAGGTAATTTATTATGACCATTATTATATATAGCCTATTGTCATGGATTCGCCATGTTTGATCAATACTCCTCACGGTGCTTTATTCTCTCTCCAAATATACCATATTGCACAAAGTGTTCCATTTCATACAGTACCAGTTACATGTTGGACGCCCTTTTACGGACATTCTTACAATAGTCATCACTGCTTATAGCTAGTTAAACAATAGCTAGTTAAACATTTATAACTGATTGGAGTTTGGTAATGTATGTAAAATGCTTTACTCAGGGACTCAACGCTGGGCTCAGCTTTTGCGATCATAGTCACCTACCAGGTTACTTAAAACAAAAATAAAATAACAAATCTTGCATGCAGGTAGGCAATTGACAATTGAGACAAGTTTTGTCATAACGGAAAGTATCTATTTTTTGCATAAGTCGCTTCCACGGTTGATTACACAAGTTAACAGCTAAAAAATAACGGTAATTATTATTCTATTCTCTACCAAGGTATTAGAGCATCTCTCTGTGTGTGTGTGTGTGTGTGTGTTTGTTAGTTGTGTGCGTGTGCGCGCGCGCGTGTTTGTATGGGTTGGTTAGTGTTATAGTACTGGTACAGCTGTCTTTGTAACCCGATAGGGTATAATCAAATATCACTCATCCACCAATCTATCGTTTAGTCATCTGTTGTCATTCATCTGTAGAAACCATCCATCCCATCATACTGTTACCGATGGTTATCGTGTGTATTGTCACAATTGTCACAATACAACATGGATGATTTCCGTCATCATTTCTGTGTATAAGATGATGCTGATTTCTAATAAAATATTCTTTTGGATTTCATTTTTTAAAAACTTAATTTATCAATCTTAATCATAACTGATTTTGACAGGAATCGACGACATTATTGTGATAATAATTCTATCTCTCAATTACGGACGATAGCTCATCAGCGATGAGGAGAAAAGTTTTATTTGAAGTTTAGTGATTATTCATTTCAGTTGATTGATTTATTCAATTGACTCAAAGTTGTCGACGTTACGTGTTGACCAAAAGTTGGATCTTGAATCAAGATATTATGATTATGATTTTGCTTTTGATCAAACACAACCGAGTATAGTATATTATTTTAAATGTTGGAGTTAGGCATGTGGGTTACTACTTGAACATGAGCCTGAAGAGGTGAAAGAGAGATGTCAGATTTACCCCTGTTGACTACCCAAGTTGTCTGTTGACACCAGAGCTGGAATATTGAAATCACATCATTTTTTTTAAAAAGTTACCGGTAATGTATTGATCTTGATCAGGATGGGGTGATTCTTGATGGTATTATTGACTTGACAGGATTCAAGCCTCTTGATTCCTGGTGGAACATAGGGTCGCAACATCTTTCATCTGGCTCGGTTTTTTGGAGGTCTTCTTTATCCGGGCCCCATGGTTTGTCCGGCGGTATTATTGTGAGTCTGCTAAATTCTGGACTACATTCCTCTACCTCACCTTCTCCTCGGATTTCTATAATTGGACCATTTATACCGGATACTGTCGTCCACCCAGCCGTTCTGAAATTTGGTACCACGCCTAGTCTATTTTGGGCGAATCAAATAATTGGAACATTGTTGGACAGAATACTATCTCAAAAAAAGAATGTTTGTAAAATATAATATGATGCGAAAATTTGTGAAATTTCTTGTAATGGATAATATGGTGCCTTCTCCTGCAGATTTCTTGTAAAGTTTAATATGGTGCTTTTCCCCATATTTCTCAGATGTATATCTTACACCATCAGAAATGGCTTCCAATTTTATTCCTGTCGTATTTCCGTGTATTTCATATAATGTTGCAATAATTGGTCACCCTTCCCATTGGGTTGGCTATTTTAGAAATGTTGCTTGATTGGCCCTGACTGTGTAACCATTTTAGTTAAGTCCAGATATGAGTAATGTTCGTTCTACAAGTCGGACGAGGTCAAGCTCTTCCCGTGTCGGTGAGTGCAATAAATATGTACCAGTGTGAAAGAGTTTTCGAATGATGTCTACATCTAACATGGTTTAACTTTTTAATGACGATGTTTTGCTTATACACCAGTCGTTGCTTGAATCATTGATGTGTTGAATTCAAATGTATGAGGAGAGAATAGAATTTTATATTTTTAACCATCAAATCCAAGATTTTTTCAGATGTAGCCTAAATTATTCTTCGAAGGAACGAATCTGCAATATATCTAATGATTTTTGGTATGGTTCTTAACGATTGAGATTTGTCAAACTGTTGCAATATTTGTTATTGCATACTGGTATTTTTCCCGTGATCGTTTAAGTTTGTTCTCTGTATTCTGTAAACAATTCCATTTTTTAAAAAAAATGAGAGTTGCATCCCAGGATTTCTAACAGTAACGAGTTGTAGACTTTGGCCTAGCGAATGGTCTGCAAATATTCACTTTTTTCTTCAGTGCCTTCAGAAAGGATTAGTTTATCTCAGTTCTGTCAAATTTGATATTAATGCATCCCGCACCTTCGTGAAGTGTTGTAAATACGCAGGGCTACCGTATTACATGTGAGCGACTTGGACTTGGAGTCAGAAGTAGTCATTCAGATCCATGAGGCATATGGGGCATTATTTTTCCTGTTTTCTGTAACTTAAATTTGCTGAAGTAATTGCGTATTACCGACGTATAGTTATTTCCAGGTCTAATAATCCAAAAAAGTTTAGGCTCATTGTTGTAATTGAAATACTCACACACCAACGCAACATTACAACAATGTTTAACAAACCCATAATATTTGTCTTCATTTTTAGACCTGCAAAATCTGCGTCTAGCTTATTACCGTTTAAATTGAATGCAATTATTTGTTCTTGTTTGACGTTGATCTCTTTTTATTTGTGTATCCCACAGAGATCGACACTAGAATGAGATTCAGCATTCAACCCCCTCAAGGACAACCGTCTGCATTCGACCAATGGAAGGACGCCATGAGAGCTGTGTGTCGTCTGCCCATGGGGATCCCGGCAGAGTTCAGGAAAAAGGTAGGAGATAAAGCCTGACAGAGGAAGAGATAGGTTAGCTTTTGCTTTTATATTATTATGCAACTTTTGTATTAATTTGGATGACACGAAGTGATATCGGATTGTGTTTTCTCGTGTACACTGAAACCTGGTTATACCGCGATCTTTGGGGAGTATAACTATACGTATATCTAACTAATAGTTATATCATTATAATGATACAAACCATTCTTATCAATGATATGTTACTTGGCGATATATCAAGCATTTTCTGTATCACAAATGATGCTGTTGTGACAAGGACAAACTATGACCGTCATTTGTAAGCAAAATAAAAATTTTAAAAAATTTAAAAATATTTTTTACAATTATAATAAAACAGGGAAATAATGCCCTTTAATACCATTCTACTTTTATGAACATTTATGACCCACCGCTTCATACTGGTATTACATAGAGGTGAAACTATATAGGTAGCAGATTATTTTAATTTACTTCATTGTAAAAATAAACTGAGTGTTGGTTTGTTTGTTTTTTTAGAGAAGAAGAATGACTATCCTGGTCTGCAAAATCATTAACTTATATCAAACCAAACCAAACAAAATGAAATATCCTGCTTCTATTTATCGAAATAATACTCGTACTGTAAACTCACTTGTCACCATCTGGTTCACCCTGACAGTAACATCAAATTGAGGCCATGGGTCGCATACACCTCTACATAATAATTAATATTATATGCAAGTCTGACATCCGAACTCACATATGGGCCTAGTTTAACATGGACAATATTTTGCGTCATATTTTGAGGTTTCTTTTACAACAATGAGCCCATAAGGAATTGGGTCATCAGACCTACAAATTAAGTACACGTCGGTCTCATATTATAGACATTAGTTTTTATGAATCAGGCAAAACTGAAATCGACTGACATCCGAAGTAAAATAAAATGATATCAATTTTCTGCAGGAAATTTAATATCTTTCAAGAGAGCAACGGTTTTTTTTTTTTTTTTTTGGTTTTTTTTTTTTTGTTGTATTATTTTTTTTTTTTTTGTCTTTAACCACTTAGCTGTCGTACTTTGGGAAAACGTGTATTCAAATATTTGGCCAGACAACTCATCCTTCAAATATCCATCGATTTAAATGACTTTCATTTTGGCAAAACTCTCGTACGTGGGACTACGCGAAGTCCCAGGCTTGAGAGTTTTTGCCAAGATGAGGGTCATTTATATCGATCGATATTTGAAGGAGGAGTTTTCTGGCCAAATTGTTAAATACATGTTTTGTTTTTCCAGACCACGGCACTGAGCTGGTTTATTTAACTTGCTACCCGTAGGCCATACGTAACCAGTGTGTCATCCATCGTTTGTTGTGTGTCATCTCACCACTGGATATATCCTACTGACATTGACTCATGTGACACCTGTTGCCCATATTATATTCTGGGAGTGATTCATCTTTTATTTGCATTCTTGCTCCGCCGGATGATCAGTTATCTTTGAATTCTTGTTATTTTAATGTCGAGCGATATATCGATAAATGGCTGCAGCTTCTTATGGTTCCCACACTGCTTTGTTATGACGATCGACCCAGTCAGCAAAGTCCGGTCCGCATTCGTGCACCGTCGCGAACCCGCCCGGTAGCATCGTCACAACACACCGTTCAACTTGATGCTCTGCCGTTTCGGGTTCTTGCCCACATAAATGGTGCATTAAATTCGATAGTAATTAAAACAGTGGCGTTTTCTATATCTAGAGCTTATCCACATTTAAAAAGATTATTGTCATGGTTTAACCTCTTTTTTTATTGTTCGTGGTAGACTATTATATGTCCACTCACCATAACATAATTAAAAATTATTATAAGAGAAGGTTTATACAAAAATACAGAGATGCGAGAAACCATTTTCTTATGTCTTCATCCCTCTTTCTCTTCTAATAAAGTGAAGTCTTGTTGAATGGCAATGTTGAGACCTTGCAATCAACCCCATCCGTCCACCAATACTTCTTTCTAACCATCAATCCATTCATCTGTTTATATATCCATCCATTCATTCAAACATCCATCCATCCACCCTTAAATCTATCCTTCCTTCCATCCATTCATCCATCCACCCATCTATTAAATTTACCCACCAATCAAGTTACCAAATCACTGCTAATTGGTCTAGTGATATGACTCTCGCGTTCGGACCGGAAGATCTAGGGTTCGAGACACGCTCTAATCGGCGCATAGTTGAGTCCTTGGAAAATACTCTTTACTCTCAGCATACTCAGGAATAAAATGAGTATCTGGTCGTTCACATCATTGTCTCTGTCGGAAATAATTTGTAATATCGCCTAACAGGCGTCATATCTAGTCATACATGTTAAGTGTTGTTGTTGGCTAGGGATCCCTTGTAAAGCGGTTGAAGCACTTTAGTGGATATTGTAGATTGCCCAGAGACAAAACTGGAAGGGGGATTTGAAACCATCAACAAATTAAATGTGATGATGACTTCCGAACCTGGATTGATACCTTGAACATAGAAGTGTAGCCGAACGATACTACTAGTGGATATTGTGCTCTAGTTTTTTTTGTTGTTTTTTTTGTGTGTTTTGTTGGGGTTTTTTTTGGTTTTTAAAAACTATGATTTCATTGTAACTATATCTACCAGGTATGGCTGAGTCTCGCTGACCATTATCTGGTACAACTGAGGATCAATTGGGACAAGACAGTTCGATTTGTGTTCAATGAACGTAGCAACCCCGATGACGACAAACTGGGCATGCAGATTGTGAAGGTAAAACAACCAAAAGATTCTCTTCACACCCCCCCCCTCTCTCTCTCTCTCTCTCTCTCTCTCTCTCTCTCTCTCTCTCTCTCTCTCTCCACCCCCTCTCTCTCTTTCTCTCTATCTCTTATATATATAACATTTTAAGTATAATTATTATTACTCCTACAGATCTGTTTCTTGTCACTGGGACAATCTACGGGAAGTGACAAGAAACAGATCTGTAGGAGTAATAATAATTATACTTAAAATGTTTATAAATAGCTCCTTTTATCAAAAAGTTGAGCACTATAATTTCATGGTTTTTGCTTTTATTATATATATATATATATATATATATATATATATATATATATATATATATATATATATATATATACATATATATATATATATATATATATATATATATATATATATATATATATATATATATATACATATATATATAATATATATATATAATATGTGGATGTATATATGTTTATGGTTTGTTTATATATAAAATGTATTAGTGTATGATTTTGTGCGTTCGTTTTTTATTGAAAACAGAAACAATAAGTATTGTTCAGTACATAATAATTCAAAGGTTCTCTTGAAAACGACCTTGACATTCTGAGGTTGAGTTGACAGAAGTATTTGGTGTTACTATCTGATTCTCTCTAACCCTCATCAATATTTATTATGCACGATAAAAGTATGCCTCACAATGTCGATAGATTTTTGTCATTGAATCCTTCCACCCACTCAAAAATATTATTTTATCAGCAGATATTAATAAGAAACGCTATTGCGTTCTATTGAACAAGAATATAAATAAAAGAACAACCCCAGGCTGAATAGCTTCTTGTAAAGCGATTTGAGCACATTTAGTGGACATAGAGATCAATTTAAAAAAAAAAAAATTTCAGTTAAATGTATTAATTGAATTATTTAGAGGATTGGGGGGGGGGGCAGACTTTTGTTTTTATTTAATCAATTCATTTTAAATGTGTTATATACTAGTCAATTCATTTTGAACGTGTTAATTTTAAGTATGCTCCAAGCTACTGCATAACTTTTCATATTGGCACTATCCGTATAATCTTTCTTTTTATCAGTACATTTATAAATAAGAAGTTGTAATAGTGCGGTTAACACTTTCATTAGAAGCAGACTTAAACTAATGATAAGTTTCAAATTGATGTTTCTACAACTCGCTCGGGCTCGATAACTACTAAATCATTGATCAGTGGCTATTAGCCATGATGACATCTAATGATAAAATATTATTAAATACATTCATTTCATTTTGTTGAACGTGGAATATATATATATATATATATATATATATATATATATATATATATATATATATATATATATATATATAATAAAATTATGCCTTCCGCCACGACATCACCGTCGCCTCGGCAATCCACGAAGGAATATAGATAATTCGTCAAGCAAGATGTCTGATGTCAACAGGAATCACCCATGTTGTCCAAGTGAGCAAATTGGGGGTTAATAATCGTGCTCAAGGAAAAAACAACTAAAGTGCCTGAAGCGGGGCTCGAACCCAGGACCTTCCGGGTCACAGTACAATGCCTTAACCACCCGGCACTATATTTTCATCAACAATTTCACCACTTTTCATGCGCTTTAGAATTCTTCATCTATTTCCTTTTCAAACCATATGGAACCTGATTTCCATTTCATAGAGTCTTTAGTCTTTGTTATGCGCATTTTTGTCTTTCTACTGCAAGGTACTCATTCACACCTGAGTTGAGTGGGTGACGTGTGTAGAGTGACTCATATTATAGACAGCAAAATTCTGCTATAATTTTACCTGTTCAGTCTCTAACCATTCTCAATGGACGTCAATAATAAATTCCTTTTGAATGCTCTTAACTGGTGGTATATTATTTTTTAAATATGTAACAAGGTGTTCTTAGACCATCTGATTAACTCACTCAATCCTAACACCGACTATATCCATAGTTTTCCCGGGTTACTTTTACCCCATGCTTATTTATTACATTTTTCTGAGACCAATTATAGGCGTAGAAGTCTCAAAGCTAATGTTTTTAGTTTTTACATGTTAATGATAATTGAATAAGAATATCTATGAACATGCTCATTTTTAATACACACATTTTTCTTCCAATTTTGAAAAGAAGCAAAAATCTCCAGGACTGAGTGAGTTAATATGAAGTTATAACTTTTATCCATCTCATTTGTTTCTCTGGTTTCCCCAGGATCTGCACCGCACAGGCTGTAGCAATTTTAGTGGTGATGACAATGTAGAGGATCGTGCCATACTCAAGCGTGTGCTATTGGCCTATGCCAGGTGGAACAAAAGAGTCGGTTATTGCCAGGGGTTCAACGTTATCGCCGCTCTCCTGCTCAATGTCATGGATAGGAAGGAAGATGACGCTCTCAAGGTAGACCTTGGGTGCTTGTCTCTGTATTTTTTTTGGGGGGGTGGGGGGTTGTTTTGTTGTTGTTTTTTTTTCTATTTGTTTTTTTTTTCATTGGCTTTTTTTTTTTTTGGGGGGGGGGGGGGATTCTTTTGGGTTTGTTTTTGTTTTGTTTGTTTTTTAGTTTGGGGAGGGGGGTGGGGGTGGCAGGAGGGGAGGGGGGTGTTAAGTTTTTAAAGATGATTCGCTTCTTTCAGAGACAAATAGAATTTTCTGAGGTTTCATTTACTTTTATTTTTGCCTGCCTCGAGCATTTATTTGGCAAGGCTATCAAGGACCATGATTGAATGTGTCTTACTGCCACTAATTTGTATTCTGTCGGATTGAAGCTTGATCCAAAAAGTGAAGTTATTGCTAAAAGACTAGAAAATAGCAAATGTATGTATATTTTCCACGCCAATACTCATCCTTCTTAATAAAACTTCACAGAAGTTTCATTTTTTGACTTTGAATTCCAATTTCATCATATAGCCCACCCCGACATAAAACCATTTTTAGACAATGAGTCACAAATAGACGGTCGTGGAATCAAACACTTTTTCTGTGTGTCCCCAGGTTATGATTTTCCTGATAGACAGTGTTTTGCCGGAGAGCTACTTTGCCAACAACCTTCGTGCCCTGTCTGTGGATATGGCTGTCTTCCGTGATCTCCTTGCTATCACATACCCCAGACTGTCCAAACACCTTGACAGATTACAACTGCAAGCACAAGATGTTAGGACAGGTAAGAGATGGTCACATTTATCTTCAATGCATGGAGTTGCAACTTAATGACAAGACAAGAGGGATGAGACTTAGATGATGAACAAGAATATGAGAGATGATATACATTATGTGCTGTTAATGGCTCAGGTGGTGACTTATAACAAAGTCAAGCAATGCTTAGCATGAACAATGAGTTACTAGATCACAATGACAGCAAGCCACGACTCATGTCCATGGGTAATATACTTTACACGCAAAACCCCACTTGACTCAAGTTTGAACAAACCCTTGGACACAGGCATTGTTAACACAAGAAGGATTCCAAATTAGTGATTCCTTTGTTTGAAATTGAAATTGGGTCCCTTAATTTTAGCCGGGGAATGATAAATCCTGCAAGTTATATAAATCGCTGATTAGGCCATTATTATATCTCTTTGATGCAAAAGACTTTTTGATCAATTTATTGTTTGTATTTAAGGCAGTAGGCAAGGCACATTTTAATTTCGTATCTTTTGGTATAATTAAAAAGTTATTTATTATATGCGTGTATTGCAATAAGGAAAAAAAAAAAATCTTCATAGCCTACAAATATATTTGTTATCTCACTTTATCATCTTTTCCCTTTTCCTCCTCAGGCGCATGCTATGAGCCACCTCTAACCAATGTGTTTACTATGCAGTGGTTTCTTACACTGTTTGCAACCTGCCTCCCTGTCAGTGCTGTACTTAGGGTCTGGGACTCTGTACTTCTTGAGGGTTCTGAGATACTGTTGAGAACAGCACTTTGTATCTGGGGGAAACTATCCAAGTAAGTAAAAAAAAACAACAAAAAAAAAAAACGAAATGGAAACTCAATTCTCACTCTTTTTTTTTTTTTTTTCAAAGACTGGCTATACAACAGTGCAAAATTAGTTTTCTGTTACATGTAGCACAGATCCAGTAGAAATAATGCCCGTCAGGCTAGATTAAATTTTAATACATTTTTTCTCCAATTTTGAAAAGTAGCAAAAATCTCTAGGATTGAGTGAGTTAAATATACTAGCAGTTATTTTTTTTACTCATGCCTTCCAAAAATCTGTTGTTTTTTTTTAAATCTTAATCCATTTTTTGAAAAATTGGTAAATGCTCATAATGTTTCCCTAAGTCAAAATGATACTAATCTGCGAAAAGCTGGGGACTATAAAAAGTAATAAACAAAAATTCTTGAAAGAGAACAAAATACTTAACACGGACAAAATGTGCCAACTATTTCTCTGTCTGGATTTTAAGTGATGTATTAACGTTTTTACAGGTGGGGTTCTGTGGCTGAAGAATGGTTTTGAGCCCAAAACGTTCTATGTTTGGTAGTTTGTTCTTTTTTTAAGCTGTTATATTCATTTTTGTCATAATTTTTATGCATAAACTTGAAACATGAAGACATGAGACAGGAGATCTCATTATTCATTAGACAGAAATGCTAATTTTTACCCAATTAATTATCATTTTCAGACGTATCCTGGGTGTATCAAGTGCCGACGAGTTTTACAGCGTGATGGGGGAGTTATCTACCAGCATTATGGAGGGGTCCGTTATGGATGGGGACTCTATTATCAAGGTATTTGAAATTCCCTTTATCATCCCCAAAGGGAAATTTGTCTTTAGGGTCTATCCCAAGGCGGGAAGACTGGAATAACCCAGGCGTCAGCTGCTATGCAGCGCCGCAAAGTGAGCTAGGGCAAGGTGACTTGCTCAAGGCCAAACAACGAGGCGGGTAGTCGAACCCGGTATCTTTTGGATATGAAGCAAAGACCATACCGCTGAGCCACACTGCTCCCTCCCCCTCCCCTCTATCTCTTTTCATTGCTTAGGTTCAGTGTTGGTTTCATCATGGACAGTCGAGTTATGCCACGCTGCTAGTTGATATTCTTCGATCAATCTTCCTTGATACTTAATTGTCAATAGTTATGAGAGAAAGTTACAACCTTTTGCAACTATTACTAGAAATATGAGGAGGCTTTTTGAGATGTTATTGTGCTAACAGCATGATGAGGACTGCTTTTGGCCAATCCCTGCTCCCAGCACCTCAGTATTTTACTTGAGAAAAAACAACCTCTTTTCCTCACTTTGCAGTAATGCTCTGGGTTGTTTTTTGTGTTATCTCAACCTTTTCCGAGATTTAAATAAGGAGTTATATTACTTTTTAAAAATTATTTCCCTATTAGATGACACAAATCTTTGAAAAGAAAATATGATTTTTATTATATTGCTAGCATTTCCGGCTTAAAAACAAAGATAAATAAAACTCAACTTTGGTATTTTGCCATCAAACTTCATTGATACTTAATATTCAATAGGTATATAATATCTCATCTATAATGGTAATGATTAAATTTACGAAGCATGTAACAATTCGTGTTTTCCAGTCCATATACAACCTAGGTGATTTCCCTTTTCCACATCTCAATGAGCTACGTGAGAAATACACCTATAACATTAGACCTTTGACCCCCAGCACATCCAGCGGGGTCAGGAAGGTTGGAGGTCGTAGCCTGATCAAGGCCATGCTGTACAGTGATGATGATGACATGGATGATGATGATGTAACAGCAATGGCTTGTATGCCTGGTGAGTATTTGCTATCATTGCCACAAAATGAATTCAAAATTACTTTTTTAAAACATATTCCATGAAGGATGAATATCTTCACTGTTATTGTTATTGAAACAAAGATATTCCTTCCACTTCTTATTATTAATTTTTTAATTATTATTAACATAGAAAATGATGTACACATTGTTGTCCAGTTAGTTAAAATGGTCTTTTGTGATTTAACACAAAATAGTTTAAAAATTACTTTTTAAAATACATATTCCATGAAGGATGAATATCTTCACTGTTATTGTTATTGAAACACAAGACATTCCTTCCAATTTCCACTAATAGTTAATTTTATTTTTTTTATTATCACAGAAAATGACCACCAACATTGTTATCAAATAAATGGTCTTATGTCATTCAAGACGATGATACGTTTAACATTCTGACCGTAAAACTCAAGATAATGACAATTTTACAAACATAAGAGATGAAGGAAAAGGGGGAAAATGGGGGGGGGGGGGGGGGGGGCAGAGTGAATAAGACATTGCACTTTCATCTTTTATTGTTTTATAGATGAGTCAGCAGTTTGGTGTCTTGACATGCCGGTTATCAGATGGATAACAAAACTCTTGCCTGGTGTTGTGTGTTTGAGAAAATCACTTTGCACACATTACTCCATTAAACTCAGGTGTAAATTAGTACCTAGTTATAAGCATTGAAGTGTGCTAGTATGGAAATAGCGGCTATGAGGCAACTTGTAATGTATAAAATGGGAATTAGATTCCTTATTCTGGCCTGCTAGGACATAAATGAAGCATTTTGGAAGCACATTCAGTATCGTTAGTTCATGGAAACTGGCGCTTATATGACCTTAATGTGTTGCAAACGCCGTAAAACCCTAAAAACAAAAAAACAAAAAACAGTTCATAGAAATGTACTATATAAATGAACATTTTTATGTATTTTATTATATTATTAGGTGAAATGTCAGCATCCTCTTCGGACATATCAGTACTTGGTCCAGGAGTCTACGGCCCTGGTTTGGATCCCAGCGGTAGCCGCAGGGGTAGTGGAGGAGGAGACATGCAGATGGAGAGGATGTCCACGGACATCAACAGTCTGAAGCTTCAGTACCAGAGGTTGAAGGAAAGGCAGCAGCAGGCTCACATTATTATTGCTGGTATGTGGTGACATTATTTGTTTATTATTTATTTCGTTGTGGTTTTTTTTTGTACTTTGTTTGTTTTGTTGTTTTTTTTAATCAGGCTCGGCATAATGGTTTTGTTAAAGCAAACTTATAGTTTTACAGAAGTGTATTTCCAATTACTATATTTAATGTGACCAATAATCTCAAAATGGTATTTTATTGGGAAGAATCTGATGCAAAAGGTTCAATTTAAATCTCAACTTATAATACTTGAGTTCGTAATATATATAGATCTACCGCCATTTATTATTATTGGGATTATTGTCTCTCACAATTTCAAAAGCTTAAATTAGCTGGTTTGGAACGTTTTAATTTTAAATCTTTATATCATCATGAGACAATACCAGATTGATGGGATAGGTCACATTTTGTATCGTCACACAAAGACAGCCCGGGCCGGGCTTTATTCCCTGGAAATTTGTGCTAGAGCACCTAGAGCCTGGTTATTTGGGTTGGGGCGGTGCTCGATTTGATTTTCATTATTGTTATAAGATAAGATGAACTTCTTTAATAATTATTGTGCTCAATTTTGATGCACGTGTCATTTCTTTGTACAGTCAAACCTTGTTAATCTCAATCCTTGGGGAATGGGCAAAATTTTGATACTTCCCGCTTAATTATTTGATACTTTTTAAAACGGTGGCTTTTTGATAGCTTAGCAATGTTAAGTGGATTTGGGACTTAAATGTTATGAGTTTCTTACTGCTTTGTTTTGGGTTTATTATTTCTATAATGTTTCTGTTCCAGTTATCCTTTTATTACTAATTTCTATATTGATATAAAATACATTGGTTTCCTGACCCTCCTCCCTTCTCCTCCCCACCCCCTCTTAATTTTATCATTCTTGATAACTGTTTTCTAGATTTAAGTTCAATATTGTTTTGCATTTTTTTTTATGATATATCTATTTTGGAGATAGAAGTTTAGGGATGGGATAATATTATCCTGTTGTCAATTTCAAAATGAAAAAAAGGAAATAAAATATTTTGATAGTAATTTTTAACTCCTCATGAATTTGCTACAATCCACCTTTTGTGTAAAAAATAATACAACATTGTGTAGTTATAAATTGCTTGGTTTGTATTTTTTTAGACTTATAGATTCAGAGCTTAGCATAACAGACACTGGCCAATAAATTAGGTTACAACATGAGCCAATCAACCACCATTAGAAAGTGAAAAGTGAGTTGTATTCAACAGTTCAACAAATTATGGAATCATAATTTTTACCTTGAGCACCACTAATGACAACTTTTTAACTATCTTTTCGTGGTCATCACCTTGAATTGTGACATAAATTTTAGGGAAATGAACAAAGGCTATGCGGCTATGTGATCTGGTGGTATGACACTCGCTTTCGGATCGGAAGGTCCTGGATTCGAGCCTCGCGCTCGGCGCATAGTTGAGTCCTTGGAAAAGGCTCTTTACTCACTTTCTCTCACCGTACTCAGGTGTAAAACGAGTACCTGACCGTTAACAGCGTTGTCTTTGTCCGAAAAATTGTAATATCGCCTAACAGGCGGCATGTCCCGTCCTACATGTTAAATGTTGCTGTTGTCCAGGGATCCCTTGTAAAGCGCTTTGAGCACATTAAGTGGATATTGCGCTATATAAAGCTCAATTATTTTTGGATATGTTGGTGTCTCCTTCTTGACCTTAAGTCTTTCAGCCCTGGGACTGACTGAGCACTCAGATGCCCTAGCCCTGGAATTTCTAGCCTAATTTCAAATTTTTTTTTTTTTTAAGTTTTCAAGATATCGCCTTCAAATTTTTTTGGGTATAACAATCAATCCTATTGTTAAACAGACGTGGAAAAACTAAAAGATACGTGTAAGATCAAAAACATGAGCATTTTGAAAAGTGTCCCTAAATGAAGAAAAAGTAAAACATCGGGGAAAGAGATGAAATATGGGGTCTTATCGTAAAACAGCCATGTTGTCATGCAGTTTAATATAATTTGTAAAAATAAAATAATATTAATGTTATTGTTATTATGTGTAGTAAAATATCGCAACTCTATACTATTTGGGAAGAGCATTGATCAGGTGCTTGGTTGTGAAAGTTTTGCCATCTTGAAAACCTTACAGTGAGAATGTGTCAAAATGGATGCATATTTACGGAAAATAATAAGCTTTTTGCAGCTTTCTGGTCTTGTATGACAATCAGCTTCCAACCTGTAGATCTCTGCTTTTGAGCCCTGCGCTGGGCATTGGAAAAGGCTGTCTACTAACATTTTCTCACAATACTTGGGTGTAAAAGTAAAATAAGTACCTGGCTGATACTTACTTACTTATCCAAGTCTTGTGCCATGACGTAGAAGTTAGACGTCTTTTGCTGATAAAAGTATTGTTTATGTCTGAAAAAATATTGAAATAACATCTTTCAGTGGTTTGATGACCTTTTTGTCTGAGCATCTTGATCCAAAGAACTTCCACTTCAATTCGAGGTGGTCTGACACTATTATGGTCAAAGGGTGGGGATGATGGAAATCAATTTTTAAGGGAAAGGAGAAGGAAGGGTTGGACATTTAGAACATTTGCGAATTTAGGAAAATGAAATTTACAATAGCCAGGCTCGCCTCCATGTTTGCTCTCTTTAATTTGATGTATTCTTGTTGTGGGATTTCTTTGCATTCTATCCCGAAGTGATTATATAGTATTTTATTATTATATTATTATATTATTATTATTATTATTATTATTATTATTATTATTATTATTATTATTATTATATTATTATTATATTATTATTATTATTATTATTATTATTATTATTATTATTATTATTATTATTATTATTATTATTATTATTATTATTATTATTATTATTATTATTATCATCATATTATTATTATTATTATTATTATTATTATTATTATTATCATATTATTATTATTATTATTATTATTATTATTATTATTATTATTATTATTATTATTATTATTATTATTAATAATAATAGTCCAATACAACTTTGATCATGGTTTTTCATTTTATGTTTGTATATTCATGACAATCCTTATACAAAACCCATGTACCACTTTCCATTATGTTCTTCTGCTGACCCGTTGGGTCCTTATGAGCTTTCCTATATATGTCATGTGTTTTCAACCCTGAGCCTAGAAAATAATTTTTTTTTTTAAACCAGCATTTTATTTTTTAGTGAATAATAAAAAGGAATATATTCCAAAATGTCATTTCATGTAGGAGCTCACACATTTGTAACAAACTGTAGAACTGTATCCAAGTGATGAGATTGAAGCAAACTCTTACTCAAATGAACACATAATATTATAATATAACAGATGACCGACATATCAATATGTTGTGAACATGACCCCTTTGTAGATTTCATTTCAATGTTTTGATAAATAACAATGGGAAATTGGATGTATGCTTCAATTTAATATACCAAAACAGATAAACTGGACATTTCGGGTTTCCCCTTTATCAACAAAACAGGATGAATGAAACACTACAGACGAATGAGATAATTTGGTAGTGGCGTTGTTTTCGTATATTAAAGTGAAGCTTACATTCAATTTCACATTGTTATTTATTTCTTTGAACTTCGAGCAGCAACATTTATATTTCAATGTTTTATATCACTGCATTCTGATTTCTGTCTTTTTGTCAGTCACATATTGATATGGAGAGAATCCCTTTAAACACTTGATGGCTGAATCATTAAAGATTTATTCTAGCTATTGTTTTAGGGGATTTTTGTTTTCTTCTTCTGGTGAAAACATATTTTAACTTGGTTAGAAGTCAAATGGAGAGAAAATTTACATTTCCATCAATTTAACTCTTTCAGTACTGATGCTATATTCGCAGTTCCGTCACAAAATAGCTGACACCTGATTGAGGCAGCATGAGAATGACAAGCTAAGAGAAAGCAACATTCGAATTTTGGCGCAAAATCTCAATTAAAATACCCCCCCCCCCCTCAAATTGAATGTTCTGATGAAAGAAGTGATACCATTGATTCAATTTATAGTACTTTTGTAGAACGTAGGATTGAATTACATTATTGTTTTCTCCTTTGAAGACCGGCCACACTGTGCAGCCATTAGCCAGTAGAACAGATTCTGCTCTGGCTGCACGGTGCAGTCAATGGCGCTGAAAGAGTTAAAGAGGATTTTTGTACCATGAAACATAACTTTAATCCACATTATCCATTATTTTTTTTGTTACCCCAACCTTAACCAACCTCAACCCTCCCTATTGTAATCCTCCTTATTTAGCCACCCCAGACATGACCAGTGTCTACGAGTGTTTTCAGTTTGAGGTACACACTAAACGTTATATGCCGACTGCGCACTTTAGCCAAAATTAAAGTTTACACCATTCATAATTGCTTACCATCGCTCATAATTGCATTGTTACTTTATACTTGGGGTTTTAAGGTTTTGATTTTGAAACACACCATCAAGTACAATTACAAGAGATAATTTGCACATTTGAGGCGTCACCATTGAAGCCTATTTTTAAAGTATTCAATGATTTTCTGTCTTAGCATTCATTTATTTCAACTAATCTTCTAATTTAATGATTTGTTGATTTATTCATATGATTATTCTATCATGACCAATTTTTGTCATTTATTTTTTCTACATGTTTTAATCAATTTAAATTTATTTATTTATTATTCATTTATTTATATATTAATTTACTTTTTTACTCATTCAGTCATCCATATATTCAATTATTAGTTCATGTTCGACTGAAATATCACACCCGCCAGGCACTACATGCTATTAGCTTTATCCTCATGGCTAGGTCTATGCAATATTACAGAAAAGTCCATTTTTGCTTTATCTTTCTTTGTTTATATTTTTGTTTGTCGAGTTAGCTGATTTTGTTTTGTTTTTTGTTGTTTTTTTTTTCTGTTTATTTTTGTTTGTTTTTTTTTACTCTTTTTATTTACATGTTTTTTGTTTTGTTTTTTCTTAAACTTCTTATTTTTTTCTTTTTAAGATTTTGTTTTCTTAGGTTCATTATTTACCTATGCTTATACAAACCACCTGACTTTAATTATCTCACCATCCACATTTTATTTTTATTAAGCACATTAAAGCCCATGGCAAATTCCTTTATTTTTGCACAATATCCCACCACTTCTTCAATTTCAATAAGTTTACAACGTCCTATCAGAAAAGAAATTATTTCTACATTTCCATACTGTCTTATCAGACATGCATTCATATTGGCACTTTCTTTGGTAACTTTGGATATACCTACACGTAAACAGCAATAATCAATCTGAGTTAGTCTGTATGAATAAAAAGAACCTGACGTTTTGATAATATGTTTCATACTATCGTGAAAACTTTATTTGGCATCCTTAAATTTAAGTTAATTTACAGCGGATACATATATGAAACGTTCTAACCTGTATCTGTTTATAGTATTGATGTTATGCTTTTAGCTAAAATGCTCACAACACCACCTGCAGGATACAGCATACCAATAAACAAAACTGCGTGTACCCTTTAACGTTTATAATTTGATTGATATAATTAACTCAGAAATTATCACTAACAGACTGTCAGAAAATAATAACAAAGAGCTGAATGACATCAACTTCGTTCCTCCTGTTGTAAAACTTTGATTGGACTCATGATTTCACCAATTTATGAAGTAGATATATTCATCCACAATTTTTGTACATCTTCTCCAGTTTGTTCTCATTAGATAATATAATCATCTAGCGTTTTAAAAATTATTATCATGAATTTTTCCCATAAGATCATACCCATATTATATACAAATGGGTACATAACTTGTCAAAAGGCATGATTTCATTGGATATTTAAGAATATAGGGTAATATTACAACGCAACTCATAAATAACTAAATCTGATCCAGCACAAAGTCAAATCTAAAGGCCCCCATAGACGTTATGTTTTGTACCGGTGACGGAGCTCGTCTAGGTTGATGTGACCCAATCCATGTGTCTGTTGCACAGGATTTTTGCCCACACAGATATGCAGTATTACAAACCAACCGTCACCGGTCGCAGTCACTGTCTCTCTATTCTATTTTTCGTCGTGCTCACAATAGTGATTACTTCTCACTAAATTATATCAGACTATTGAAGGAACGAAACTGACGTCACTCAACTCTTTGTTATTGTATTAAAGCAGCCATTTTGGTAATTTCTCATAATTTTTTTTCTTTTTTTATCTCTTCCAACAACAGCAGCGTCCCAGAAGAAGGCACAGCTCATCTCATCATCATCTTCCACCAAAAAGCCCCTCTCCTCTTCTTCCTCAAACTCCTCCCGCAGTCGGGGTGTCCCCTCCCTCCCATCCTCAATTCTTCTTCCCTCGATTGAGTCTCCTACCGCCATGAACCACTTGTTTGTGGGTAAAAACAAGCCACCGTCTGCTTCAGCCAAAAATCGGCTCATAACGCAGGGTCCCCGTATTTCCCAGCATGCATCTCATCACAACACATCCTCTATCTTGTCCAAGCAGCTCCAGGCAGTTGCTAATGCCCAGGCTGTCTCCAAGAGTCAACGCATGAGGTCATCTCGGTCAAATAACAAACAGGGAGACCAAACACCAAAGAGTACAAACGCAGGGATGGCATCATCAGAAAAGAATGCAAACAATTTTTCATCACCATCAAACACAAGCAATGAAGGGGGTCCTTCAGATAAAGACTCTTCAGAAAATAAGATTGCCAACAATGATCTTTGCGATTCCCATGACAAAAAGACATCAGTTGATGTGACCCCTAATCTTATCGAAGACACTGATAATTCATCAGAGGTTGATAAATTTACACCTGCCCCAACAGTGACTATAGAAAATGTTTCTGAGTCATGGTCCTCAGAGGTAACCCATACTGAGAATGCATACAGTGCTGACTCTTTAGATCCTGGGAATATCAGTGACAAAAGTGTGCAAACCTCCTTTGAGGTAGCAGACCATTTTGATGAAGTGGATCACGACATCAGACAAGAAGATTCGTGGAGTATATCACGTGACTGTCCTTCACTTCCAACAGATCAATGTGACATATCAGAAGGAATTACATCACCTAGTAGTGATAACAATCGAGACCTGCCACTACAAACTACACACATACATAAAGTGCCTTATACAGATGATGATAATTCACCATTATCACCTGAATGTGTTGTATCCACACCTTCTTCCATACCGACAAGTAACAATACAAACAATGACATATTCAGTCCCCAATCCACTTATAAAACACCTGGATTTACAGAATCAACAACTGAACATAACATTCCTTTCCAAACAGCCAACCCGACTTTCATCAATGCACAGGATGGTCCACACACTGTAACTTCCAATCAGCCATCCATCCTGAATCCACAGGACCACTTACCGGAAGATTCAGGTATAGATAGTTCTTCCACTGCCTCCCCTTCCACCACCCCCAAGAGACGACCAAAGCCCAATGACAGATCTGCAAGTCTGGATGATGGAATTGACGCAAATCAAAGCATCAATCTCCAAAGTGACAATTTCAAGAAAGACATTGTTTTGTCCGTTTCCACAACTCCTCTATCCAACCAGTGTGAAATCTCACAATCCGACAAAGATTCGGGAAATGTTGATGTGTCTACCTCAAAGACAAGTATGGATATAGCCCAAGATAACACTGCCATTACCGTTATGAATGATTCTGAGAGAACAGAATACCGTAAATCCTGTGAGAAAATAGAGATTGACACGTCACAAGACAATTCTACAGAGACAGCTGTAATCACTGATTCGTCCTTAACTGTTCAATCCCTTTCCATTGATTCTGATATATCAAATCCCAAAGACCAATGCCAACATTCTGATCCCTCATCTCCTATGACTCCAGAGCCCATATTATTGTCAAATATAGTAATAGCCACTTCACCACAGAGAAAATTTTTCCAGCGTTCTGTATCATGTTCTGTGTCTTCCCCAGGGCTAATAGACACTGTACCTATACCAGAAAATTTGACTGGATCTGGAATGATTCCAAGACAAAAGCATCATTCTCATCACACCAAACAGCCCGCCACTCAGGCAAGCATAAGCTCAAATAAACATACAGAGAAATTATCAGATGGCATACAAAGAAAGGACAGTGAAGGCAACAACTTTATCTCTAAAACAATTGACCCAACGAATTCCAAATCAACCTCTATAAAATCTGGAGATTCCTCAGCTTACAATAGACGATTGTCGACTCCAGCCTCGTTCCACTCGACCAATGAATCAAGCAAGAAGCCGTTCAACCCCTTTCCTGTCAAACTGTTTAATGCAAACAGGGCTAAGACAGGTCTCAAGCTTGGACTGTACTCTGCCACAACACTAGAACAGCTCAAAGGCCTCAAGCCTAGGACCACCTCCACCTGATGGAAATATTCGTTTCTTGTATCCGATTTCTGTCGCACTCTTGATAAAACATCTTTTCACATTTTGGCCAGAAAACTGTTACATCATATATAACGATCAATTAAAATGACCCCGACTAATCAAATATTCTTAAGAGCGAGACTTCTTTAGAAACCTAGGATTTCAGAGTTGTGGATAAGTTGGAGATCAAGTTAATCAACATATGAAATAAGTTTTCAGGCCAAATATAAAAATGTGCTTTGTCAGTGTGCAGCAATCTTGTCATTGCAATGATTTCTTGGGTAATGGGTTTGTTTTTCTTTTCTGGCAACTATCCGTTATACTTTATTGTTATGCAGTTAAATCAGGTTAATTTCACCTCATTCTTTTCCTTAGTATTGACTTAGTATTTCAAGGTTTAAGAAATGTTGGTAACTGTGGGATGAATTCATAATTGTCAATTGGAGTTTCATAAAATTTTGCCAAAAGCAAATTTGTAACGGAGCCAAAATTATAAAATGGACCGGGCCAAACCACCTTCACATACATTATACTTTCTCATTGTTTAATTATTAGTTGTGACTGCTGAAAATAGAAATATAAAACATATCTCATGGGAGAGAACATTGACCGTATTAGTATGATCAGCAATCGGGTCCAAAAAGTTTAAGATACATCACACGAGTTTCAAAGACGGTTAAATTTGCCAATCCTGCTTCTTACCTTGAAGTGTGGCATCTACAACACCAAGTTCACAACTTGATTGAAACGCTATGACGATAGCAAAACCAACATTCCCTTTTGAGACGATTTATGCTTCTAAGTGTTATTTTCTTAATGGTATCCATAGCATTATAGGTTGTTCACGATCAACTTGCTTGTATTGCACAAGATCTCTGATGCATGCAGGAATATTGAAATCCCCATTTTTATTATTAAAATTTTACTTAACATTAGTAAAAGCACCGGACATGTGAGTGTGGGCTTAGAATAGAGGTTGGGGGCAAAATGGCAGCACATTCTAATGGTTAAACTACAACATTATATTCTCTCATCAATCATTTTTTTTAAATTGTCCAATCTATTGAACCATTATGGTACCACTCAGCAGTTATGTCAATGAACAATTTTCAACTTTCTGCAAGCTTCAGACAGTTACTTCAACTAGCACCAGTGGGCAATGCCTTGGTATCTCACAGATGCAGAGTGGTTGCCTTTAGATAAGCCATGGACTGTAGTTGATAGGCCATCACACAATATCTCTTACTGGTGTGGAATCCAGGAATCTTCGCTCCTGGTTCAGAGGAGTGGATAAGGCATTGCACTAAAATTGGAGGACCCAGGTTTGTGACCTGTTGTCAGCTTCTCATATGTTCTTGAACAAGAAACAAAACCTTGTTTATCTGCTTTGTGGTGCTGCACCGCAGCTTATGCCTGATTATCTCAGTTCAGTTTTCAAGATAGACTTTTTTTTTTTAATCGTAGTCTTTTCTCCTTTTTTTTTTTTTTTTTTTGGGGGGGGGGGGGTGAAAACCATTTACTGGAACATACGCCTAAATAAAAATCGGGGTTTTTTTTTCAGTGCATAGACATAAAGCTACTCAGAATAAAATGGATGGATAGAATAAAAAATGAAGAAGTATGGAAAAGAACACAGCAGAAACCAGTGGGAGAGGAAATAGGAAGAAGACGATGGAGGTGGATTGGACACACGCTTAGAAAGAATGACTCCACTATAACAAAGAAAGTATTGGACTGGAACCTTCAGGGCAGAAGATCAAGGGGAAGGCCACGAGGAACATGGATAAGAATTAAAGAAGCTGATATACAGAGAAGTGGTAATGAGATAAAAATGGAATGGGATAAAAAAAAAAGTTAGCTCAGGATAGAGAAGGATGGAAACTGTTTGTCTGTGGCCTATACCCTGACCCAGGGTGAAAAAGGCAATGATGATGATGATGATAGACATAAATGTCAAAAGTAACCGTCATTCTGCACAAACCCTATGAAATAATAATGTGATTGTAATTATCAAAGGTGGGAAATGAAAATGATATCTGTTTCAGAGTAAAAGACATCATACAGCATTTTCATTCTTATTAGCCACCCTGAGAGGTGATCACTTATCACGACTGTCGATCCAACAGACTAAATTCATTAACGTAACTCATGGAATGTGTGCCCATTGCAACTAATTCCTATTATTTTGCCTGTCAAACCTCTAAGAATTTTACTGAAGCCCACCCCATCAATCTCACTGTCTGATTACTAAGTCAATATACACAAAACATTAATGTCGCTGAATTCCATTTGAGCAATCAACATTTGAATGAGAAGACATTTTACTAATGAAGCCAAATATTTGTACATATGAATTTTTGTTTTTTTTTAACTTTTTTTTTTTCTATACGGGAAGGGATTGGATTGTATAAATAAGTCTAGTGGAAGATCAAGCAATAACATGGCGAATTGAAATCTTTGCAACAAGTTGTACAACTAAATTTGTAAAACCTGTAGGCTCTTACCTTTTTTCTTTGTTGATGAAAAATGAAAATTCAACAAAACCTAGTTTGGACAAATACGCAATTCTGTCTTGCTATGACATCTTGCGTTTCTTTAATACTTTGTGTGGCTATGTGGTCTAAGGGTATGGCATTCACCTTTGAACCGGTTCAAGTCCTGCTCTGAACGGCACATAGTTGAGTCCTTGGAAAAGGCTTTTAACTCAAACTCTCTCACTGTCCTCATGTGTAAAATAAGTCCCTGGCTGTTAACATTGTCTCTGTCAGGGAAAAATTGTAATATCGTCCAATAAGCATTAGGTCTCATCCGACATGTTAAGAGTTGCTATTGACTTAGAGACCCCCTGTAAACTGCTTTGAGCATGCTTAGTAGATATTGGGCTATTTAAATGCTCAACTTTTTCTTTATTCCACCATGTTGCCCTATTCATTTGCATTTTAATTTAGAGTGATTTGTTAGGAATAGGTTGTCATTGTTTGCATAATAAGATTAAGAGTGGTTAGGTACGAATAGATTGGATTTCTTTGCACTCAAATTAGAGTTTAGTTAGGTATATATTGATTGTTTGCATTTTAATTAGAGAATTTAGTTAGAAATAGATTAGAATTTGTATTTTAATTAGATTGTTTAACTGGGAAAAGAGAATTTAGTTAGAAATAGATTAGAATTTGTATTTTAATTAGATTGTTTAACTGGGAAAATATTGGCATTTGTTTGCAATTAAATGGTGTTAAGTTTGAAATACAGCTTGTTGCAAATATTTATTTTCCTAGTACTAGTAGACGTCTTGTATAAAATGTAAATATGGCTATGGATGAAGATTATGTTGGAATGTTGTACTCCATTGTTATTATTGAGATTTGTGATTCTAGTCTTGTGTAAATAAACATGACAAAAGAGCCAATACTCGTTTTAATTTATGTTTATTTTATACATGCATGTGTAATGTATGTCCCAACATCATGGCAGTACTTTTAAAAGTACAGTATACAGTTCATAAAGGTAAGAAAACAACTCGGATACCTAATCCACTTTTATCAGCTATCCTTTTCCAGGTCACTGTCAGTCTTTGACTTGAAATGGGATTACTTGGTTTTGTCCTTACCCTGGCTAGAGTCCTTAGCTGAGAGGGAAACAGTCAAATGTATATGTTTTGTTTTCAAGGGTTTTACAGCTCTTGCACTACATTTAGGTCATTTCAGCGCCAGTAAAAGTTTAAAAGAAAGCACACGAGAAAAAGTAAGACAAAGGGGAATGGTATAAATAGGGAACAAATGTAGATTCCAAGAGCATGTTATCAGTTTACTTAGTCTGAGATCACCTAAAAAGTCTCATCCTGACACAAGCGCAGGTCCCTACTAAGAACGAATATGTGCACAACAGAAAGATGATTTACAAGACAAACAAATACCTTCTCACAAAACTAAAACTAGACATTTGACTGTTTCCCTCTCAGTAAAGGAATCCAGCAAGAGGAAAGACAAAACCAAGTAACCTCATTCCAAGAAAAAGACAAAGAGCAATTGGAAAACGGATAGGAGAATAGAAGACACAGTAAGCAAGGTCCCTACCCAGAATCAAATGTATAAAATTTATTTCAGGAAAGGATTTTTTTGTGAATGAGGCAATCATAAATTAAATATGAAAATTTGACACAACCTTACTCAATGCCATTCAAGTCGGATTTTTTTTTACCCAGTCCAGACCCCAAGAATATGGAAATATGAGAAAAATAATAATAATAAAGATTTTTAAAAAACTTCATTGTTTTAGAAAGAACTTTTCATTGAGACTAGTATTAATAATAGAGTACAAACGTATTTCTTGCTCCCTATCACTATGGAGGAAAGAAACTATGAATATGAACCCAGCATTCACACCAATGGTTTATGAATTTTATTTTTAAATTTTGAGAAAATGCTTTTAGAGAGGGGATGAGGGATGGTAAGGATGGGGAGAAGCAATGACGTAAACACATATACTTGTATAGTATATAAAGACTGGTCATGGCCAGGATAATCGCAAGTAATCTCATTCCAAAACAAAGACAGAAAGCACCTCGTAAAACAGATATAGGAGACAGAAGACAGTGTGCCCTCCTGCCCACCATGGGAGGTCTGGAACCCCGCCCAGACTGAAAACATTGCTTCTTGGGGGGGAAAGGAAGGAAAGACCCACCCTAAAATACAAGTTGATAAGCTGACTGAAAACATTGTTTTTAAGGGTTTTCCGGCGCTTGCAACACATTAAGGTCATATCAGCGCCAGTAAAAAGGAAGAAAATGGGAAAGTAAAAAGTTCTAGAATTACAATTAAAGCACCCAAGAAAAGGTAAAACAAAGGGGAATTGGTTCAAATAGGATACAGAAGTAGATTCCAAGAGCACACTATCAAAATACTTAGTTTGAGATCATCTTAAAATCTCATCCAGACACAAGCGCTGGTCCCGACTAAGAGGAATACACTCAAATGTTTACAAATCATATAATATGTAAACAAAATATAATATAGTGCATAACAGAGATGATTTACAAGGAAAAAAAATATAATCTCTCAAAACTATACATTTGACTGTTTCCCTCTCATCTCAGCCAGGGTATCCTGCCAGGGTCCCCGGACAAAATCAAGTAATCTCATTCCAAGACAAGGACAGAAAGAAAGTTGGAAAATAGATATAGAGGGTTAGAAGACACAGTAAGTACCTCCCTGCCCACTATAGGAGGTCTGGAACTCCGCCCAGATTGAAAACATTGCTTCCTGGTGGGGAAAGGAAGGTTTACATTCATGACAAAGATCGATGCGGTTTGGTAGGGGTGGACACAGGCAGGCCTACTGTGATGGAACAGTGGGTCAGCTCCCCACCTTCCCTCAACTTCAAACCTTTCTAATATAAAAAAAAAATATAGCAAATAAAAATAATCTCATGAGAATCTTTTTAAAAAAATTTTAATGTAAAATAGAAGTAGGTGGTAAAACTTTCATCTCAAATGGCCAATTTTTTGTTATGTCCCTTAGATATCGACTTAATTAACTTTACAAGTTTAGAATTCCAGTCAATTGAAATTTTTACATAGAATTCATGACAGGTTAACTTATAAGCCAAAAACAATTTGATAAAACTAGAAAGTTGCGCCTCAAAATGATGTTCCTTTATAAAAGTAAAAGACCGATTTACACAACCCAAGTCTACTTCAAATTATTCTCACTGATATTTTGTCATCAATAAATCCATTCAAAATTGAAGGAAAGTCTTGTGATTTTTTTCCCTTGAAATCTTATAAAGACTTTACACCACTTTTGATAAAATATGGTCGTTTCAATAAATATGACAAAACAGAAAATTTGGTGTTCTTTTATTTTCTGTATAATATTCCATACACAGACTGAATTTTCTTTTCAAAGCACCACTAAAGAAGTAATTACAGGCCACATAAAATCCTGTAATATTCCAAGAACCTTTAAATCCACATGGAAATAAAAAGTTTTAAAAAAAAAAACAATCAAACCAACAAAACAAACAATTGTGTTCATTCCTTTTGCTATGAAAATAGGTAGAAAATAAAGCATAATGATTAATTTTAAGCTTCAATTTGATTGACAAATGATATGGTTTTTTCCTTTCATCAAAAAAATAACAATGAATTAGACGAAGAAGTACTTGAAATGAACAAAGACTTAACATTCATCTTAAGTATATCAAATCTAATTCATTGTCAATTCTATGGATAAAGGTGAAAGGCAAGTCCACAACAAGTATGTCAATTAAATAGGATCTTATATTCAACTTCCTCATTGTTTATACTTGATCAAACTTTTAGCAGAAACATTTGCAACAAACATAACCTAATATAATATCTTCCCCTATTTACAAAACAACTGGGGGCCGCTGCTCCACTTTCACAAAATACAAGTCTGGAAAATAGATGGCAGTCTAGAAGGTGGTGAGCAATACAGCCTGACAGTTTTGGTGAATAAACACAATATATGTCGAGGTCAAGAATCTGCGAGGTCTCTCTGTTCAAAGTATCGAGACACAAGACAGATGATCAAATTCAATTCCTGGAGACTCGGGTCATCTGTGCTTTCCTAAGGGAGAAATAGGGGGGGGGGGGGCATTTGTGTAAGAAGAAAGGAGAATAACATCAAAATTTGTATGGATGGAATCAATCAAAGCATGTCAAGTTATTTTGGAAAAAATGGTTGTTGCAAAAACATTTCTAAGTAACCACAATAAATATTGGCAAGCAGGAAGAACACATTTTTATTGGAAAGGTAAATGTACTTCTAAAACCCTCCATAGAGTCTAATATAAGATAAAAGCTTAGTTATTATCTGTCACCAATCGTCTCTAGACCCGATTAAAGACTTCATTCAATCAATATATCAACAGCATTCTTACCAAGGATGCCCTTATGTTTGAACAGAGTCGAGACAATCGTCGTAGCCATGAACACATTTCCGGAGTCAGAGGTTTTTGGAGATTGGCAAGAAGGGCATACAGCCATCGACCCTGGAAATTTGAGAGAATTTCAAATAATATCATTATAACGGTTATTACCACATTCCAATTATTCACATTTCATAATCATTATCAAAATCAGATATGAACTCATATTCAGCTGCTACGAACTGCTTGCCTAATGATAATAATCATTTGTTATTAAGTTATTGATCTGATACTCTGCATCTGATCATTTGTAATGGTAATGGTCCTTATCACTGAGACCTAAAGAAGAGGTCTTGTGTTGAAATAGCTGACTTGGCATCCTGAAAAGGTAAAGACATCACTCATGTCATTTACTTGCCTTGTCAGAGGAAATGAAATTTGAAAATTCCCTTAGACTCTTGCAAAATTTCTTTATCTAAAATTATACTACCTTCACCATTACACAGTTTCACTTAAAATCCTATTTAGTATTTTGAGTGATTCAGTAAAAATTAATTTTGAATAAGTAGTAATAAAATTATGGAAAGCTCTACATATGCTTGCATTATCAATTTTAATCAACTGCATATGAAGGAATAAGTATGGTCAGCCTGCTACATGCAGCGATAGCCATTGGATTTTTGTTTGTTTGTTTGTTTGTTGCTTTAGGTCTCTTCCAACACAATTGAGGTTATATGAGAGACCGCTGAAACAAAAAAACAAGCAATCTAACAAAAATGGTACAAATGTAAATCAAAATCATAACCTAAAGATATCATAAGCTAAATTATAAATAACCAAGAACAAACAGGCAGAAGATTTACAGAAAAAAATAATATCCCCTGTCAAAAATACAATCACAAACCAAAGAAGCAGGATAGGCTAGTAAAGAGAAGAAGAAACGACATCACTATCGGATCGTACACCCATGCGAACATCATAGGTATATGATTCAAGGGTGATGCTCCCATCCAACCACCCACTAGCCATTGGATCAGAATATATCAAATTTAATGTCTTAAAGTAGAAACATCAAAGCAATATTCAGCAAAGCAAATATAAATTTTTGACTAAACCTATATCTACGTTTTTACAAAACATATTCATCAATAATAGACTTTAGTGTAGCTTAATGTCCATATAAGTGATGTCAATGTAAGCATACACAGGTATGTAGATTGTACCTGGTTGGACGAAAATCCTGTTGCCTCCAGCCAGTTAATGTGATATTCCAACACATTTTCTACTTGTTGCTGGGAAGGAAAATGAGTTAAAATGTAAATAAAATGAAGTTGAGCGGGGTAATGAGAATGGCATGGTTGGAGACAATTTATGCATTGAGAGAATGTCATAATTATTAAAATACAGGGTTTGTCATGTCATGTTTGTTATGTATATGTATGTAAATTTTTCACTTTTGGGGCAGTCCAAGAATGATAATTTCAAGATACAGTCGAAAGAATGTAATTCTTGTACAGAGCTAGGAGAATGTTCTATCAAGGGGCAAACATAAACAGAGAGACACCCCCTCGCCTTTCCACAATTATCCAATAGGAGTACTTTTTTAAAAAAAAAAAGGGATGTTTTAACGTATCTATTTTAATTAAGAAAAGGGAGAGGGGTAAACTCAAATATTCTTCATTGTCTATTTTTAACAATTTCAATATTATAGAAGCAGATGATTTTTGTGTTGCGAAAATGAGAGGTTTCAAACTTCATATTTTGTTCTTTAGCAAATAGAATGAGATAGTATTATGACATTGCTGAAACGTGTTGCTTTGATTTTGTGGAATTGTGGACAGCAGATTTTCGGTTTTATTAAATGGTGTTTAAAGAATAGGCATCAAAATTATGGATTACAGAATCTTAATTTTTAAAAGAATTTGATTGCTTTTAGATGGTGCCAGAAAATGTTCCTTTCAAATCTGTGCGTTTCCCAGGTAGGCACTCATATGATAATTGTCAAGAAGTTTTGAGACCAAAAAAAAAGATCTCAGATGAAAGCAAAAAATGAGCATGATTATATTTCCCTACACAAGAAATTAACATGAAAAGGAAAACAAACTTGGACCCACTCGGACATCCTAACTCAATCATCAACTTAATAAATGTAAGGTTCATTCCTGTACTCAAACCTGATTCATGTGGGCCACAATACTCAGCAGAGGAGGAGTCCCATCCTCACTGACATCTTCTCCAACAATATCCTGTGAGGCCGATGGGGTGGGTTTAGATTTTGTTTTCATACGACCAAAACACAAGCGACACCAGCTCTCAGCGTCACCAGCCAGGGGCTGAAAAAATGCACGAAATATCACAAAATTTGAAACTAAGTTATTAAACAGTTGCAAATGTATTGCAATGTCTTAAATTCAGCATGCTGTGATGGTAAATTTAAGCCTAAATCATAAACAATAGTAAAATTAATTTAAAATGCACAAAACTCAAATTTCGCGATTCTGATCAGTTTGATTTTAATTTAATCATCATTTTGCATTTGATTCACCTCAACAATAGCATATTAAGGAGAGACAAATATCAAAATGCAAAAGAATGGTGCTTTTATATACATAATTTTTAATGACCAAGACAACAGCAGGTAAGTTGAATCTAGAGATAAAGATAAGCAATGTCAGTAAAGGACTTACAAGGTCAGGTTCTGGTACTTGAATCTTTTTATTCTTGACAAGAGCTTTCCATTGAATTAACTTCTGTATGAGAGACATTTCGAAAGATCAACGAGTAAAATAATTTTGATAAAGTGCCAATAATGTGAAAAAAAAAAAAAAAGACACATCCAAATTCAATAAACTCATAGTAGAAAGGACATAACCACGCCCCATGTCTTTTAGTCTATTATCCGAAGAATCACTATTCGGCAAACAATGCCAGTGAATACAAACTACACAGGTATTATCTAAGTAAAATGCTCACCAATTCTACCCGCCAGAAAACACAGAAAAATGGTTTAACCTTAAATGTTTATAATTGGATTGAGAGAATCTAGTGAGATCTAATCACCCCAACTGGTGGTCTAAAAATAATAACAAAGGGTAATGTGACATCAAATTCATTCATTCTATTGTCAGCAAACAACCAGCTAAATTTTTATGAGCATGTTTAAGAGTGTGTCACGAAAACCAAGTTTTGATTGGTCAAAAACTAAAACAAACTGTTATGATTGTGTGCTGACAACATAATTTATTCAATTGTAGCTTTGTGAAAGCAAAAGACAAATACAGTAATACAGGGGTGGTAAGTATTACTTAGTGATAACTGAAGCATAAAACAAAATGGAGATTATTTTAATTGTTACTATTATACCTGTCTCAGTTGTGCAAATTCGGCCACTTGTAGCCGTTGCCATGCCATTGGAGCTCTGAATGATGATGGAACTGGTAAGAGACCTGATGGCTATTGAGAAGGAAAAGAAGGATTTAGTTCAACAATAAATTTTGTTGACAGTGATGGTCATTATACATAATTGCAATAATAATAAATTGAGCTTTTATAAAGCGCAATATCCACTAAATGTGCTCAAAGCGCTTTACAAGATAATGATGATTAAGAAGATGATGATACTGAAGATGATGATGGTGGTGACAACAAGACGTTGAGAAGAGAGAAACAGGGTAAGCCATTGACGAAAATAAAATCATAACTACAGACTAAGGCCACTGATATCAATCTCTCGGTCAGGAATAAAATATGCAAAGTAAATCATGTCATAACTATTATAATTCTGTGTCAACAATTTAGCAATTTAACAATTGTTCATTGGCTGGTACCCAGTAGTAGTTGTACAATTAGACACGAATACTGCTGTTCAAACAAGAACTTTTGATTGGCTTAAAATGAAAAGAACAAGCAAGCCAAGCACAGTGTATTCACAAAAAAATTCACCGAAAAACAAATTGCATCAGACAACTCATAAGTCACTCATAAAGGATTCGAAGTGGCAATACAGACTCAAGTCGGAATAGTCTCCCGTGGCTATCAGACTCAAACTTCAATGTGTGTTCGCAAACATGTGGGGGAGTGAGAGACACAGTGTGGCAGTGGGCAGAAGGTGGAACTGATAAGAAAATAGAAAAGTTCAGAAGAAATTCTGTTTTGCTCATATCAGACTGACGACTCAGCTCATAACCCCTGCTTCGGACTGTAGAAAGATTGTTGCCTGCCTAACACTAGAGTTTTAACTCTTCTTTTTAATTTCTAACTGGACTTCCAATTGATCTATGATTGTGTCTTTCCCATCAAATAAAGCGAGTTTAGACAGTTGACAGTTACTATAACTATAATTGTTATTTTGATTTGTATCAATTCTACATAATTATCAATATTCAAAATAAAAAATCTATACTGCTACAGAAGACTATTGAGACTGAGTCCAAATAATCTCTTGATTGCACATGCGCATTGAAACTTGAGTCCTAAAAGCCATGGGAGAATATTCATACTAGAGTCTGAATAACCGCAACCTAAATGATTATGCTGCATCAAATCACATCTCATACAAACTGTATTATTCATGGATAGTTCTTGCTGGCCAATTATTATTTTCTGCTCGAATTTCCAAAAGAAAACAAATATCAATCAAATCTAAGACAAAGAACCTTCAAATCAAATGCAGCCAAAACGGACATGGGTCGAGTAACATGTTGAGTTCAAACTCAAACTCACCTCAGTAACCTTTACTGTTTGTTGTTCCAAGAAAGCTCTTGTGTCAATATTAGCAACCACCACTTTGGGGCAACCTTGGGCTTCTTGCCTATGGAGGAAAGATATCTAATAACTATGATGATAATTGAATAAAAATCGCAGTAAATTTTTTTTTTTTTAATGATTTGTTGTGCTGATTGCAAAAAAAAAGTCAGATTTGAGAAAACTGGAGAAAAAAACAAAGAATAAGCATTAAGAAAACTTGAGCTTTTTAAAAGAAATGTGAGCTTTTATATGGCGCAATATCTATTTAATGTGCTCAAAGCACTTTACAAAGGGTCCTTGAACAACAGCTACATTTAACATATGCTAGAAAGAGACATGACGCCTATTTGGCTGTTAACGGCGAGGTTCTCATTTTGCACATAAGTACGGTGAGAGTGAGAGAATGTGAGTAAAGTGCCTTTTCCAAGGACTCAACTATGATGCGCCGCTCAGACCGAGGCTCGAACTCAGGACCTTCCGATCCGAAAGCGAGTATCATACCACAAGACCATTTAGCCGCACAAGGAAACAGCCAACAGACTGTTAGAATTTAATTTTACAGCAACAAAAACAAAATGCATAGGAAGAAAAACGTTTTTATCTGTTGAAAAAAGTTACCTTACTCTCCGAAGATATTCACTGCCAGACGTGGGAGGAACGTTGTCGTCGAAATCCTCATAGCCTTCTTCGACAGCAAGAACCTGTTCTCCAGGACCATCACTGTCACTATCATCCATTTTATCGTAAGTAGCTTGATTTTGTAGGATTGTCAGGAGATAATTACCAAACCCACATTAGGTTTAACTAACACAGCAGATGATACCAACTTAGCCCAATAAATCTGTACTTAAATAAGCGAAACACAATCAGTACGGCTGTTTGTATTTTTTAACTTCCGGGTTAAACTGAGTGGGCATTTAATGATGATGGAAGATCACCGATAAAGATCCGACAGGAAAAGACATCAGATTACATGGTTATCTTCCTTTAAAATGTTAATATCACCATCATTTCGAATGTTGTAGTACTGTTGTAATCATTATCTTCGTGTTACCTGACAGGAAGTCATGCACGCCCTCTCTCACATCTACACAACTTGACACAATTCTCATCATTATTGAAATGATTACACTTTCTTCCTCTCATCTTGCCCCCTCCCCCCCCCCCCATCCAACCATTGTCTTCCTCCCTTCCTTCTCTTCCCTCTTAAAATAAAAACTTATATATAGTGTTGATGTGGTGATAAATATAATATATATATATATATATATATATATATATATATATATATATATATATATATATATATATATATAATATATATAGTCAATTACAAAAGAAAGTAGTAATAATAATAATAATAATAATAATAATAATGCACATTTATATTGCGCAACCTATCCCCCTAGTTGGAGGCTCTGGGCGCATTACAAATAAAATTGTCATATCGAAAGAGAAAAATACTAACAGCCACCCTCTCCCACCACCCACTGCCTCAAACACAAGTGCAGCATTGTTTTGAACTCCTTGCAGGCTCTTGATGTTTTCTGATGTCGTACCGAAGAGTAAAGCATTACAAAAGTCCAATTTTGAGAATAGAATAGAAGTTACTAGCTGTTGGCACGCTTGTTGGGTAATAAAGTCCCTGATGGAGCTGATCTTTTTCAATTCAAATACAAGTTTTCTTTTAAGACCGAAGTCGACAGTTCGTTTTCGCTAATAGTCCAATTCTGGTTGAAACAAAGATGTGCCATATATAAATATTTGGAAACAACCCTAGTTTTCTGTTGGTGTATGATTTATTGAATTTATGTAAACTATTGAAAAGTCGTAGATACGTATTAAAAACCAGTCACTAAAAATCGATTTTGCAAAATCGACTGTCCCTCCCAGCAAAGACCAGGACAGAACCAAGTAATTTCCTTCTAAGACAAAGACGGAAAGCAGGTTGGAAAACAGATAATATAGGGGGATAGAATACACAGTAAGTGCCTCCCTGCCCACTATGGGACGTCAGGAACCCCACCTAGATGTCTGAAAATGTGATTGTCATACCACAAGGCAACGAACATGCAAAAAACAAACAAAATGTGTTAGTAATTTCCAAAGCTTTATTCTTGATCAGCAGCATCACACAAACACCAATGTTACAACAACAGATCTTCAGAATGCCATCACTAGAATCAATGTTGTCACATACCAACAAGTATATCTGTATAATAATAATATAACCACATCCGGTCTCTTTCACTCAGACTAGACAGCATTACACAGTCACTCCTCACACCAGACATCTTGGTGTCAACAACAAACTCTCAAGATCTTTGTTCAAATCATCATCAAACATAATCATTGTCGATGTTATGAGAATTGTAATAAGATAATGCATTATAGGGATAAACCACGAATCCTTTCCCAAAACACAAATACATAATGTAAAGGTACGTAATTAATTCAAGGGATATGAGGTACCCACTACTCGCTACGACGACAAAAGAAAAGAAAAAAAAGTACCAATGACACTAATCAAATTTTTTAAAAATAATAATGGATAATTATGCTAATAATAATAATAATAATAATAATAATAATAATAATAATAATAATAATAATAATAATAATAATAATAATAATAATAATAATAATAACAATGACATCAATAATAATAATATTATTATTAATAATAATAATAATAATAATAATAATAATAATAATAATAATAATAATAATAATAATAATAATAATAATAATAATAATAATAATAATAATAATAATAATAATAGATATTTGCGACATATTTAGGTCAAAATAGCACCAATAAAACGGAAGAAAGTGGGACAGTCAGAAAAATTCTAGATTTACAATTAAAAGCCCAAGAGAAAAGGAAAGACAAAAGGGGCTGGTTTAAATGGGGAACAGATCTAGATTCACCCACACAAGCACAGGAATCACTAAGAAGAGGAATATACTCAAATGTGTACAAATCATATTTAAAACAAAAACTACAACTATAATAGAACACAATAAAGAGATGATTTATAAGGGGGGAAATATCATATAAAAACAAATACTACTATAAATTTGACTAAAAAACTGAACAAGTGTGTATGAAAGGTGCCAGACAAAGCAAGAAAGAAAAATACAAGTAAAAAAACATCCCAAAAAATCAGTCGACCTAGGTCGACTTATTTTGTGGGGTGGTATTTTTTCTTGTATTTTTCTCTCTTGCTTTGTCTGGCACCTTTCATGCTCACTTGTTCATTTCTTTATCTGCTCCTTAATTTCTTAATTTGAAATAAATATAATTCCCTTTCGCCCAAGGACTGCGGGCATAGCTAGGAAAAAAACAATGCAATCTCATTCTGAGACAAAGACAGAAAGAAACATGGAAAAGGAAATTTAAGGGAATAGAAGACACGGGAAGAGAGACGAGTTTGTTTGTTGTTTGTTTTTAAGGGTTTTACGGCGCTTGTTTTGTTTGTTTGTTTTTAAGGGTTTTACGGCGCTTGCAACACATTTAGGTTATATCAGCGCCAGTAAAAAGGAAGAAAATGGGATAGTAAAAAGTTCCAGAATTACAATTAAAGCACCCAAGAAAAAGTAAGACAAAGGGGAATTGAGAACAAATAGGGATCAGATGTAGATTCCAAGAGCATACCACCAATGTACTTAGTTTGAAATCACCTACAAGTCTCATCCAGACACAAGCACAAAATCCAACAGAGGAACACACTCAAATGCTTATTATACATTCAAAATAAAAATAATAATACATAACAGAGAGATGATTTACAAGGAAAAAAATATCATCTCCCAAAACAATAACTATGCATTTGACTGTTTCCCTCCCAGCTAGGATTCGGCCAGTGCCAGGACAAAACCAAGTAATCTCATCCCGAGACAAAGACAGAAAGCATGTTGGATACCAGATATGAGGGGATAGAAGACACAGTATGTACCTCCCTGCCCGCTATGGGAGGTCGGGATCCCCACCCAGTTACGGCGCTTGCAACACATTTAGGTTATATCAGCACCAGTAAAAAGGAAGAAAATGGGATAGTAAAAAGTTATAGAATTACAATTAAAGCACTCAAGAGAAAGTAAGACAAAGGGGAACTGGGAACAAATAGGGATCAGATGTAGATTCCAAGAGCACACCACCAATGTACTTTAGTTTGAGATCACCTATAAGTCTCATCCAGACACAAGCACAAAATCCAACAAAGAGGAATACACTCAAATGCTTACAATATACATAATACAAAAATAACAAATATAATAATACATAACGGAGAGATGATTTACAATGAAAAAAATATCTTCTCCCAAAACAATAACTATGCATTTGACTGTTTCCCTCCCAGCCAGGGCCAGAACAAAACCAAATAATCTCATCCCAAGGCAAAGACAGAAAGCATGTTGGAAAACAGATATAAGGGGATAGAAGACGCATTAAGTATGTACCCCCCCCCCCCTCCCGCCCCAGGAACCCCGACGAGTTTGTCTTTAGGGGATTTACAGCACTTGCAACACTACTAGCATTAGGTCATTTCAGCGGAACTAAAAAGGAAGATGATAAGTTGTAGATCTAAAGTTAAAAGCACCAAAGAAAAACTACAACAGAGGGGGCTAGTCCAAATATGGAACAGAAGATTCCACAAGCAATCCACTGATGTGCCTATTTTGACTTTACCTCTAAAACTAAAAAGTCCAATCCAGGCACAAGCAAAGTATCCCGCAATTGTTTATATAGTAAAATAGGCTCCTGTATACTCAAAACTAATAACTTTTAATAGTAAATGACTGTCTGCCAATGGAGGAGGTCAGAGGACCCTATCCAGACAAACAAGAATGATCTCTCTAACCACAATGAGTGGTCATGAGACTCCAACTATAATAACAATAACAATAACAACAATAATAATAATAATAATAATAATAATAATAATAATAATAATAATAATAATAATAATAATAATAATATAATAATAATAATAATAATATAATAATAATAATAATAATAATAATAATAATAATAATAAACAACAATAGCAATAATGGACCCTCACAAATGTATCATACAGCTACGTATAATGTAAGTGAAGGAGTATCTGACTATAGCCAGTGACTGAATATTGTGAGAAATGTTAGTTCAAAAAGGATGCCTAACAGGCTACTGGCACTGTTTGAAACTGAAACGGAAATATGGTTCCATATGGCCTGCTAGGGGTATAAACAATTGTAAAGCGCATTGAGCATGGTAAATCGCCGGAAATATTCATATATATACAAAGTTGAGAATCATGAAATTCTTCAATTTTCAAATCAGACTTCCATCTCCAATTCAAATTGAAAAAAAAAAAGGGGAAAAAAAGACAACTCTCCCTATAAAATCATTTCACGAAATTTCTCCCATAGGGTCCACATCCCATCAAGCGTGCTGTCTGTTATTCTTAAGTAAGTCAAATGGTGCTGTTCTTGTAACAAACTAGAGTAATACACCATACAACGTAAAACGAGTCTCCAGAAACAGGAAATAACAAGGATAATAAGGTAATTTGACAAAATTTTGCTTTTTTTTTTTTTTTTCTTCTTTTTTAAAAAAAAGTTCTATTTTTAAAGACTTGTGCTCAAAAAGCCATTTTTTTTTTTTTTTTCAAACCCTTCCATGTCAAACTTTTTGCTGGTATTTCTACGATCAGGATCCAGGCTTCATGCAGCCTATAATCTAAATTCTATAAAATGAGTAAAATTGTGAGATGTAAATGAACTCGAGAATGGTGATAACATGATAACATGGAAAAAAAAAACTGACAGGGCAAGGAGGATACTACAAGACATGCATATAAAAAGAAAACAAAATGAGGCACGGTAAAGCTAGAATAGCGTAAAGTATTTTGTCTATTTGTGAGTTTAAAGCCAGGAAAAAGGGACACAATAAATAATAACAATCTAACCGTTTAAAGGTTATAATATCAAAAGTTAAGTGTCCATGAATAAGTTAAACAATAAAACCAAGTGATTTGTGTGGTATCTCAGGAAAATTAGTTGGCTCCCTCAATCCAATATATTTCAAAGACCTATTTCATCACCTGTCTCGAGTTCTATTGGTCTTGACTTTTCAGTGGATTTGTATTGATTTAAGAGAGTCATGTTTCAAACTTTCTTTTTTCATGAAAATAGTCTAAAAACATTGATCATCAGAAGAGGCTTTTTTTCTCTACACAAATTTTTACTTCCAATGTTAAATCACAATTTCTCATTCAATCAAATTCCTAGTATACCAATCTGAGACTGAGAGGCCATAATTCGGCGTCTCCGGTTGATACTGACATTCAATAAAGTGCAAAATACTCATAAAGTAAGTCCAATAATAAAGTAAATTTTTTTTGTACAAGTCTAAAATAGTCATTATTATATCGGATAAAAAGTGATAACTGAACAATTGATCATGTGATGCACAAACAACTAGTGTCATTTTCCCTTCAATCTTACCAATTTGTATTCTTAAATGTGACTCACCGTCTCAAAGCGGTATTGTCAGGATGAACCAGGTGCTTGAAATTGAATTTATAGAGACAAACATGAAACTGGGGGCTAATTTCTATTCGTTATGAGGGACAATAAATACAATTTCTTACAGTGCAAAAATATGAAAGGCGTATGTCTTACAATTTTACTTCTAAATTCACTTTTCGAAGTCTTGATTCATCCTGACATTATATTGTTTTGAAACAATGGGTCACAAATTATAATAAGATATTGTAATACGATTTTAACCTAAATCACTAATTTATTGACCTCCAGACTAAAGTCTTTTCACTCTCGCATCAATATAATTCCCAATATCAGTCAAAAACCGTACATTATCGCAGATTTTTCTAAGACTGCCAGATATCAATTAGTTTTATGGTCTGCCAAAATTGCATCTTCTAAAGAGATATAATCAACTCTTAACGCTTATTGTTTTTGTTTGTTTTTAAGGGTTTTACGGCACTTGCAACACATTAAGGTCATATAAGCGCCAGTAAAAAGGAAGAAAATGGGATAGTAAAAAGTTCTTGAATTACAATTAAAGCACAAAAGAAAAGTGAGACAAAGGGGAATTGGTTCGAATAGGGAACAGGTGTAGATTCCAAGAGCACACCGTCAAAGTACTTAGTTTGAGATCACCCAAAAGTCTCATCCAGACACAAGCACAGGCCCGAACTAAGAGGAACACACTCAAATGCTTACAAATCATATCATATAATATGTAAACTAAACATAATACAATGCATAACCGAGAGATGATTTACAAGGAAAAAAATATCACCTCCCAAAACAATAACTATGCATTTGACTGTTTCCCTCCCAGCCAGGACTCCGACCAGGGCCAGGAAAAAAAACCAAGCAATCTCATTCCAAGACAAAGACAGAAAGCATGTTGGAATATTGATATATGGGGATAGAAGACACAGTATGTACCTCCCTGCCCGCTATGGGAGGTCAGGATCCCCACCCAGTCTTAACGCTTAGATTATGGTAATAATAGTATATTCACATAGCAAATAGATAAGATAAAGGCAAGAAATATGGATCAGATCTTCACCTTAATGACACAATCTTGGATTACTGAATTTTAAAAAAAAACAGCTTTTTAAAAGTCTAAAATATTTGATACAAGTTTTTCTTTACAAGAATAGAGGAGACACCAAAATACAAAACATTTCACAAGAGGGATAGAGATTTGGAATTTATGGAAAGCACCTTATCAATCGCGATTTATTACAATATTATATAGTGGTTGAAAACAAAACAGATTGATCATAAGACTTCATTGGTTTTTATTCAGTTTTAATGGAAACGATAAATGTGAGGTGTCAGAAAGGTACAATCAATGTCTATTTAACCAACTGAGAGGAGGCCATCACAGCCAGCAATTGTCCTAATTGCAACAAGAGATCGACAACTAAAAAATCAGAGATCTCAAATAAGTCCAGCATAACACGATTTCCTTATGCAGTGAAAGCGATATTTTCTTAAAATCATGATGTTAGCCAGCCGTGAACTGAAGTGTTGATGTAAAGTTTTCTCATGGAAGCTAATGACAACATTAAGTAATGGTTTGTTTTTTTAATTTTAAAAAAAAACCCAAAAAAAACAGGACCAAATGTCAAATGTGGGACTAAAACAATAGTTGACTCATTGTGAACTGCACCATACAACAAAAAGATTACAACCTGAACAGTTCTTGGTCATTGTCACTTCATTCATGATATCTTCCACATTTTAGA
Source organism: Berghia stephanieae (assembly GCF_034508935.2). Lineage (NCBI taxonomy): Eukaryota > Metazoa > Mollusca > Gastropoda > Nudibranchia > Aeolidiidae > Berghia > Berghia stephanieae. The sequence continues at coordinate 14,952,716 of NC_088365.1, read as the reverse complement.
AAACTCACACTATGGTGAATCATAATATCACAGTTTATTTAAGAAAATCAGTTATAAAAAATTTGCTTCTAATTTATTTTCTTTGGATAAAATCTTTCTTTTTTTTTTTTCTTGCTAAGTCCGATAAAAGAAGAATTTCATATTTTCTTCGCTTTGGAAAAATCTGACAGTTTTAATTAGATAGGTACTTCTAACTAAATGAGGATTGTCGAGTTGAGATTGGCAATGAACGAAAATCAGAAAGCTCTATTTCTCTCAATATTTATAATCAAACAAAGCATATAGTCATTGTCATACATCATAAAAATATAAATATTTGCACAAATGTATTTATTTAAATATAATGGATCTGAGAAACACATCCACATAAACATACACTCATGTACATACACCAACCACACCCACAACGACAGCACTCCACACAGACACAGAAATTTTAAATATTTTTTTTCACAGAAAACATGTTACTGAGTATTGGATAGGCGCTATCAACAACGCAATGAGAATTACAGGCTTCTGACTTTAAATATTTGAAACAGACACAACTAAAGAGCTGAACAAGCATTTGAAACTCACCACACTAATATCTTAAAGTTTGGAGAAACCTGCCACAAGAAACAATAATATTATTTTGGTGTTTATTGTTGTTCAAAGACAAAATAAAAAATTAATTAATTAAAATTAAATAATCAAAATCATAACATCATGGGTGCAAGCAGGAAACCTGAAACTAAAATCTCGACACTTTGCCAAACCTGAAAATGTTCCTACTGAAAATGCGGCCTAAACTTTACTCTTATTTCATCACCGTTTTTTATACCATTATTAAATGATTATACAGCAAATATTGACACAATGAGGAAATTAATTTGATTTTAAAACCAACTAATAATACATAGTGAAATATTCGCATACCTCTACCTACCATATACTGAAAAGGTGGCTGAATCCCATTTTCGAATTTTTACAGATGCTATTAGTATTAGGTTATTTTACTCAAAACACTGAAACCAGACGTATTTGACTTCGAAATCTCGCGAAACCCGAATTCCGGCATGAACCGGAAAACTGGCACCCATGCATAACATTGTACATTATAGAAACAGATTCATTGAGAAATAACTATTTTTCTTTACTTTAAAAAAAAAAAAATTAAAACAGATCGGTTACCAAATTCCCTCTAAAATTTTATTTAATAAACACCCCTTGAAGTTACAGAAATAATCTAAATTCGACTACATTTGACAACCAAATAAAAACTCCAAATAATCAATACCGCAAGGAATTCTGATAAAGCTAACACTGCTGGACTAAAAAGATTGGTTGACTTTTTCCACTATCAATGGAACAAAGATAAAGAACAGAAAATTTTGGACCAATAAGAGGTATTGACTCTATGCAGATCCCACTGTATCTTTTTTTAGAAAAACCGATAGAACTGCCTGAATCATAGAATGAAATATATGACAATTATAATAATACTAGTAACAATAAGGTAAAGCAAGCTTGCAATCTCTCAATTTGTATAGTAACTGTTTTATTTAAATGTTAATATCAACAACAACAACAACAAAAGTGAAAAAATTATTTGTACATTTCACAAGTAACAAAAAGATCAATTCTATGTTAAATTTTGGTAAAATAAATACATAGAGGTCATCAAAAATAAAGTGATTCATACAAAGAAAATTAGTTTGTAAATTTAGATTTTTTTTAAAAAGAATGAAAAGAAACATGAAAAACGAAATGAGTCCTTTCTCCCAAAGTCACAGGCCTTGTAGTATTTGAGCATCAATTATCAACATAGTGACAAAATTGTCTCTTCGAAAATGTGAAAATTAATTTCATTCTGTTGGTCTTATAACTGACAAAGAGACACTTTGGTTTGACATAAAACTTTGAACCTGTGCATGACCAGTGTGAATAGGACCAATTAAGATCTACGCCCTCTCTCCAGCAACACAAACACACAGCTGATTATTTTAATACCTTCACATGAATCAGAATTCCATTTCAACTACAAACGATAATATCTTAACATTCTTTTTACAGTCTCAACCTTTACTTAACAGTATACATAATAAATGACAATAAATACTTTGTGAAAAAAAAATAATAGAAAAATAACAATAATTTGGTACAGCAGCTAAACAATATCAGTAATAAATTTCATCATTGCATAATACACACCAAAGGTGTGAAGGATTGAGGAAGGACGTTAACTTTCAAATAAAAAATATAATTAAAAAAATTGCTGTTGAGTAGTAGTCAAAACACTTAAGTGCAGCATGTCGATCTGAGGAAAAGATATGATAAGTCAATAAAACAGATACAGACATGTTTTTTTTGGTCTTATGAGGCCCTGCATGTGGTGTGGGGAAGGGGGGGTGGGTGGGGGGGGGGGGGGGTTGTTAAAAAATGGGGGTAGGGAGAGAGAGAAGGAGAAAGAGAAAGAGAGAGAGTGTGTGTGTGTGTGTGTGTTTGAGAGAAAGAGAAAGAAAGGAACACAAAACCTTTAGACCTCCAATTCTTTCAAATTTACGACTTCACCATCTATCCATCTCGATGATGCTGTCACTTAATGTTCATGTGAGGAAAAAGGGTTAAATGAAAGGGTCAATAAGGTATCGTCATCTAATACAATATAACATGACTTCAGTAACACAACATTGCTTTCAGCAAGCCGGCCTCGCAGTCCAAACAATCTATGAGCCAGCTTCTTGTTCCTGTCCGAGACCTTCCAAAATAAGACCCATTGGGGTTCGTTTCAGACCAACATACTCCAACTTATTGGTGATTTTATTCTTGAAATTTCTCATGCGGAAAGAGGCATGGATGAGTATCACTGTGGAGACAAATTTATTGAAACAAATTATGTTAAGACAAGAAAGGAAAAATATCAATTAGGTTGCACCAAACACAGAGCTGCCAACCCATAATATCAGGAAAAGAGGATTAGCCTACCAAAAAATTCATAATTTAATTTTAACCTAAAATCAATTTTACAAAAATCTAAAACAAAACAACAACAAAAAATTTGTATGTACAATATAGTATTTATAAAAATATAAAAAGATTGACCATCATTCTCATTCAAGAAATAAAAATGTCAGTACTCTAAGTAAGTCATTCAATTGTCATTCTCCACCATAAAAGTAATTAGAAATAATAATTAAAATTCTTTACGAAATCCAATATAAATATGACATTAAAACTTTATAATTCCCAGATTAAATTTTCAACTTGAAAAAAAAAAAAAAAAAAAAAAAAAACAGCATGGTACCAAAAATTGTCATGGAATAAAATTAAGCTTTTGAAAACCCTACAAAACAAACAGGATAATCCCAGGGTTACTAATCCCCCCACATCTTACACTTGTTATCCTGCATGCCGTGTCGTATGGTGTGGTGGTGTGTCTTTTGTTTGTCTGAGTGAGTAACTCAGGAGTGAATGATATTCATTAATTTGCCAACAATAAGGCATGAATCTACGAGATCATATACTTGTACAGAAGGCTAAATCACACTTTGTCTCTCTTGTCTTAGAGCCATGTTTACATATTCATTGAAATACGGATTTGGCGACCTTTTCCTGCTGTCCCATGTAGTTGGTCAAATGCATGTTGCACTTTAATAATTCATTTCAGATCACACAAAGTACTTACACAGCATTGGGAAGGCTATTCCAAAGAGAAAAACCATGACAGATCCAAACATATATACAACAAAATAGACAGCTGTGATGACACCTGCTACACAAAATACAGGGTGATCATGCTTAAATCGTCTGGCCTTGTACTGGTTGTTGGTAAAATAGACAAACAAGCCAAACAGGAGGGCAAGGGCCGTGAACCCAAACAGGATTTGGACTGGATGGATTATTCTGTAAATGAAGAATTAAGGAGACATTACAATACTCAAAAAGTATGCAGACAAGGTGGTATTGAACCTTGAATTGCTTCCAAGACAAATTTTTCTCCCATTATTATTATTTAGAGCTATTTAATTCTTGTCTCGCAGATAAATATCTGAGCATTTAAAACAAAACAAAGAAACAACATTTACAGCAACACATCGCGAGCGTTCTCTGAAATTTTTCATCTGCTTCTGATATCCCTCTATTTGTACCCAGCCGACAGAAATTTAAAGCTTGAACTTGCAAACACATATATATCTATGGTCCAAACTTCTCACCTCATATTCATAACATTAATAAAGATTGGAGAGTTGTTAGACTAAAGAGGCATACTCTCAAAGCCAGCTGAAACCCATGATCAATAAAAAAAAAAAAAAAAAGTACAGGACTTTCCTACAATTATGATCTAATTTATTTAATTTATGAAAAAAAATGTCATCTTTCATATATCACAATGAAAATAATCTAACTCAGATGCAGGCTGAGAAAATCAGTATGTTTCATATTTGACAGAACATCTGTTAGAGACGCACATCTTTACAAATAAAAGCAAGAAAAACTTGATATTAAGATCAGTGACAAGAATATCGTATCTCGTAAGACCTAGGCATTAGCCCAGTATGTACTCTCTGATAACATTTTCAAACTCAAAATAAATTTATTTAATAACAATAATAGTTCATTTATATAACGCTGAAACTCATATTCAAATGCTCTAAAGCAATGTACACAATTTAGAATACTTGCTAAATCAAAACACAGACACAAACATGCACCCACACAAATGGCCATACAATTACAATGGATCACATCCGAACAGCAAACATGAACAAGAATCTCAAAGGCCTCGACCTACTCACAGACTGATTAAAAATAGTCTGTTAAAACTTCTTTAAATAATTCACACTTCCTAGGTTCTAAAAGAGACAGAACCTCTATGTGGCAGCCAGTATGTTTCAAAGATCGAGTAAAAGCTTTTTATAGCATTATTGCAAGATAAGCTTCTTATAAAAGTAGTAACTCTGCTGATTAGAAGATATTTATTAAAGTATGAGATGAGGTAATCATCCAAATTAGTCATTTAAAATAATCAGGAGAGTCAGCATTATATTGCATTTATAGACTTGACAAGCAATCTTAAATTCTCTCCACTTCCACAAGCAGTAAAAATAAAATACGATTATTAAAAAAATAATAATAAAAATAAAAGCTGTCCCAGTTGAGCTTATTGGGATTGAACCCGTAACCTTCCAGTCTAGAGTCAAAATATTACTCAATATATCAGAACTGACCTTGTAACATGTCAACAAGAAGTGGCCGACAAGAGTCAAATCGACGACGAACTAATTACTAATACTACTACTAATAATAATAATAATAAAAATAATAACAATAATAATAATAATAATAATAATAATAATAATAATAATAATAATAATAATAATAATAATAATCTCAAACTAAGATTGTTTGCAGATGACAGTCTTCTATATCGGACAATATGAACTAAACATGACACAGAAATTCTTCAAGCGGATCTAGACAGCTTACATTGCTGGGGAAAAAAAATAGCATGGAATTCCATCCTCAGAAGTGCCAGGATCTAAAATTCACAAACAGAAAAATCATACTCATACATTCAACATACACAATATATATATATATATAGTGTTATATGTTATATATATATATATATATATATAATATATATATATATATATATAATATATATATAATATATATAATATATATATATATAAATATATATATATATATATATATATATATATATATATATATATATATATATATATATATATATATATATATATATATATATATATATATATATAACATATAACACTGCACTAGAAGAAGTGAACAAGGCAAAATATCCAGGAGTAACAATAACTAACAAACTATATGGGAAAGATCATGTTACAAACATATGCAAAAAAGCAAACTCTGCCTTAGGCTTCCTCAGAAGAAACTTATACAACAGCAGGAGGGAAATAAAGTTAAAGTAGGGAGTTTAATAGAAATTCTAAATGTATCTCACACACTTGAAACCAATGTCATATGAAAGAGCTTGCAACACAGATTACAAAACAGTTTGAATTTTGTTTCTATCTTGATTAGAAATGTAGTTACGGCAGTTCAAAGTCTGAAATTTCAGACCAATTTTTACCCCAAAATTACCATTGCAAAGTTGTGACCGAAAACGCGTGATGTTAATAAAAAATGATTAAAACAGTCAATATGGAGTTTTTATCATATATTGTACACCAAAATGTTCGTCTTATCGAGGACAATGCATTTACATTAATAAAGAGGAAGATAAACATTTCAAATTAATACATTATTACATAATATGACGCAAATGTTACATAATCAAAAAACGCGGCTGGACGTAAGAAAGAATTTGCTCTATCACTTTTGGATTTATCCCCAATATCTCACTGAAACATTGCAAATAATTACCCTCTTTTAATTAATACATAAGAATAAAAAAGGGTTTGAGAGTATTTAAATGAAAAGATATAAACATGTTGTGTAATGACATAATGAGTTTATTTTTACCTATGGCAATTTAATTGCATATAAATAAAATGGTAGATTGAAAAAGTTCAAATAAATTTAAACAGATTCCCTATTATAATTAGAAGGAAAGTTCTGGCTTTTAATACTTTAAAAAATTCTGCTGAACCACTTTGGGTTTATTGCTATTACATCATTTAAACTGACCATTAATATAATTTTATCCCCCCCCCCCCTTTCTCTCTCAAGGTATGGGGGTGTCAAAACTAATAGAACATCTTACCATAATAATCATTAAGGCTAAGGCCTTTAAAATATGGATACAAATGATAAACATATCTAAACATTTGGGAAAGAAACTTGATGACTTCATGGCAAAGTAAAATAAAATTAAATTAAAGCAATTGGTATTTTTAAAATATCGATATTATTAATATCGGATTTCACAAAGAGAAGAAATATATACAAACTTTTAAAACAAAAACAATAAAATGCCTATAAATAAAGTTGGAAAGTATGTATTCAAAATAAAAACATAGTAAATAATAGTACTGAAAATATTATGGACTAAATTTAACATAATACATAACTAAATTTAAAATATCGATATGAATATCGATATCGCCCTGCAGTCATGATGAGAAGATAATGTAAACAAAGCATTTCGGCGCAGAGTTAAAGGTGTCTGCGCATCGATATAGAGCCCTGAAATTTGGCATGAAAAAGTTTAGATGTTATTCTAAAAACAAGCGTTTAAATTTAAAAACACACGCGGTAAATAAAAAAAATAAATGCATTTGAAAATTGCCAAATTTTAACTTCATATAACTTCTGGAATTATTAATGGATTTTTCCTTAATTGGCACCATTTAAAAGGAAATTGAAAGACGAAAATAATGATACCAAAATATCTGCGATATTCCTCTTTATAACGAAGTTATGCATCTTTAATTGAACCCCCCAAAACGCGAACGGCAATTTCCAGTCACAACTTTCCTATGGGCGAGTTGGGTCAAAATTTGACTGCCACTGCTGCTGCTCACTAAACTGCCTAGTTAAAGTGCTACAAATTACAAAGCCTTTGTCAGACCAACACTAGAATATATAGTAGCTCTGTCTGGGACCCTCATCACAAACCAGAAATTCAAGAAATCGAACAAATACAAAACAGAGGAGTGAAATTTATAAATCAAACGAAGTGGCAATTCGGACTCGAGTCTGAATCTGAATAGTCTCCCGTTGCTATTCGGACTCAAACTCCAATGTCCGTGCCATAAGTCAAGTAGCCTATCTTCTAGTGTTGGGTTATTTGATCGCTTTTACCCGATCGACGATCGAGTCAGCGTCAGCGAGTTAGCGTCCGATCTCAATGCCGGAAGAGCGAGTCAGTAAAACGATCGAGTTACTAAAACGATCAGGCGGGTTGTGAGCTTGAGACGATCTTGACACGTGAGACGAACTTGAGACGATCAGGATCCGAGCGAGCGGAGGGGTAACGAGTGTTTCGAATCATTTCAAATTCAAACGATCACAGTTTGCCATCCGATACCAATCGCCAACGTTTGCACACGGTAGTCTGTGGTTCTTCCACAGCCCTCACTCCTTGTCAGATGTTAGTGTGTCTGGGTGGCAGGGAAATTCGTATAGGTGTATCACGCGTGTGTGACAAGTCTTCATTAAACCTACTCAAGTTTGACTATCACACACACACACACACACACACACTAAGGCTATTTCTATGACACACACGCATCCAGGTCTAGTCATGACGTACCTATAGTCGGCCATGGGTCTAGTGCATTATAATGGTCTAGTGGTATGACACCCGCGTTCGGATCGGAAAGTCCTGGGTTCAAGCCTCGCGCTCGGTGCATAGTTGAGTCTTTGGACAAGGCTCTTTACTCACATTCTCTCACCGTACTCAGGTGTAAAATGAGTACCTGGCCGTTAACAGCGTTGTCTTTGTCTGAAAAATTGTAATATCGCCTAATAGGCGGCATGTCCCGTCCTACATATGAAATGTTGCTGTTGACCAGGGACCCCTTTACAAAGCGCTTTGATCACATTTAGTGGATATTGTAAAGCTCATTTTCTTAAAGTAAAACATTAGCTTTGAATATGGAATGTTTCAATTTTAGATGCCTGTGTATTCTTTGTTAGTTCCCATCATCATCATCATCATCAGGGGCAGCGGTACGGTCTTTGGTTGGCACCCGAAAGGTACCGAGTTCGATCACCCGCCGCTGAGTGGTCTTGAGCAAGTCACCTTGCCCTAACTAAATTTGCGGCGCTGCACTGCGGCTGTCGCTTGGGTTATTCCAGTCTTCCCTTAGAATAGACCTGAAAGACGAATCTCCCCTATGGGATGAATAAAGGGAATTATGTTTAATTTATTTATCATCACCATAATATCAGCGGGATCATCATCATCACCACCACCACCACCACCCTAATAATAATGAATAAAATAAATATCAACACATTTCAATGTAATAATCAATCTAAAATCAATCAGTGCTCCTAAAAGACCCCTTTGATTTCTTTGTCTAATTCGTTCCATACTTTTGGAGTCCCGACAAAGAAAGATTTTCAGCTAACTATAGTTTATATATGGGAACATTAATCAGTCGTTTATATTGGAATCGGAGTTGTCTAGCAGGTGTATTAGTTCAAAGCGCAAATCCAAGGATTTACCATGCTCAATGAATTTCACAATATTTAATTTAATTTATTCCTCCGGCACGCCATATCGACCATACATCCATTTCGTACAGTAGGTACCGATCGCTGTTTGGAGTCTTTTTGTATTAAAGCTCTTTACAATACCCGTCATTGCTTATAAGATAAGAATACATTCACATCTGAGTCAAGTGCCTTACACACGGACTTAACGTCTGGATAACAATTTTCAACAATCACTGTCACTCATTCGGCAATTGACAAGGCTTGATTTTGTGACAAGAGACACCGTACCACTGAGCGACCGAACAAATAATCACCATCTGCGCCATCGTCATCATCATCATCATCATTATCATCATCCTCATCACAGCCGTAACAGCCAGCAATACACAATCATCATCTTCGGGTCCGGTCTATCCGTGTGGGGGGTGGGGGTGGAACCTGCTAAAGTATTTCATTTTTTAAACAGAAACACGATTATCATTATCATCATCATCCATTGTCGTCGGCATCGTTATCATCGTGTCCGGGCAATCCGTGTGTGTCTGGGTGTGGAACCTGCTAAATATTATTATTATCTACCTACCTAATAAAAACACACCATTCTTGTTCATTTATTTTTCAAATAATGAAATGAAAGGCACGACCTTTTCCCGCACACACAAGAGGCGATGACGACCAGTGACAAATTAGCCTATGGGAGGTGGGGGCGGCCGACAACTTTTGGCGCGACATAAATATGAAATGTTAAGGTGACAGCGGGATGATGGTGGTGGGAAGGGGGGGGGGGGGGGGTCTCAACCCTTCACCATCAACAACTGTTTGATGGCGTGTGTGTGTGTGTGTGTGTGTGTGCATGTGTGATCATAATCAAGGCTGCCAGACAGCCAGATTTCTTCTTGCCCAAGTAGTCAAATAGACCCCAAATAGCCAAACACCACAAGCACTCTGACTCCCTTGAAAAACGCATTGGTTTTGATTAACAAAAGAATCGACTACAGTTGGATAAACGTATCTTTTCTTTTTTTTTAAATAAAAGATTTTTTTTTTAAATGAATAATAATAGAAAAGCGTTTCTTAGTAACCAATTTTGAACTTGGCCATCTGGCAGCTCCCATCATAACCAGCTGCAGTCAAGCCAGCCACAGACATAAGAGAGGGAGGGGTATGTGAAGTTTCCTGTGGCAACCGAGATGCTCGTATTTTTTTTTTCAAACGAATCACTGCTCGATGACGTCACTGACTCGAAACCCGCTCAATTTAGAGAACTCGATTTGATCGTTTCAAACTCGACCCAGCACTACTATCTTCAACTTACATATACATGCGCAAACACAGAAGGGAGAAAGTATATAGGTAGTTGGCAAAATAGGAGCAAGTCATCCTAGTTTATGATTCCCCACTTAATTCACTCAAGAGAGTGGATGCACACTTGTACTTGTACTTGTTCGTTCTCATCAATCAGTGATTCATACCATCGGATCGACATTTATTTTATTAGGGAGTTTAATAGAAATTCTAAATGTACCTCACACACTTGAAACCAATGTCATATGAAAGAGCTGGCAACACAGATTACAAAACAGTTTGAATTTTGTTTCTATCTTGATTAGAAATGTAGTTACGGCAGTTCAAAGTCTGAAATTTCAGACTGATTTTTACCCCAAAATTACCATTGCAAAGTTGTGACCGAAATCGCGTGATGTTAATAAAAAATGGTTAAAACAGTCAATATGGAGTTCTTATCATATATTGTATACCAAAATGTTCGTCTTATCGAGGACAATGCATTTACATTAATAAAGAGGAAGATAAACATTTCAAATTAACACATTATTACATAATATGTCGCAAATGTTACATAATCAAAAACTCGGCTAGACGTAAGAAACAATTTGCTCTATCACTTTTGGATTTATCCCCAATATCTCACTGAAACAATTGCAAATAATTACCCTCTTTTAATTAATACATAGAGAGAATAAAAAAGGGTTTGAGGCTATTTAAATGAAAAGATATAAACATGTGTAATGACATAATGAGTTTATTTTTACCTATGGCAATTTAATTGCATATAAATAAAATGGTAGATTGAAAAAGTTCAAATAAATTGAAACAGATTCCCTATTATAATTAGAAGGAAAGTTCTGGCTTTTAATACTTAAAAAAAATTCTGCTAAACACGTTGGGTTTATTGCTATTACATCATTTGAACTGACAATTAATATAATTTTATCCCCCCCCCCCCCCTTCTCTCTCAATGTATGGGGTGTCGAAACTAATAGAACTTCTTACCATAATAATTATTAAGGCTAAGGCCTTTAGAATATGGATACAAATTATAAACATATCTAAACATATGGGAAAGAAACTTGATGACTTGATGGCAAAGTAAAATAAAATTAAATTAAAGCAATTGGTATTTTTAAAATATCGATATTATTAATATCGGATTTCACAAAGAGAAGAAATATACAAACTTTTAAAACAAAAATTATAAAATGCCTATAAATAAAGTTGGAAAGTATGTATTCAAAATAAAAACATAGTAAATAATAGTACTGAAAATATTATGGACTAAATTTAACATAATACATAACTAAATTTAAAATATCGATATGAATATCGATATCGCCCGGCAGCCATGATGAGAAGATAATGTAAACAAGGCATTTCGGCGCAGAGTTAAAAGGTGTCTGCGCATCGATATAGGGCCCTGAAATTTGGCATGAATAAAGTTTAGATGTTATTCTAAAAACAAGCGTTTAAATTTTAAAAACACACGCGGTAAATAAAAAAAATAAATGCATTTGAAAATTGACAAATTTTAACTTCATATAACTTCTGGAATAATTAATGGATTTTTCCTTAATTGGCACCATTTAAAAGGAAATTGAAAGACGAAAATAATGATACCAAAATATCTGCGATATTCCTCTTTATAACGAAGTTCTGCATCTTTAATTGAACCCCCCAAAACGCGAACGGCAATTTTCAGTCACAACTTTCCTATGGGCGAGTTGGGTCAAAATTTGACTGCCACTGCTGCTGCTCACTAAACTGCCTAATTTTATTAACTTTACTTTCACTTAAAATTTAAGACAGTGGAATAGTCTCCTCACATTCACATCTCCAATGAAAGAAAAATACTGTGGTCTGTCGAATCTTCAAACGATGACAAAACCCCAGGAAAGGTAAAAGTGATTGATTGATTGATCAAGACCAATCAATAATGATGAGACAAGGGAATACTCACCCGATCAACAAAAAAATCAGTAGAGCTGATAGGAAATAATTTGTTTGATAATAAAGCAAATTGTTTAAAACTCGGTTGGACCATTTTTCTGGATCACTTATTTGTGGCGATTGAAAACGTGCAGAATCCAGCAAAAATTCTGACATAGACCGAAGTGGTGCCAGCTCTATCTCAACCATTTTGATGCTCTACGCTACAAACGGCAAACTACAAACAACAAGTCGGTAACAAACAGTAAACAGTAAACGGAAGTGATGTTGGTTGAATTAGAGTGCTAAGATCACGATTGCCAGATTAATTTTGTTTTTTAAATCAAAACAAGTCATTACCAACAAATGATCGTTTAAAAATGCAACATTGCAAAAAATACATATGGAATTAATTAAAAATATATTTTCTAATCCCCTTGCCATGATTAAATTCTTCATTTGATGCAAAAATCATTATGTGTTGCATGCTGAAAGTAGCATATCATTTTGTGTAATATATTGGTTAATTAACGTTCCTACCGACTTGCACTTAATTTCAGGCCTGATAACCCAAATTGCTTTTGGATTAGAGTTGTAATGGAAATCCTTTCAAAACGACACAAAATATTGCCCATTACTACAATGCTATCGATATCAGACCTGCAACTAAGTCATTGACCTTAAAATGAATTAAGTGCACGTAGGTCCCTAAATGAAATCCAAAATGCTAATACATGTACAAAGACCATACATGCATTGAAATAACAATTAATTTTTCTCCTATTGTCTAAGCTACATTTTAAACACAATTCGTGTTCAGTCCAATTCAATCTCATTTATTAACTGATTTATGTTTATTAATTAAGTTACATTCGGTGATTTGAGAAAAATCCCCCCCCCCCCCCCCATTGCTTTAAAGACCGATTGTGCTGGTAACATCTGCGGCACTATCGTATGTGGTACCTACTCACTACTATTGTTAACATTTTTTATCTTCTCTCTTTACAAAAACGAATGATTCGTTAGTAAGAAAGTTTGCTGATCATCTTTATTTAGGTTCTGGAGGGGAACCAGAATATCACAAAAGGGAAGAAATTGTTGTGCGACACAGTGACACATACCCAATTCCCTTTATTCAATGTGTGTGAGAGGGGGGGGGTGGAGAGAGAGAGAGAGAGAGAGAGAGGGGGAGAGAGAGAGAGAGAGAGAGAGAGAGAGAGAGAGAGATTGAGAGAGAGTGAATGAGTTAGAGAAGGAGAGAGAAAGAGAGAGAGAAAGAGAGAGAGAGAGACTGAGAGAGAGAGAGTGAATGAGTTAGAGAAGGAGAGACAAGGGAGAGAGAGAGTGTGTGTGTGTGTGTGTGTGTGTGTGCGTGTGTGTGTGTGTGTGCGTCTGCGTATGTGTTATGTAGCATGTGTTTTTGTTTGATTTTATTTTTATATTATTTTTGTAGATGTGTAAAGATGTTATGGGTGTGCGGCCACAGCGTAATATGGGAGAGAGCTCGAACATACGATAGTAAAAATAGTAACTAAAGGATGAAAGTAACAAGGCTTCGGAAATTAACAAGTTAAGAAAATATCTGTATTTCCAATTTTGTGATATTTGGTTTTCAAGGAGAGAGAGAGAGAGAGAGAGAGAGAGAGAGAGAGAGAGAGTGTGTGTGTGTGTGTGTGTGAGAGAGAGAGAGAGAGAGAGAGAGAGAGAGAGAGAGAAAGAGCTGGTTGGAAAATATAAAAGAAATGACTGAGAGCATAATGAAGAACTGCTCAGAGTCAGAGATGGCGCTAGACAATTGACCCAAATACGCTAGACAGAATTGTGGAAGACCACCTCGGTAGAAGGAACCCCGGTAAAGTAATGTAGGGTAAGGTATGTGGTACTATTTTACAGGCAGAACACGCTCGTGTGCATTAGTAAAAAAAATACGTGATTTGAGAGAGAGAGAGAGAGAGAGAGAGAGAGAGAGAGAGAGAGAGAGAGAGAGAGAGGGAGGGAGGGAGGGAGGGAGAGAGAGTGCCCAAACCCCAAATACAATTTTCCACTCCAAACGGCTTTTTAAAAAAATGATGGAAAATCCAAACTGGCAATCTAAGTGATAGTTGCTTGTTTGCTCGTTTCGCAGTTTTATTTTCTTCCTAGTTCGTACAGTTTGCTATTCGCAGCAATGTAAACGATCGACGGTCACATAATTTCTCTCAGAAGAATAAAATTGAAATGTTCTTTCCAACAAGGAATGCTTCTCTTTGATTTCAGCTAATCCATTTTGAATTCCATCAGAATATTGCAATTTAGAAACAATTGCGACCTCTAATTTAAACAATGTCACAATGCTCTGAGAATTGAAAAGAGCTTGTTGACATTATTATTATTCAAAGTTTGATCCTATTGTTATCAATTTCATCATTTCAATGTAAACTTAGATCTGATAATTGCAAGTCTGTACTTGCAGTTCAGGGGTTGATGTCCCTGACAAGAGCAAATACACAAACATGTATTAAACAAGTCTCAGTGTTAAACAAAACTAAAAATAAACAGACCAATAATACATGTGAAAAAAAAAATCGTAAACACAACCAAACATATCTGGCCAATCTCCAATGTAAACATAGAAAGATTGCCACCCTCTGGTCAGGGACGTCAACCCCTGAACAGTGCCAGTGTCTTGGGTTAAAAATGCTATTTTTTTAAATATTGTGTTTTGGTGCAATTAATAAGATTAATAATTGTGGTCTCCCAACTTGGTTATTTTTAGCCATGACTCACACCCTAGAAAGAGTAGAGCTAACGCTCCTCGTAGCTCCTCTTTCACCAATACGGAAGACTCCCAGCCAGCTCATCTGAAATAGCCTCACTTGATAGGACTTATAACGTATCTCTTCTTTTTTTCGTCAGATTCAGATTCGCACAACTAACTAGAAGGATGGCAACGTCGGCAGAGGTAAAAATTCTTGTTTGTTTGTTTTTGTTCCTGCTTTTTTTTTTTTTAATTAATTTATTTTTTTAACTGTAAGAGTAAGACCCTGGTCATTAAAAAAAAAAAAAAAAAAAACAGGATGTAATTGTATTCCCCCTTTTTATACAGGACATTTCATTTTTAGTTTTTGTTTCTATTACAAATTACAATTAACGATGTCTTTTATTGCCTAATAAATAGAGGTGCCTAAATGAGTCAATAGATAGTATGCAGATGACGTCACTCAGGCCTTTGTTATTGTTTTTGCCATCCGCGTTTGTGAGTTGTTCTCACTAAACTGTATTAACCAGACTATAAAAGTTCATGGTTACACAGAGTTTGTGTGTTGGTCCGTTATACTTCCGGATGGCAATGTTGTGAACTCCTTGGCCAAGCGCATTCTATCTATAAAATGGAGATAAAGATAAAGGGAGTAAATCTGACTCATGAATGAACAACACAAAACAAACGACATTTCGGCCTTTGGCCTTTTTCTGGTAAACACAAAATACATATGCATATATTTATATTGAGATTGTCATAATAATATAGGCGCAAATTTGTAAATGTGTGTGTGTTTGTGTGTGTGTGTGTGTGTGTGTGTGTGCAATGGAAGAGAGAGAGAGAGAGAGAGAGAGAGAGAGAGAGAGAGAGAGAGAGAGAGAGATGACGTAATGATATAAAAACTATATATATATATATATTAAAACATCGTTTGTTTTGTGTTGTTCATTCATGAGTCAGATTTAGTCCCTTTATCTTTATCTCCCTGTTATTGCCTATTACATCCGTGTGTTAAAGTGCCTTACTCATTTACATACTGCCAGGGCCAAAGTTTTCCTATTGTTGTCAACTGTCTGGTCATGGATCACACTCAACATTCCTTAATTTGTTACAAAAACATGACACTGTATCACTCAACCACTGATTTTTTAAATAAATATATGTAATTGCTGTTGGTGCGGCAAATCTGGAATGGTGTTTTTTTCCTTGACTTCTAACTTGTCTATCCATTCATTTGATAGATTAACATTATAATTATAAAAGAGAGAGAGAGAGAGAGAGAGAGAGAGAGAGAGAGAGAGAGAGAGAGATGGGTAGCATTGTACAGTTATTCTAGAGTCCCTGTGATATCTCTTTGGACACTGCACTTCAAACTTTAGCACCATGTTGCTTTATATTCACGATTTACAACCCAAATTCTGCTCACCACTAGCCAGGTCTACAACTATCTGTAGATCAAATCAGTGTAATTTTGTCATATTAGAAATCACTTCTCTTTGTTTTCACTGCACAAGGACCATGTGGGGGGGGGGGGGGGGGGGGGGGGGTGGAGAGGGGGGTTGTAAAGGTGGATGCTGTTTAGAACTGACAGCCGATCGAAGGTGGTGGATGATTGTGTAATATCAAAAGACTCTCTTAGGCTTGGCCAAGATATCTTGTGTATTTGTGGAGAATGTCTTCAGCTCAGCTGATCATCAGGAATCAGAGTGGAAAGGGCTTATATTACTATTTACATTTTCAAAATCCAGCTGTCACTTAACATGAATTTCAACTCACTTAGCCTTTGCTGGGGGTCCCAATAGTTCAGTTTTTGGAGCATTGGCTTCACAAGCAAAGGTACATAGATCGATCCTGGGTGCAGTCAAAAATTTTCAGGATCCTCCTATCCACCCAGCAGTGATTGGGTAGCTAGGTCTGTTACTGATAAATGTGTTGCAACGTACTTTGCAATAGACTATTTCCCTATCAAAAGTGTAGCAAACAATTGCTATTGTTCATTTCATGCTATGGAAACCAGGATAAATTCTGGTTCCATGGGCCTAATGGCTCTGAAGTAACTACTTTGCTAGCATGAAGCCAAAGCAATGTTCCCCATGATAATGATTTTTCTTTTCTTTTGCTCCATGAAAGAGTGGCTCGATTCCTCAAATGATAAAAGATCAAATGTTGGCAACAATTTATGGCCAATGCATTGGAGATGCCCTTGGACTTTTGACAGAGTTTATGACAAAGGAGGAGGCAAAGACTGTAAGAATGTTATAATTTTTTATTTTAACTTAGCCAAACAATATACAATCATTTTTGTAAAGATTTCATTAGGGCCTCAGTATCGCATCTTGGTTCGCACAAGTAATTGTTGGTGACAAACCTTGAAGCTGCCCTTTGAACTTGTTCAATTTGTGCATGCACAAATTGAACAAGTTCAAAGGGCAGCTTCAAGCATTTCAAGCAATTACTTGTGCGAACCAAGATGCGTTACTGAGGCCCTAATGAAATCTTTACAAAAACCAATAACAAAGATCAAAACTTTCAGCCTGCGAACTTATCTCACACACACACAACTGAAGCAAACAAAAATTTCCTTGTGATGATGAGGCTAGAGGTTTTAATATGATCTCAAATAGTTACTAAATGAAAGGTCAAATTGAGGGAAGGATAAATATTTTTCTATAGGGAAAGGGATTGGGGCATATTGAAAGCTTTGTGTACTTATTTCCATGTCTGACATCCCATAGTGTTATTGTCTCACAATTGTAATCAATGCAACATATTCTCAGTTACAACAAAGTTAAATCAAGCTCATAATTGTGTTTTGTTTTCGGACCAGCGAATATTAGTTCATAGTCTGAAACCAATTATTTCCAATACCATGGAAAAGAAGAAAAAAACCATCAAACAACAAATTCACATTTACACTGAAACTCTTAAGGAGTAAAGGAGGGTGTGGGGCAATGTGACATACTTGTATGGTCTTTGCATTGCAACTTAGAGGCACCATATTTGTGTCACTCTAGCCATATTGCATTTCACTGAGCTGATCATGACGCATGAGCCGATGAGGTGTTGATTTTATAGTGACTCAAAGCAGTGCTTTTCACTTTTAAGAAAAACCCTAAAAACTGGCCTTTATTACAACTCATCTGATATTGTGCATCAGAGACTGTATGGTTTGATATTAGTTAATTTAATAGCTTCTATTAATAACAAAAGTATTTTTTAAATCAAAAATGCTGACTCAAAGCGGCAGGCTTTATTATATTTGCCAAAAACATTCTTCGTATCATAATTTGACAAATATAATAAAGACTGCTGCTTTGAGTCAGCATTTTGATTTTGTCAAATTATGATACGAAGAATGTTTTTGGCAAATAATACAGTTATCTTTTATCATCATCTCATTACCCGAACAGTACTATGGCAAGAAGCCAACAGAATTAAAGTATGAACAGAAGGTTCCAGATTTCCATCGCAGTCGATGGAAAGTTGGTGACTGGACAGATGATACAGACCAAATGATTCTCATTCTGCAGTCACTGCTCTATAAAAAGGGAGAGGTAATAATGTAAAGATAGATGGTATTGCAGACCTGACAACCTTCCCAGATTCACACTCTTGGTTATGATTGAATTTTCCTGGATTCTCAATCATTGAATTTGTTAATTATTTTTTGACCGGGTGGGGGGGGGTTAAAAACTGGTTTTCTATTTTATGTTGAAATTTGTACATTGTTATGGTTTGTCTTTTATTTTAATGTTACTCTTTGACCTTGGAAGATTTTCTGTCCAAAAGGTTGGCAGGTCTGTTACTGATTTAGATATTTGTTTGTTTTTTTGTTAGATTATTTATAAGATTAAGTTAATTAACTTATATTTCGTTTTAGTATTATAATTACTTCACTAAAAGAAGAGAGAGGGGAGAAGGTATTAAGATTGGACAAAGGTTTCTGATAATTTTCATTCTCAGCTGATTAAATAGTGGACTTGACCTCCATCCCAGCAACAACATGGGGTCTAAGTCCTGATTTTTTTCCCTTTATATCATTAGTAATATTAAAAAAACTCACAAACGAAATATACATTATAGTAAGAACCCTGTATAGCGACATCGATTTGGCAGTAATCACCACCTTCAAATCGACAATCAAGAAGAAATTTATGGTCCAATAAAAACTCATACTTTCCAACTGATGAAATTCCTTAGTTGTAGCCAATGAAAATGCTTGATTAGCTAACCAATGACATCCAGTCCCCTCGGAACAGTTGATGTGAGCCTTTTCAATAGGTGAGATAAAGCGAGACAAAAGCTTAGCTTACCCGTTGATTTGCATTGCACAAGTGTTCGCTAACCAGTCGACTGCTTTGGCGCAAGCAACTGTCACAGTGATTGACCAGCTTGTGAATGCACCACACCAATGGAGCATGTCTCAGTTATGAAATACTGCACCATAGACTTGCTGTGAGTATCTGTGATTTCTGATCCCGAGCATGAATATGAAAATGAATCACGGTGTCTACTCAAACTTTTACCAAGTTGAAGAGAAAAGCTTTGACTATAATACTATTAGCGCACAAGCGAGTGCCACAGTGGTCGACCAGTGAGTGAATGCTTCCACCTAAGCTACCATTTTTGTCTTACTTTGCCTCACCTACAGAATGGGCCTTGGGAATTTCCCATAACTTGACGGCGATCATCAAGATCAGAGAGAAAATTGAACAGCCTGGTTTTGAAACACAGAGAACAAAGCAGCAACTGCCAACAAATGTCAATGTTGGATGCAGCTGTGCTGTTGCATTCCAAACAGTCGAGTGATCAACACATCAACATTATGGCCTATCATAATTGATCAGGCAAAGATGATAATGGACATACTAGAAATGACGAGTTTTCAAGCAAGCAATGACTGGCTTTGTTGTTTCAAGAAGCAACATGATATTATTTTCAAGGTAAGGTGGTGAAACCACCACTGTAAATAGTTGGAAAGAGACAACCATGGTATAGTAGTTCTCCCCCGCTCCCATTATTTTTAGTTGTGCTCCATAACAAAAAATTTGTCTGATCCTGATAATGTCGTTATAGAGAGGTTGCATTTTATAGTAAAAACTCTGTTTTGCATCCTGAAAGTGCTTATAAATAGAGGCCACTATATAATAACAAAATTTATTATCATTGCTCTCTCTATCAAAAATAATGAAGGGGTCCTTAAATTTCATTTGCATCTGAACTTTTCTTCAAATACAACTATTGAGAAACAGATCATTCTTATTATAGTATCACCTTTGCTCCGATCATATCACTCTATCACATATTAAAATGTCTGTGTTTAGCATTTTTGTAGCTGTTAAAAACTGTTCCACGTTGCTCTCTGTCTATATCCTAGATTGTTTTTTCCTGGTTCTAGCGGGCACCCTTATCTGAGAGGGAAGAAATCAAATGCATAGTTCATTTGTTTTTTTTGAGAGATGACATTTTTTCTCTTGGAAATCATCTCCCTGTTATGTACGATTGTACTTTTAGTTTTGAATGTTTTTAATGTACTCTGTAAGTATTTGAGTGCATCCTGCGGGATCCTTAGGTTGATCTGGATGGGATTTTGGGTAATGTCAAATTAGGGACATTGATGGATTGCTAGTGGATCCTCTGTTCCCTATTTGGTTTAGTCCCCTTTGCCTTCCTTTTTCTTTGGTACTTTAAACTTCAGATCTACAACTTTTCCCCTGTTATCTTCCTTTTTATTAATGCTCAAATAACCTTTAAATGTCGCCAGCACTATTAAACCTCTAAAAACAAACAAACACTGCAGTTTGAAAGGCATTTTAAGCAAAATTGTTAAAAACGTAGACTGGGTTTTTGTATGACCACAATGATTTAAGGATCTTTTTTTATACCCTGGGATGAAATTTGTAAATGTATCATCATTGCAAATTTACATACTGATTTCTCAATGTTAAAAAAAGAAAATTCTATCCTGGATTTTAAAAAACAAAAACGAAAAGAAAGAAATATTTGTTCAAAATAAATGTTTTTCATTGTGTTCTTTTCACCAAAATATAAAATGAAAACAATGGCACAGGAAATATACTAAGATATGGTAGAGGTTTTGAATTTGATTTGGTATATAATTTATTGTAGCCATTAATTTATACAAATTTGTAGAACACGGTTGATTAAAGTAAAAATGCCAGAAATTCAAACTTTTAGCACACTTTACTCTATTACTGATAAGGGCATGATCATCATCATACATCGTGGCTTGTGCTCTTGAGCACTTTGCCAGTCAGCTGTCTCCACGAATCACGATCCTCTGTGGTGCGCATGAAATCTGTGGAGCAGGCACTTATGTTGGTAACAACAAGATATGAAGTGAGTAGAAAAGTGCCAGAAGACAATAGAGAATAAAAAAAATTTTCGCGGCGGTGGTGGGGTTTGAACCTGCGACCTTATTGGTACGACAACTCCGCCTGGCAGGTGAGAGCGTGGCTCTACCGTGTGAGCTATCCACGAACACAAAAATATTCGTATCAAACCCAAGTCATATTTCTAGAGCTCTCTCTCACCCACTTCTGGAGATCGCAGGCTCGCTCGCACACAACCATTGCGAAGTTATTTTTGACCAGCAGTTAAGCTTAATAGCCAATATTCTCAACACAAACATATAACATAGAAACGATTGAGACATTGAGTATGCTCCGGTATATGGGGTGAATTTTTAATTCAGAAAAGTGAGTGGAGCAGGCACTTATGTTGGTAACAACAAGATATGAAGTGAGTAGAAAAGTGCCAGAAGACAATAGAGAATAAAAAATTTTTTCGCGGCGGTGGTGGGGTTTGAACCTGCGACCTTATTGGTACGACAACTCCGCCTGGCAGGTGAGAGCGTGGCTCTACCGTGTGAGCTATCCACGAACACAAAAATATTCGTATCAAACCCAAGTCATATTTCTAGAGCTCTCTCTCACCCACTTCTGGAGATCGCAGGCTCGCTCGCACACAACCATCGCGAAGTTATTTTTGACCAGCAGTTAAGCTTAATAGCCAATATTCTCAACACAAACATATAACATAGAAACGATTGAGACATTGAGTATGCTCCGGTATATGGGGTGAATTTTTAATTCAGAAAAGTGAGTGGAGCAGGCACTTATGTTGGTAACAACAAGATATGAAGTGAGTAGAAAAGTGCCAGAAGACAATAGAGAATAAAAAATTTTTTCGCGGCGGTGGTGGGGTTTGAACCTGCGACCTTATTGGTACGACAACTCCGCCTGGCAGGTGAGAGCGTGGCTCTACCGTGTGAGCTATCCACGAACACAAAAATATTCGTATCAAACCCAAGTCATATTTCTAGAGCTCTCTCTCACCCACTTCTGGAGATCGCAGGCTCGCTCGACACACAACCATCGCGAAGTTATTTTTGACCAGCAGTTAAGCTTAATAGCCAATATTCTCAACACAAACATATAACATAGAAACGATTGAGACATTGAGTATGCTCCGGTATATGGGGTGAATTTTTAATTCAGAAAAGTGAGTGGAGCAGGCACTTATGTTGGTAACAACAAGATATGAAGTGAGTAGAAAAGTGCCAGAAGACAATAGAGAATTAAAAAAATTTTCGCGGCGGTGGTGGGGTTTGAACCTGCGACCTTATTGGTACGACAACTCCGCCTGGCAGGTGAGAGCGTGGCTCTACCGTGTGAGCTATCCACGAACACAAAAATATTCGTATCAAACCCAAGTCATATTTCTAGAGCTCTCTCTCACCCACTTCTGGAGATCGCAGGCTCGCTCGCACACAACCATCGCGAAGTTATTTTTGACCAGCAGTTAAGCTTAATAGCCAATATTCTCAACACAAACATATAACATAGAAACGATTGAGACATTGAGTATGCTCCGGTATATGGGGTGAATTTTTAATTCAGAAAAGTGAGTGGAGCAGGCACTTATGTTGGTAACAACAAGATATGAAGTGAGTAGAAAAGTGCCAGAAGACAATAGAGAATAAAAAAAATTTTCGCCGCGGTGGTGGGGTTGTGTGCGAGCGAGCCTGCAATCTCCAGAAGTGGGTGAGAGAGAGCTTTAGAAATATGACTTGGGTTTGATATGAATATTTTTGTATTCGTGGATAGCTTTTACGGTAGAGCCACGCTCTCACCTGCCAGGCGGAGTTGTCGTACCAATAAGGTC
This sequence comes from Berghia stephanieae, assembly GCF_034508935.2. Lineage (NCBI taxonomy): Eukaryota > Metazoa > Mollusca > Gastropoda > Nudibranchia > Aeolidiidae > Berghia > Berghia stephanieae. Next base: position 14,929,429 of record NC_088365.1, on the reverse strand, counting down.
GCAGGTTCAAACCCCACCACTGCCGCGAAAAAATTTTTTATTCTCTATTGTCTTCTGGCACTTTTCTACTCACTTCATATCTTGTATGAAATCTGTGTTGCTTTTAAAATCACATTTGGCCAATTCAGGTTATTTAGATATGTCATTCTTTGTCTTCATCTAGCTCTCTTTCCTTCAATCATCCCAGATGTTACCAACTTTTCTATTCCGTTTTTAATCCACACATATCCCAGAAACCATAACTGCTTCTTTCTGATGGTATCGATCAACATTCTTCCCTTTCTCACCTTCTCCAACACTTCCTCGTTCGTATACCTGTCTGTCCATGATAGCCTCAACATTCTTCTATACATCCACATCTCAAATGCCTCAAACCTCCTCGTACATTCTTTGTCAAGCGTCCACGTTTCACAACTGTATAAAAGGGTACTTATACCATATGTTTCTACTACTTTCATTCTGGTCTTCAAATTTAGGTTGTTGTTTGACACAACTGGTCGCATTTTATGGAAACGTTTTTTGCTATTGCTATTCTTTGTTTTATATCCTCAATGTCACGTGCGTCATTGGTAATGATAGTGCCTAGATATTTAAATTTCTTTACTTGTTTGATGGTCTCTCCTTTGCTTGACAAGTGGAAGGTCGTGTTGTTGTCTTTCTTTGAGACCACCATGCATTCGGTTTTCTTAACATTTAGTTTTAGGCCCATCTCTTCACTTTTACATGAAACGAGTAGCTTTCATCATGGCAGCGCACTCCATGGCCCATGGATCATGGGGGATAATCACAAAGTGAGTTTGAGTTCCAACTCCTTTAACGTGGTTAATGTTTGACTTTATTTACAGCAGTTAACTTGAACAGTGTTTAATTTGAAAATTACTGCAGAGGGAAACAATATTCTCAGCATTGCCAATGTTATTCCCATTTTGTTTTTCTTCCAAGATAGACCCTGTTGATTTTGCACAGAGAATGCGTTTTTGGATGAGGAGAGGATTTCCAGAGCTCGGTGATTGGGGTGGAATGGGCATTGGTCAAACTACAAAGACAGTACTGAGTAACGAAGATTTCTTGATGGACCCTCACAAGGTAATTATATGTATCAGCTATGATCACTGCTCTCTTTTTTTAGCTGCTGTTCATGTGATATGATAAGGAATGTGCTAATTTTCTTCTCTTAAATAACTTCTCTTTTTTGACATTAAAAAAAATATGTAGATTAATATGTTGTTTTTTGTTGTTGTTTTTTTTTGTTTTTGTTTTTGTTTTGTTTTTAATAAACCATAGTCTGCTTTCTAGAAATGTTGTGAATAAATTTAAATTGTCAACTTATTTGTTCTTTTAACAAAAATCAGGTTCCTCTTAGCGGGTGGTTGGATGGGAGCATCACCCTTGAATCATATACCTATGATGTTCGCATGGGTGTACGATCCGATAGTGATGTCGTTTCTTCTTCTCTTTACTAGCCTATCCTGCTTCTTTGGTTTGTGATTGTATTTTTGACAGGGGATATTTTTTTTCTGTAAATCTTCTGCCTGTTTGTTCTTGGTTATTTATAATTTAGCTTATGATATCTTTAGGTTATGATTTTGATTTACATTTGTACTATTTTTGTTAGATTGCTTGTTTTTTTGTTTCAGCGGTCTCTCATATAACCTCAATTGTGTTGGAAGAGACCTAAAGCAACAAACAAAACAAAACAAAAGGTTCCTCTTAAAAGTGCTCTGACTGGCAAAAAGAGCTCATTACCAGTCCAGTTAAGCTGAACAAATCTATGCAAGCATCTTTTTATTAATGGTAGTTGGCACACCCTTCTTTCTGCAACAGGATTTACAACTTAGTGCTGAAATAAAAACTTTGATTTCAACCTTTCTTTCTCATTTGCCTTTTCGAAAATATTTTAAGTTTTGGAATAATTTGCCATTGATTTCACTCACTTAAATTAACGGTGAAATTAACATGAAATTAATAGCGATATTTGAACCTGTGCCAGTTTGTCGTCATACTTTTTCACATCAGATCATGTTTGTCTTATATTTTGTTCCTTTGAATATCTTACCCTGTAGCCAATTATATTTTGCTTTTAAGAAATTAAATTTTTTTATCTAATCAAAAGATTTATAGAATGTTATTTATTTTGTCTAAAATTTAAGGTGAACTAATTGCAAGGAAAACATTAATGACATGTCACAATAAGGTAATAATTACTACGAGCTTAAAAGAAAAAAAAAGTGTTACAAGCTTGTTTAAATTCATTTTAAGGAATACTTTTTACCAAACTATCACAGTAAATGAAATGTAGTCCTTCAGAGCCCTTAGGCCCATGGAGCCAGGTTTTTATCCCATTTTGTATAGCGTGAAATGGACAATAGCAATTGCTTGCTTCCATTTGGATAAGACTCTAGTTCGTCATAAAGTACTTTCACCAGAGCTAACAGACCTACTTACCCCATTACTGCTGGGTGGAGAGGGAGGTTCCAAAAAAAATTTCGGCTTCATCTGGAATCGATCTCAGTGGATGTGAGGTGAGCATGCTAGCCACGGAGCTATCCAAATAGCTGATAAAACTTTTCTGAACAACTGAACTGGATTAAATGGTAGAGAAAAGTAAATCGCAGTTATCTATGTCACATGAAGACAGGATTTTTGGGTTCAGCTTCTTTCACTGATTCATTTCTTATTTCTTAGGTTGCAGAACGATTTTGGGAGCAGACTGGTCGCAAGTCAGCAGCAAATGGTTCAGTGATGCGTACATCTATTCTCGGTCTCCACCAGTGGAAGGATATTGAAGCTGTCAAGAGTAATGCTCTATCAATCTGTAAAGCCACACACTATGACCCTAGGTAGGTCAAAGTTAATAGTCCCACAAACACATTGTTTATGCCCCACCCTAATTTGTAAAAGAATTGTATAATTTAAAATCTTCCAGGATATTGTTTAAGCCCCACTTCACGGACGTTCATTCATTTTTTCCTAGAACCCCCAGTTTGATTATGTGAACAGTGATGTTCTTCTAGAGAATGTATTTGTGTCACTTGCCTTTTTACTTTTCAGTTGAATGAGCAAACTACATGACATGAGTTATTGTTCTTGCATTTGTTTCCATCCAATTTAGATGTCAAGCATCAGTGGTAGCAGTAACAACGTGCATAGCCTTAATACTGCAACACACTCAGCACTTGTTAGATGACCCAAGCACAAAAAAGCTTAATGTGGATAAACTTATTCGACAATCTTATGATATGGCATGTCAAGTTTTGGACACAAAAGAGGAGGTCGGTATTTTTGAAAATTTGTCGATATAATTTTTAACCGTTTATATTTCAGGAGCCTGGGGGTGTTACAAATGCCTATAATGCCCCTTCCACCGAATCATCATTGCTACATCTGCCACCATTATCATCACACCCAACACTACTACACCCACCACTTCCTTGTCATTATCTTCACATCATCATCATCATCATCATCATCATCATCATCATCATACTCATCATTGCTACAAGTATTTCAGCTACCAACCATCAACATTACCAATACTACTACAACCACCACGACCACATCATTAATCATCATCATCATCATCATCATCATCATCATCATCATCACCACTACCACCTCTATTACAGCCACTCCTATATCATTCTTATCCATACTAGCGCTACTACAGCCAATAATGATCACTACCAACATCAATGCTATATTTTTTATTATTAATAGTGGAGAACCCGCAATATTTGCAGGAGAAATAAAGGCTATTACGAAAAGGCAGTCACCTATTATACTTATTATACTACTGTATTGTTGAAATATACATAGATTGAGACAAATCTTTTTTGAGTCAACAGGTAATAGAATTATCTTTAATTTAAGAAAGGCTTGCAAGTTCCTTGTATTTCAATCTGTAAAAAATAGTTTTATCATTTTTAGATTTGCCGGCAATTCTGTGCTTGATGATAAATATTTAAAATTGGCTTTACAGAACAATGTTGATTGCCAACCTTTTCTTTTTTAACCCTCTCCTTACCAACTGTAGGAAAATCGTCACATTCGTTACGGTAAAACCAACATTTTTCTTATTCAAATTTCTTTTGTACATCATGAAATTTAATGGAAATGAGCAGTGTGTTGTAGAGCATGTTTTGCTGAAGAAATTGTGTTTCGCAAGAATCTTACTGCTGTTGTGTCTAAGTGATAAAAAATCGATTTTTGTGTTAGTTGGGTGTGAAGTTTTGGGGAAAATCCTGAAAATGGCTGGTAAGGAGAGAGTTAAATGAAGATTATTATTGCTTGATAGTAACAAGAGAGGTTTATAATCATGTCATCCTTTTTTGTTGCGGATTAGATTATTATTATTTGGTAGTATCAAGAGAGATTTAAAATAAAGTCATCATCTTTTGTTGCGGATGTGCTAGAACTATGTAGAATCAATTACACTTGCATGTGCAATGATAGGCAATGGCCAATTTAGGACTGAGTATTACAACCTAGCAGATTTTCCTAGTATTAATATGAGTCAATTTGTGATATAATTAAGCTGAAATTTAAAAGGATTTGCAAGTCTGTAAAATATAGTTTTATAATTTTTAGACTTGACAGTTATTCTGTGCTCGATTATAAAAATTCAATATTGGCAGTACCTACAGAACAATGTTAATCCCCAACCCTATTTTTAAATTTTATTTTAGATTATTGTTAGAAAACATAAGGAGGAAGGAGGTGGTTATATTTTTGGTAGGTAATGATCAACTATTATTTGTTAAATAGCACAGATGTGCTACACAGGATTTTCGAAATTTTTAGTTTACTCTTGCAGGAAAAATTTGCCCGACCAACTTTGACCCACAACGAGCACTTCACAAAGTGAGCTAGTTATATGTCATGTTTGTTCAAAGAAAATTTCAAAGAGCGAAGAAGTTATTTTATGCAAAGAAAGCTAAAAGCAGTTAAATATAGACACACTGAATATCTTTTGAAATACTAGGGAGTAGATTTCAGATATTCTCTTTCATTCTTTTATTTTTTTGATATGTAGTTTGAAAAAAGAGCAAGGCATGACATAATAATAATTTTGTTTTTCAGAAAGATGAATTATGGAAGTTCATGTCATGCACTGATATAAAAAAGCTTGACCTTACAGAACGTGACAAAATTGGCTACACCTACAAGTGTATGGGCTCAGGGTTTTGGGCCCTCAAACAGAATGACTTCAAGAAGGCAATGATTAAACTGGTCATGGAGGTAAATAAGCTTACCTTTAAAAAAAAAAAAAAAAAAAAAAAGGGGGGGGGGGGGGGGGGGGAAGGAGGTGGTATTTTAATGATTCATAACTGTTGATTTATGGATTTTGTGTTAAAACTATAGTTTAAAAGATGAAGATGAAACTGAATTTGTATTATTTATAAATTTGTAATTTATATATATATATATATATATATATATATATATATATATATATATATATATATATATATATATATATATATATATATATATATGTCCACTTCATAGTTACTATGGTCCATCTTTTGATTTGAAGGAAAGAGGGAAGCAGACTGAATTTAGTCACCTCCACCCTGTCATAAATATTAAGATACATGATTTCATTTTTCAGAAGAATTGTTCTGAATACTATTTCAGACTGAAACTAAAATGCAAAATGTAATGCTGTGATACTCTAACTCACCCAATTCAAGCCCATACCTTTGTTTTACACGCTCTTCTCAGATATTTTTTGGTACTTTCAAAATTAGAAGAAGAAAAAATCCTGGTTGCCCAATCAAAAGGAAAGTTAATCAACAAGCACTATCGTGTAAAGATTAAAAGACAGTAGCTCTAATATTATGCAATTTATTCTTCACATAAAATTGTAAGTAATTATGGGGTAAAAGTAACCACAGTAAAATGGGGCAGTGTGGCTCAGCAGTACGGTCTTTGCATCGTAACCGAAAGGTACCGAGTTCGATCACCCACCACTGTGCTGTGTGGCCATGAGCAAGTCACCTAGCCCTAGCTCAATTTGCAGCTCTGCACTGCGGCTGACACCTGTTTTATTCCAGTCTTCCCTCGGAATAGACCCTAGAGACAAATTTCCCCCATGGGAAGAATAAGGGAATTTTGTTATTTAAAAAAGGAAATTAATCTTGTGTCATAGCATTGCCAACACGAAACGCTTTCTAATATTGAAAATCATTCAACAATTTTTGGAATATACATAGAAAATATTATTTGTTTATGAAGACTAATGTTTCACTTTTCTTAAGAACTGTAGAATGTCTTTTTAGAATTGCATTTTGTTAGATCATTTCAAATGGATAAGTCCAAAGCAATATTATAGGTGTGAGTTCAGAATGGAGGTTTGATTATCTTTTAACTTAGTAAAACTCCTATGTATCAATGTCAGGAAGATCTGCGAAGTGACAAGCTGGTCAAGATGCATCTTTTTGATCCTTTTTGATTGTGATAAATTGGGAATGAGTATATTGCAAAACAAACTTAGACAGATCATCAACAACTTATCTATTTCCTTTCATTTTTTTCAGGCTGGTGATGCAGACACAAATGGGAGTGTGGCTGGGCCAATGTTGGCGTGCAAACTGGGTCTGTCTTCCATCCCTCCCCACTGGATCTCAGATCTCAAACACAAGGACATGATGGATTCTCTCTATCAAAGGTAAATCTCTTAGGTATAATACACATACAACCAGGGTGTAATGGAATGCCTCAGGAGTCATTGCGGAAGTCATCGACTCTAGCTTCTTTTCATTACTATCACTTTTGCAAACAAATAAAAATGCAGTAAATGTGGAAAAAAATAAATTATCAACATTCTATTGTAAAAAAAAAAAGTTGTATAAAATATGTACAATGTTTTGATTTTTATATTGTAGGTTCATCACACTTCAGTCCCAAATGGAAAGGCCTATTGAAGAGAGGATGGACAATGAAGACATGAACATTGAAAAGATTCGAGAAAGAGGGGAAGCAATAAGATTAGAAACAGAAAGAAAGATGGATGAGGAGAGGAAGAGGAAAATAGAAGAAAAAGGAATTCACAATTTGTAATAGCAGTATATTTGTTTCATATCACTGCTTGTCTGTTGAAACAAACGTTATCTTAATAAGTATTTTGTATTTATAATTTTTTTTCTTTTCATTTTATAGCTCCTGTATAATGGAGCTGATGGCAATGTTCAGAGTTTACAAACTATTATACAGAAAGGTCACTGTTTTGACTCTTAAGGTCTTCAGGTGTCTTTAGATTTCGGCCATTCATTTTTTAAGGCTCGGTCCTGTGATTAAAAAAAACTGCTTTTCATATAACCAAAATGCTCAATCTAAACTTGCCACCTTGTTTGAGCAACAACCGTACATAACAAACACACGCACAGTGCTTATGATATCATGATTTTTTGCCTACTTTTACATCTAAAATCTTTTTTTTTTTAATGTGATTCTTGATTTTAATAGATGGAATGGACAAATTTTATTAATATATCACTGTGGAGTAGAGTAGTGGCAACTAGGCACATCAACGGTGTGCCATTTGGAATGTCATTTTGCACACATTGGGTAGTTAGAACTGATAGATTTGACTGAAAAAAAAATTGCGATAAACTAATGTTGTATGTAAAGGGTAACAAGCAAATGTGACAATCCATTCTACGCCAAAGAAACTATCTCCATGGAGTTATGGTTGGAAGGACCACCATTTTAATTTACACTACAAGTTCAGTTATATTTTTTTTAAATTGTCATGGAGTAATGGAGAATGGAGTAATTTTCTATACTTTTTTTTTGGGTTAAATTGAACAATTATGACAGCTCTAACAGATCCCTCTTTCTATTTAACATAAGGCTGTGATTTTATAGAAAATAAAATCTTCTTAATATTCTTTTTTTTTAATATATATATATAATTTTTATATAGCTTTAGATAGTTACCCCTAACACTTACCCCTGGCTGTGGGGCCTTACGTCATATTTATATTAGAATATGTAAATCATATTATGTATTTTTATTTTATTTTCATATTCTTGCATGCCATGTGTATATATATCATTTTAAATTATTATGATTATGATGATGTTGATTATTATTATTATTATTATTATTATTATTATTATTATTATTATTATTATTATTATTATTATTATTATCAGCAGCAGCAGCAGCATTATCATCAGGATTGTTATTGGTGCTATTGTTTTTGTTTTTGTTGTTGTTCTTATCATTATTTTAATAATCAGATTGGAAAAAAAAAATAAAACTCATGAACTTCAACATATTGTAAATTTTAGATTCATTGTTCAGTTGTTATGAAACTTAATGGAGAGAAAGAGCAATATTCAAACATGTATGATATTACTTGATAGAAATGATATTAAAAAATAACTATTTATGACTAATGTTGTGGGTCCACAAAAAGAACCACTCTACCTATTCTATATGTTGATATGAGTAATAATTTTGGCTGGGGCCTTTTGACTCCCCATTGTGGGTGGGGCCTTTTGAATCCCCATTGTGGGCGGAAAGGTTAAGGTCATTCTTGCTGTTTCTTCTATCGCCTGTTTTTCTTTTCCATGTTGCTTTATGTCCTTGTCTTGGAATGAGTTAGTATTGCCCCTGTCCTTGCCGGGACTCTTGGCTGAGAGCGAGCAATCAAATGTATATTAATTTTGTTTTAGGAGATGATATTTTCTTCTTTGCAAATCATCTTTCTATTATGCAGTTATAGTTTTCTTGTTTTGAATATATTTTTAAAGAAATTTAAGTGTATTTCTTAGTCAGATCCTTTGCTTGTGTCTGGAAGGAACTTAAAGGTGATGTTGAGATAAGAACATCGTTAGCTTGCTCGTGGAATCTATTTCTGTTTCATATTTAATTCAGTCCTTTGTGTATTACCTTTATCAGATGTTTTTAAATGTTAATCTAGAAAATTGTTTTACAATCCTATCTTCTTCCTTTGTACTGGCCTTTAAATGACCTAAGGCGTCCTAAGCAGAGTAAAGCGCTTGAAAAGAGAGATATCAGTAATAATTGATATTCTGTTCATTTTAAAATAATTTTCACCTACTGGACGGTATTCATTTCTTTTGTCTGATTTTCAGTAAAAGTTAGTGTCGCCCAGCATAAAAAGTCATCTCTATGAAAACTCAAATAATACTTGATATATTCCATCAGATTTGGGTCAGGGTATTGTTGTGGTCATTCATCCAACGTGTAAGCCTTGTCATAATAAATATACACCCAGTATTTTTTTTTATATTCAAAGATTTATATAATTTGTTTTTCAAACTGGATATTTTTATTTGGTAATTTGTCAAGATCAAGAAATAATCTCCTTCTCATAGGAAGAGGTAGTCATTGCTCTGCCTCTCAATGGCTGAAGCCTCTATCCCCATCCACTCCATTAGCTACGAGATCAAAACTGGCTAAACCCTCATTTAAGACCAACATGTAGATTGCTCTTGAAATTCTCTCTCTGGGTGGGGTCTTTTATCCTCCCATCTTGGACAGGGAGGAACCATGTCTTTTATCAGCCTCTATCTGTTTTCCAACGTACTCTCTGCCTTTGTCTTGGATTGAGATTACTGGTTTTGTCCTGGCCCTGGCCAGAATCCTTAGCTGGCAGGGAAATAGTCAAATGTATATTTATACTTTAGGGAGAGGATATTTTTGTCCTTGTAAGTAATCTGTCTGTTATATCCAATTATAGTTA
>NC_088365.1:14889710-14912210 GCF_034508935.2 Berghia stephanieae | reverse complement strand
GAGGAGAAGAAGAAGAAGAAGAAGAAGAAGAAGAAGAAGAAGAAGAAGAACAAGAACAAGAACAAGAACAACAACAACAACAACAGCAACAACAACAACAAGAATTTGTTAAAGAATCGTATCCTATCCAATGTAATAGTCTATTTCATGCTTCGGAAACCCTGACAAACTCCATTTCCATTGATCTTTTGACTCTATATGACTTCTTCCTGGTCCCGTGACAAAATTATGTCTGATCGTCACAATCTGGTAATAATAGATTGGGGTAAACAAGACGCCCGTAATGACTTAAAATGACAACTAAATAAAAAGCTCCGTGGAGTTCTCTTATGAAGTCGAAAAATATAAATATTGTCTGTTAAGACAATATAAATTGTGTTCAATGTTGGTCTACTTTTCATCAGGTTCATTGAACAGGCACTGAACTTGAACTGACAGCTATGAATATTATAACTCTCCCTTTTTCCCCAACTATGAAGTTGGACTTATGTTAAAGTGCTTTGACGGAAAATGTATAGACCCAGTCTATATATCCTGAATTTGCATTACTATAGAAATTTCGTAATTTTGTTGGGTTTTGTTTTCTTCTCCAGAATTCTGAATGCAGTCCACAATATCTGATTCATACCACCATAATGTATAATATTTAAGACGGGTGGTCACAATTATACTAGAATGAATTTCTATATTTACCTTCTAAATTGTCAGTTTAATAGTTATCATTTTTAACTACTTTTTTTCTTTTCTTTTCTTCTTCCTTGTCAATGAGCATAAAGGATCTCATCACTTTTCAATTGTATACCGACCAAGGAATTTACCCAATGGAAACCGTACGGTGCTCTTATTGGCTAACCAACCAGCGGCCTCGATGAGAAAAATATCCGCCATTGAGACATGGGCTAGGAATTGCGTTACTATAGTAAACAAGCGCTGATCGGCCGTTCATGAAATCTAAGAAAATAACTTCCTGCTCGCTCGTTTAACTCAAAATTATTCAAAACGATGTCTCTAAAATGATATAAATGTGACTTCTTAAGGTTTTCTTCACGGTCAAAACCACACAACATTCTATTAATGATTACGTCCTAGGCAAAAAGGAATATTGACAGGTCGACCGAGCCGAGAGTTGAACTCGTCAGACGACAAACATCAATGCTAAGTGTAGAGAGAGAGAGTCAAGCTCTTGTTTGTCTTGTCCTGTTCTATATAGAGAAAAGGATAAATAGTATAGCCCCGTGTGTGAGTGGTTTCGTGTCATAGTAATGTTTTTAAATTGTTTCTGTTGTTTATGTGTGTAGTGACGACTCTCTCACACTCACTGCATCATCATAGCAAAGAGACGCCAACTTTAAATTTGGCTCACAGGAATTTCAGACACCACTCGTAGGAATTTCAATACCGAAAGAGGAATTCCCGCACACAAGAAAGGGGAATTGGAATGGTATTTGGCATCCATATTGTATAGTATCTAGTTCTAAATAGATAACTGATTAGAATTATATTATGATATATAAACACAATGCCAAATACAATTCCGAAGTTTCCTTATTTCAAAAGAAGTAAAGCCCCAAAACCTAATGATAGTGATTGTAGTACTGGTGGTAGTGAAGATGATGTGGTGTTGGTGATTGTAGTAGTAGTGGTGTTGATGATGATGTGGTGGTGGTGGTTGTAGTTGGAGTAGTAGTGATAGTGATGATGATGTGGTGGTGGTTGTAGTAGTAGTGGTAGTGATGATGATGTGATGGTGGTGGTTGTAGTAGTAGTTGTAATGGTGATGATATGTGGGTGGTGGTGGTATTAGTAGTAGTAGTAGTAGTAGTAGTAGTAGTAGTAGTAGAAGTAGTAATGATGATGATATTGTGGTGGTGGTTGCAGTAGTAGTGGTAGTGATGATGATGTGCTGGTGGTGGTAAAGTTGTAGTGGTAGTGATGATATTGTGGTGTGGTTGTAGTAGTAGAGGTATTGATGATGATGTGGTGGTGGTTGTTGTAATAGTTGTGGTAGTGATGGTGTAGTAGTAGTAATGATGATGATGGAGTGGTGGTGGTTGTAGTAGTGATGATGATGTAGCGGTGGTGTAGTGGTAGTGATAATGATATAGTGGTGGTGGTTGTAGTAGTTGTGGTAGTGATGACGTTGTGGTTGTCGTGCTTGGAGTAGCAGTGGTAATGATAATGATATGGTGGTGGTGGTGGTGGTTGCAGTAGTAGTGGTAGTGATGACGATGTGGTTGTGGTGGTTGTAGTAGTAGTGGTAGTGATGATGATGTGCTAGTGATGGTATAGTTGTAGTGGTAGTGATAGTGATGTGGTGCTGGTGGTTGTAGTAGTAGTGGTAGTGATGATATTGTGGTGGTGGTTGTAGTAGTAGTAGTAGAAGTAGTGATGATGATGTGGTGGTGGTTGTTGTAATAGTAGTGGTAGTGATGGTGTAGTAGTAGTGCTAGTGATGATGATGGAGTGGTGGTGGTTGTAGTAGTGATGATGATGTAGCGGTGGTGTAGTGGTAGTGATAATGATATAGTGTGGTGGTTGTAGTAGTAGTAGAAGTAGTGATGATGATGTGGTGGTGGTTGTTGTAATAGTGGTGGTAGTGATGGTGTAGTAGTAGTGGTAGTGATGATGATGGAGTGGTGGTGGTTGTAGTAGTGATGATGATGTAGCGGTGGTGTAGTGGTAGTGATAATGATATAGTGGTGGTGGTTGTAGTAGTAGTAGAAGTAGTGATGATGATGTGGTGGTGGTTGTTGTAATAGTGGTGGTAGTGATGGTGTAGTGGTAGTGGTAGTGATGACGATGGAGTGGTGGTGGTTGTAGTAGTGATGATGATGAAGTGGTGGTGTACCCTAGTGGTAGTGATAATGATATAGTGGTGGTGGCTGTAGTAGTTGTGGTAGTGATGAAGTGGTAATGGTGGTTGTAGTAGTAGTGACAGTGATGATGTGGTGGTTGGAAAACACATTTTAGGTTATTATAATGCACGATTACACACATTCTCTAACTTCATTTTGTGACAGCTTTATTGAAGCATAAATATACGCAACAGTTCTGAACCATTTTATTGTGGCTTTTGATATTGTTTGTTGTTTTTCTTGTGTCGTTATGTTGACATGAGACCGAATGAATGGTAATGGTTACATTCCCAGCCCATGATATAATGGCGCTGAATGCTTTCATTGGTGGACACTTTTTAGGCTTCGTATGTATTCTCATTCGTTTAATTCTATGATACCGACCGCTAGTCCTTATCGTAGAATTATTTGTTGACTTTCAGCTCACTCACTTGAGTTCTTGGCAATTCAGTTCTATAATTTGAGCTCAAACCTCGATCACTGGGGGTAAAGTTCGATGTCTACTCTTCTCGACCATTTCGCTTCCCACCGTTAACTATCTGCTGTTGATATTAAACAACATTGTCGTGTCTCTGGTTTCTGGATATAAAAGGCGGAGAGAGAAAAATAACAATAGCCAAAATGAAACCTCTAAAGATCGATTCCCCCCCCCCCCCCCACCCCAACAACTTGTCATGAAAGCCGTTAACTTAATGCCTTATCGTTTACTTCGACTCGATTTCCACTGATCTACAAAACATCACAAGAACAAGAACAGAAGATAAAAAACAAGAAAATAAATGAAAACACCAACTGGATACAAATTCTACGAGCAATATGGACATTATGAGCCATAAAATACCGATTTGAGCAATGGAGAGTTTTGTTATTGCTCCAGGTATCGAGCAAGTTAGAAGGCCGCGTGACACGACCCCCCCCCCCCCCCCCCCCTTCCTTCTCCTTTTTATCCACTACTATCGGCAAGAGATAAGGAAAATAAAAAGGGTAATTGACAGGTCGGAAGAAAGAACGTTGCAGATTATAATATAGAAGTTGTGTAATGGTAAGGGTGGCGTATAAACGACAGAAAGGCTATCCATACTTTCCAATTGCCGTCACCTCTCTCCTCTCTCTCTCTCTCTCTCTCTCTCTCTCTCTCTCTCTCTCTCTTCTCTCTCTCTCTCTCAAAATACTCATATTATTCTTGTAACAAACTCAGTTTCTCCCTCACCCCCCCCCTCTCTCTCTCTCTCTATCTATCTCTCTCTCTCTCTCTCTCTCTCTCTCTCTCTCTCTCTCTATTCTCTTCTCTTTTGCCCAAACACACACTTAACCATTTATTAGTTCCTCTTATTTATATTTTGCAAATTTGATATTTTGTAACACCAAGGCTCCGAAACCACCGGACCAACTGTCACCAGCTTTTGCACGGTGTTTACAGTTGACATGAAGATGGTTTGTGTGTACTATGGAATTGATCAGATGTCGTGATGATTTTATAGAAAAATCAAATTCTTCGTCAAATCTCATCAAAAATAGACGTCATCATTTTTAGCACGTGGGTCGTATGTCAACCTTCCGGTTACCGATTATGACAATGAGGTGGGAGTACTTGCATTGAATTAATGCCCGTTAGTGGTTCCTCTCATTATTTTGAATACAATCGTTTCCTTAAAATTTATATTAAGCCTTTACTGCACTTAACATTGGGAAAACAATTCTAAGATAGATGGGCGAAATGTATAAGATATTAAATGCAGAAAATATCTCTCCAGGCCTAAATAAAAAGCTCTGTGGAGTTCTCTTATGAAGTCGAAAAATATAAATATTGTCTGTTAAGACAATATAAATTGTGTTCAATGTTGGTCGAATTTTCATCACGTTCATTGAATAGACACTGAACTTGAACTGACAGCTATGAAAATTATAACTCTCCCTTTTTCCCCAACTGTTTGTTCGCCCAACCTTAATAAACAAAAATCTTCAGTAAAATTATCTCTCCCTCTACACACACAGACAAACATACACAAACACACACACACACACACACACACATACACACACATCCACATACATACTAATCCAATAGTCAGAAATAAAATCAAACAATCAATAAGCACACAATAACAATTCGCGCTCTTTGACATCCAAGGCACAGCTCGGAGTACAGTGAATAGCTAGGGACCTACCCTGCCGTACCCATAAAACGCAAGACTTTACAATTAAGGGATAAGTGAGTAATTCTATCAATGCACAAGTAGTCACGTATTGGAACCAGATCGATCTAGGACAAGAGGTTAACTCACTCAACCCAAACACCGACTATATCCGTAGTTTACCTGAGTTACTTTTACCCCATGCCTATTTATTTCGTGTTTACGAGGCGTAGTATTAATGCTAATGTTTTTAGTTTTTACACGTTAATGGTAGTTGAATAAAACTATCTATGTACGTGCTCATTTTAAATACATTTTTTTCCAATTTTGAAAAGTAGCAAAAATCTCTAGGATTGAGTGAGTTAAAAGAAAAGACGTTTGTGGGCGGTTTAGATTTCCGTTTTAAAAGGCGACGTACATAGGCAAATTGAAGTTTGTAGGGTGATTCAAAAATAATAGAAATAGTGGAATGACGAAAATGATATGAGCTCAAGTGGATATTAAAAAACGATTATCGATACTTTCAGTTTCTTATATGTATATATTTATATAATGATATAGACGTTTGACAATGCAGTGTAGAAATGTAAAAAATGGATTAATGAATGAATGAATGAATGAATGAATGAATGAATGAATGAATGAATGAATGGTAGACGCCCTCAGTATGATTAGTGGCGTCAACATTCTTTGCTATTCTCTTTTTAGTAAAGATATAGAGTGGTACGGGTTGTGTGTGTTGGGGATGGGGGAGTAGGGGGTAAGGCAGGAAAGGAGAGATTAAATGAGACGGAAATTGATCATCTTCGAGGATAGAAATGTAGAGACAGAAAAACCTTACGATATATTAGACAATTACATACAATAAATCATTTGAAATAATAAGATGTCGCTCTGGTATAATACAATTTATAAGTAATCATGCAATGCTTTTTGTCGTGGAAAAGATACTAGAATTTGTTTTAAAGGTTGACCAACAATACAACACTAAGGCACGCCAAACTTTAAACCATGGAGAAGAGGATTCCGCCAGCCAAAATCTATAGTGAGCAGTCAGTAAAATAATATCGAAACCAATTAATCATTCAGGTCCCCGTTAATCTAAAAACTATGACAAGCGTTCTGAAAAAAAAAGTCTATCAAACGCTGAGATAAAATCAAAAAAGGGCAAGAACGTTTTTCTCGTCGTCCAGAGCAAATAAAATAAAATAAAATGAAATGAAATAAAATAAAAAGAATACCCAGATCTTTCTGAATATTAAACATAATGACAGAACGGTTGGTTCACAAAGTTGAGTTTTTTTTTATATTATAGGTACCTAGTCTTTTTAAAATGAGTAGCGATAATCGTTTAAAGTACTGTAGACAAAGAGAGGAGTGTGAAACAAGTTCTTGCGTTTTTTTAATTTAATTTGACCGTGCAAAAGTCAGCTCTCTTAAAAATGAATAGGAGTGACCACAACAATTTAAAAAGATTTGGGAACTGCGCCAGATGCGAGGAGATAATTTGTTACTGTAATAATGTGATCAAATACTCCGAAATGGTGGCAATTAAAGGTATTGGAATGGGTCAAAGGTCGTATATTTTACGTTGATGAAAATTAATCAATAAATTGTATGACCTCTTTCTATAAGTCCTGGAAAAAAAGTCACGAGAGTTATGATCCTAGTTTGTTTTAGTTTTTTTGTTTGTTGTTTTTTTTTTGTTGTTTTTTTTTTTTTTTTTTTTTTTTTTGGGGGGGGGGGGAGGATTCTCGTTTTTGTTACCTCACTCTCATAGTACCCACCAAATTCGACATTGAATTTACTTCTACTGTGATCTTGAATTTCTATCAGGGACCCATAACATCTTTGAAGTGATGCTTTCTTCAATTTTTGTTGTTATTGTTGTCGTCGTTGTCGTTGTTGCTGTTGTTGGTATTTTTTGCAATCGCCCTTTGGATTGTGTTGAGCTTAACCCTCTTTGGTGTGAACCTGAAGCCCATGGGGCACCGAAAACATTATTGGTATGGTTCATTTCGTGGTCCACCCAGGTGTGTGATGGACTTAAGTTCAGAGCCTCCTTTTATTACTCATCTTTCTTATCCTCTTCGTTTCCCCATCATCTACCTCTCCTCCCTCCATCTCCCCACCCGTCCTTTTCCTACTCATTCTTTTGCCTAAATCTCCAGCACAATACTTTTTTTTCTCACTTCAAAACTCCTCTCCATCTCCTGGTCTCCTTCCCCCCCCCCCCCCTCTCTCTCTCTCTCTCTCTCTCTATCTCTCTCTCTCTCTCTCTCTCTCACCCCTTTATCTATCCATCTATATATCCATCTATTTATCTGCCTATCTATCTATCTATCTATCTATCTATCTATCTATCTATCTATCTATCTATCTATCTATCTATCTATCTTATCTTATCTTTCTTTCCCTTATTCTCAACTTCTTTAACTCTCACACTTGTCCCTTTTTTCTTACCTAATACGTTAATCTCACTCTTATAGCACCGCCTTTTGACCTTTTTTTTTTTGTTTTGTTTTGTTTTGTTTTTGTTTGTTTTGTTGCTGTTTTTTTTTTGTTTGTTTGTTTTTGTTTTGGTGTTGGGTTCTTTTGTTTGTTTTTTTTTTTTTGTTGGGTTTTATTTTTATTTTTATTTTCTATTTTTTTGGAGGGCGATTTCTTTGTGGGTTGGGGGGGGGGGAGGGGTTGGTTGATTTTTTAAAAATATTTTTGTTTTTAATAATTTAGAAACTACGTTAAGTCACCTCATTAAGGTACCAAGTTAGAGAAACACTGAGTTCCGTAGGTTCGTGGTTAAACTGAACCAAACCTCCATTACAAAACGGTTTTGTTTGAATTCCGTGGCCGAGATTGAGAGTGTTCGAAGGCGATCGGGCGTGATCGAGTGATTGAATAGCTACCAGTCCTGTCAATCGGGGATATCGAACAGTTTTCTAATACCCCCTCTCCAATGGTATTATATAGGACCAATATTGTAGGACCCTTTCACGACTTGAATGACGACAACAGGAAATCGTTGTGGTAGGTCAGGATATCATAGTATAATGATATTTATAAGGTTGTTGGTTGGGGAGTGGGTTGGAGTTGACTGACAGTTGAAGTACTATGGTTTTATAATATCGTTATTGTTGTTTTATTGTTGTTAGTGAATGTGCAATATGTACGGGAATGGTACTTAAATCCTGTAACTTGTAACATTAGAGGTTGTCTGTGCGAGAGATATAAGAATATTTATGTAAGAAGTATAACTTAATTGGCGTGTTCTTTGTTAGATAATATTTTTTGTTGCTTAGTTACTAGAAATATGCACCGGGAAAAAAAACAAAATAAAAGGAAATTAGACATCGAGTCGGGTAGCGTCCGGTTTGACCTGTGTCCAGTTTGACCTGAATCTACTCTAATATTTTTTGTTGTGTTTTTTTTTTCTATTTGTGAAAGTTGTGTTCTTTTTATATTTGTTTGTTTGTTTGTTGTTGTTGTTGTTGTTTATTGCTTTGTTGTGGGTTTGTTGTTTGCTTGTTTGTTTGTTTCTCGGTTAAAAAAAAAACAGGGCTTGGAAAGAATTGATTAGGAGATAATCACACATCTATGCAGGCGCGCGCTCACAAACACATTCAGACCCACCGTACCTATTTCTTGTTCTCCCCTCCCTTTCTCTCTTCATCTCTCTCACTCTCTCTCTCTCTCTCTCTCTCTCTCTCTCTCTCTCTCTCTCTCTTTCTCTCTCTCTCTCTCTCTTATATATATTATATATATATTATATATATATATATATATATTTTGAATCGTGTTTGATACAAATATGTCGAAAAGTGCTCGACATGTAGTAATGGAGCGAATTATTATTTAAAATATTTACCACAATGTTTGGGGCAGTCTACATCAATGTTCAGGCTAATTTGCCATCTTCAGGACTGAGTTGTTTTGTGACTCAGTCAACAACAATCAGTCCTGAAGATGCAAATTAAGCCTGAAACATTGATTAGACTGCCCAAACATTGTGGTAATATTTAATAATATATTATATATATATATATATATATATATATATACATACATACATATATATATATATATATATATATATATATATATGTATATATATATATATATATATCAACCTATCCATCTATCTGTCTGTCTGTCTGCCTGTCTATCCATCTATCTATCTATCTATCCATCTATCTATCTATCTATCTATCTATCTATCTATCTATTTATCTATCTGTCACATTCCAAAAGGTATACGCATAGAGATATAGATAGACTATAACTTAACCGTATCAATTTGAAGCCGTATGTCAAGTTCAAAGATCACTTCCGAATGGGTGGCCGGTTGCTCTGGTTGACGTCACGATGGCTTTTCCTTGTCTGATCCTGTCTTTCTAAATTAAAATAAATCATACTTTGAGGATATATATATATAGATCGTGATTTCCATTCGAGTTGTCCCAAAACTACCAAACTTGTCTCCCAAGCCTCTTCCCCCTCACTACTACCATTCATTGTCTGCAAATACTGATTGGAGCTGGCTTATCGTATCAATATCAATAACTCAATAATCTCCCGCAGGTCACAAATCCTTACCTGATCCGTGTCTGGATTACAATTAAACCAGGCGGATCCAGGCAGGACGTCACGTCCAAAGATCGTTGGTGGGTTGGTGGATGGCTCATTTGTTATCGTGTCCCCTCTCTCTATGACAGTTGGAACATACGAGTGATATTATTTACCTTTATTGTTCCACTCATAATAATGCGCTTTAAAAAATATATCTCCTATCATAGTATACTATACGTTTTAAAATCCGACAGTAAAAAAAAATACATTGAGCTTTTTTATAGCGCACTCTCCACTAAACGTGCTCAAAGCGCTTTACAAGGGGTCCCTGGCCAACAGCAGTATTTATCATTTAGGGCGGGACATGAAGCCTTTTAGGCGATATTATAATATTTTTTTCGGACAAATACAACGCTGTTAACGGCCAGGTACTCATTTTATACCTGAGTACGGTGAGAGAATATGATTAAAGAGCCTTCTCCAAGGACTCAACCATGCGCCGAGGGAGGCTCAAACCCAGGACCTTATGATCCGAAAGCGAGTGTCATACCACACGACAAGCATAGTCGCACAAAAAGGCTGACATGATGACAATATATAATATAATTTGACGGGATTCAACTACGTCATCCCACCTCCATCCTCTTTATTATATTGTTTCACGATTTACATAGCAGATCTCTGACGTAATCTGAAAGGAAAGAAACACATTTTAGAAATTTAGCCAGAAAACTCGTCCTTCAAATATCGATTGATTTAAATGACCCTTATCTTGTCAAAAACTTTCAATCCTGGGAATTCAAGTTTCTGACCAAAATCTTAAAATCGTGTTTTTGTCAGAGTACGCCAGCGCCCGTGCTGGTGGTTTGACATGGTGCTCCTGATTCTGAAAAGCGATTTGAGCATGTTTAGATGATATTACGCTATATAAAGGCTCAATTTAAAAAAAAATTGCGTCGCACTGAGGGTGGCACGAAGTTGTGTCCTCGGAAACCAGACTCTTTACTCATCATCTCTCACTATAGATAGAATGAAGTTGACGTCACTCGGGTCTTTGTTTTTGTTTGTGCCATCAACGTTTATGAGTAAATCTCAATAAACTGTATTATCCAGACTATAAAATGTCATGGCTACACAGAGTTTTGTGTGTTGGTCCAACTAACACACAAACCTATGCGTTATCTTGAACGTTTATAGTCTGGTTAATGCAGTTTAGTGAGAATTACTCATAAACGCGGATGGCAAAAAGCAATAACAAAGACCTGAGTGACGTCAACTTCATACTATCTATAGTCTGATATTTTAAAAAATATTACAAGTTTAACCAGTAACAGCGTTGCGTCAGCCGAAAAAAAAAATATTTAAACAGGTTTTATGTCTCGGGTGGAAAATCACATATTTTAAAATTTGGCCAGAAAACTCGTTATCCGCCGATTTAAATTACCCTCATCTTTGCAAAAAAGAAACAAAAACAAACAAAAAAACTCTCAAACCTGGGACTTCGACAGTATTGTTGTTGGCTTGGAACCCTTTAACTCACTCAATCCTAGAGATTTTTGCTAATTTTTAAAATTGTAAAAAAATGTATTAAAAATGAGCATGTGCATAGACAGTTTATTCAACTACCATTAACATGTAAAACTAAAAACATTAGCTTTGATATAATTTGTCCCCTACTCCATAGTTGTCTCGTAAAGTAAAAGTAACATGGGTAAACTACGGATATAGTCGTTGTTAGGGTTGAGTGAGTTAAAACGCTTAGAGTTCATCGAATGGATATTGCACTGTGTTTAAAAGCTCAAGTAAAACCATGCGTTCTACATATATTGAGTGAAACACAACCAATGCAGTTCATTTCAAATTTGCACAACTTGAATCACCTAATTTCATTATTTGCCTCATACAACAATCACTACATTAGGGTGATCAGGATTTGTAGAAATTCGCGTTAAAAGGCGTGGTCATTTTAAAGCACATTCTCATTTTTTGTTTGTTCCGCCCTTGTATCAGTTCTGATTTGTAGTCGCTTTTTGTTTATTTTGTTGTTGTCGTGTTTTGTTTTGTTTTGTTTTGTTTGTTTGTTTGTTTTTTATTTTGTTTGTTTGGGGTTTTTTTGTTGTTGTTGTTTTGTTGTTTTTTTTTTTTGTTTTTTTTTTTTTTTGTTTTTTTTCTGTTTTTTTTTTTTGGGGGGGGGGGGGGGCATGAAAATATCTTATTCCTAGATATGGTTAGAAATCATTATGTTTATTGAAAGAGAGTTGCTAAACATTGAAATCAAATTTTAAAAATATAGATAAAAAAACAAACGAAATAAACAACCAAAAAAACGGGGGAAAAAACCCAGGTATTCAGCCTCTGAGCAGTATCTTTTGAGATCTTTAACACTGCGCTACAGACCATCAGGAAATTACAATATATATTTAGTTCTTTTAATTCCTTTCTCGTTATATTATGTGCATATCGAAAATATTACTACTAAGTCATAGTTTATACAAAGAAGGAGAGGATTAGATATCGGTATAACTCAACTCAACTGTAATAATATCGATCCGTTTATAGAGGAGGAGAAAAAGTGACACGTCACTTCTTTATTAAAAATGAATATTTTTCAAACCTGTTCAAAAAGGATTTAATACGAGTTCATTATGTTAATGACGCAGTTCAAACAGTGTCTTTCAACTCAGGCAAATTATGTAAACAGACGATAGATATGCTTTCTTTTTGTCGAGTTCGTGTAAATCTTAAGTAGTGAATGGAACGCCTAAATCAGATCTTCTACATTACGTGCATGCAAATTGAGAAGGTCTCTCCTCTTTGATTGCAGAGATTTATCACTTTTATTGATTGAATAATTGAATTTAAGCCGTCCTCCAATGCATTAATCCTTTATCGAGGGGTTCAAGTTTACTCTACCTAATCAAATAATAATGTCTCCGATTATTTATATGGTGATAGCCTTGCCCGAGACCCAACCGTTGTTTCAAAGATTGTGGTCATAGCGATGTGAAATCCCCTACTTTGAAGCCTGAATCACCTACCGATGACTGCTTTCGTGGGTAAACGGTTTGGTGTTTGTGTGGTTAAACAATAGTGAAGAAAATAATTAAATGTTTTATCTTTTAGAGTTAATTCAAACCCTCGTCATCTTTAATGAGACACATTTCAAACAACGGCTTTCAATTCAAACAATGTAAACATTACGTCAGATATGCTTTCGAAAGGTTGATAAATCCACTGAAACAATGCTATCTTTAAAATCATGAGAAAAGACTGGTCTCGTTAAAGTAGGAAAATTAAATAAATGTATATATATATATATATATATATATATATATATATATATATATATATATATATATATATATATATATATAAATGTAAATTTTCACTCACATTATTCTTGCCAAGACGATTCGTTGGCAAGAATAATATGAGTGAAAATTTACATTTATATATTAGCTCTAACCACCATTATCGAGCACTTTCGTACCTACAAGTACCCACCAACGCTCATAAATATATATATATATATATATATATATATATATATATATATATATATATATATATATGAGTTTTCCTACTTTATAGCCGAAGTGTATCACTTTTTTTTTTTGTAACGTTAAATGGACAATAACAATTGCTTGCTACTATGTTCTCCCAGTCTGTAGCATATCACCGGTAATTTAACTCGACTCGTAACAAAGCTTCTTGCATTGAATCGGGGTTTTATTTATTTATTTATTTATTTATTTATTTATTTATTTATTTATTTATTTATTTATTTATTTGGGACCCGTCATTTAACTTAACTTTGGGGTCGTATTTAATGTATTGTTATTATAAGTTTTTAAAATTCTGGCCAAAATATCAAAAAGCTGTTTTATCAGTCGACGTTCTGCGCCTGTGTCATAAGGCATATTAATATAATAAAAATGGCCATATCAAGAAAATCCCGGTCTTTATCAATTGATAGGAGGCTTCGATCTGTCAATCATACCAACGACGATTGGGTATTGGAATGATCTGCTATCGATCTGTCTACCATTCTACCGTTCTGCTCCGTGGATTCATTCGTTCATCTCTCTCTTCTATCTATCTCTCTCTCTCTCTCTCTCGCTCTCTCTCTCTCTCTCTTCTATCTATCTCTCTATCTATCTATCTATCTATCTATCTATCTATCTATCTATCTATCTATCTATCTATCTATCTATGTAATGTAATGTAATGGGAAATTTATATAGCGCCATTATCCATTTACAATGCTCAATTGCGCTTCACAATGGCAATAACAAATAATACGTAAACAAATTAATAAATATACACATCTCTCTCTCTCTCTCTCTCTCTCTCTCTCTCTCTCTCTCTCTCTCTCTCTCTCTCTCTCTCTCTCTCTCTCTCTCTCTCTCTCTCTCGTCTACTAGTCCTTTAAATACTCTTTTTCTCCACCCTCTACAACCGGCCATTTCTCTCTTTTTTTTATATTTCTTTTTTCTTTCTTTCATTTCTCATTTTGTTCTGTTTCTTTTTTTTATTATTATTATACTATATTGCTTTAAGAGAAGGAAAGTTATACAATAAATCATTCATTGGTGTGATATTTAACTAAAATTTCCAAATGGAGTGCACGCTGCCATAACACGTTCCCATTTAACTTTTGCTGATACTGCTGTGATATACAGCGGAGGTAGGGGGCTAGAACTAGATATGTTTAGAATTTGAACAGGTCTGTCTCGTATCTATCTAGTTTACGTAGTAATTTTATAAATATCAAATGGGCATAATAAAGTTTGATAGGTACTTGTAGCCTACTTACAACTTGTAAACTTTCATAACTTTCTCGTTAATAACATGAAAAAGTATGTTTGATTACTGGTGATTAGGAGGTCTAAGGTTCGATCCCCAGTCGGGGCCGGCTGATTTTTCGAGAATATAATTTTATCTTGAATCTCTGATTTGTTTGGTATAAGTGCAGAAAGAATTAAATCTCCCGACCTTAGATTACAGGAGAAGAAGGGGAGATATGATCCAAACATATAAAATAGTAAAGGGAATAGATAGGGTAGAGGCAGGATTCCTTAAACCAAACAAGAACATTCAGACACGAGGAAACAGCAAGAAACTGAAAAAAGAACGTTTTAAAACAAATGAAAGAAGGAACTTTTTTTCATCTAGAATTGTAAATAACTGGAATAAACTGCAAGAAACCACAGTATCAGCACAAAATTTGAATAAATTCAAAGCAGAGTTGGAGATAAGCAACACCCTAGGAAACAAGTTCAATTATAAAAATTGGTCCAATCATTAATAGATGAGGAGGAGCGAAGGAGACCACACCAAGTCTAAAAGCTCTATACAGAGGTATCCAGGTATAACCCAATTACTTATGGGCTCATTGTTGGAATGGAAATCTAAAAAAAATAGAGCAAAATATTGTCCAGCACAACCATGTTAAACTAGGCCCATAAGTGGGTTCGGATGTCAGACCTGCATATATGTAGACGTCTTTGGTATCGTTTGATACACACCTTTCAGATTGTATATTATAAGTACCAAGTGATTGCTCCCTTTTCCCGAATAATTCACTTTAACTTTCTCGGTAAAGCATTAATTCGCACCGTTATTGAACACAAGTAACGTCATCGTTAGCCATAACGAACGGTTGAAATTTCAAAGAAAACAATAGTGATATCGACCACTAACCAGTAATTTGCTGTCAAATTATGTCTTCTACAAACAAAATCTGTCAAAATAGCCCATTTGATATCCATAAAAAGGAATATTATAAAATGGACAGAACGATAAAGAACATTCGACCTTCACGACAATTTATGATAAACAAGTGAGTAAAAACATTTGAAAAATGTGTGCGACTTCATTCTTTATTAATATGATTTACATGGAACTGAACAAGAACGAAAAATGTTTGTTATCAAAGAAAAGTGACAGTTTCAGTTTGCAGCATTGCAGACATTGGATTAGCAAGCAGTGCACAAATGAAAGTGTAAGGGGAAAAGTTCGTTAACCCTTGAGTCGTCGAAACAAGATTTGTTGGCATCGGTTCCTTGAGAGTCCTTTTGAATTCTTTTGAATCGAGATTTGAATAGAAAACAGCAATTCAGTACGTCCGTTATTCATCATATCCGAATTTGACACCTTTTAATTCTTTTATGAAGATTATACTATGTGTTATTAGAGAAGATTAAATCGTGATTCATCAATGACTCTGAAAGCGTAGAAGTAAAGAAAGATTGGAGATGCACAAGCAGTGACTCCGTTAAAAACGTTTATTGTTATTACTTTTTTGGGGGGTAGAGAATTTCTCGTTTGATAGTAGAGAGGGAACCCCCCCCCCCCCTTCTCCCGCAAAGAGTCTTTTCGTTTTGGGATAGCCTACTATAAAATTGAGTAATTAGAAGTTTACTGCTTGAATGTAATTCATACATAGCTATCAAGTCACCATTGAACGGGATTTTTGAACGAAGATCAGATCAAGATCACTGGCATCATTTTATAACTTGGACATAACGTAAGATTTTGTTGATGTGTAAATTTGAAAATTCAAGGATGATTCTACACGAAAAACTTATCATGTTGTACCTGGAAAATTGGATTGTTGCTCCGCTGCAAAACTTGGAATCGTTGTGCCGGGATAGCTCAGATCTTAATACTCTTTTGACTTCTTTTCTGTGGACCGTTTTAATGACAAAATGTAAGAGATCGAGCTTGACCATTTTCGACATCTTGGAATCGCCATTAAAAGTGGCCAACGTATAATTTCAACGACTATGAATATGAATGGATTATGGAAGGGAAGTTCTTGAGCTTTTTAAAATATTTTTTTTTTTTATAAAACAATGCAATTTTAAGACTTAATTTGTGACCCACCGTTTTTAATCTGGTACTATTGAAATCAAAGTCTAGGTTGCATTGCATCTATTTAGAAAAAATGATTAATTCATAAAATTGCATAAGTCCAAAATTTACTATTCTGATAGTTATAACTATAAATGGAAGTTTTGGGAGGCCTTCCGAAAGCTCCTACATCCCCAGTATTCTTGTTCTTGTAGGGGGTTTGGGAGGGGGGAAACTTTTTTTTATAATGTTCTAGTTGGGGGTTTAAGAGGGGGAGCCTTTTTTTAAAGGGGGGGGGGGGGGGGTTCAGTGGGTCTACCCCCTGTCAAAGTCGACTACATTTAATGACATGTGTTACTCTGGGGAGGCGGGGGGGGGGGGTCAGGGAGGGGGCTCCTGAAAATATACCCCGAAAAGTCAATGACAATCATGATTATTAGGATCAATTACTTTTGCAGGCTGATTTGGGTGCCCTGAAACCAGTTCCCTTTCTTGAGACCGACTTCGTTGGGCGGCGACGATTTTCTGCAAACCGTCTTCCCGAACTGGAATCGGTAGTACGGCTTCCCCTTCTTCTTTGTACATTTCTGATAGGGCTCTAATCTGTAGTTACATGTAGGACATGTAACGTACCCCCCTGAAAATATACCCCAAAAAGTCAATGACGATTATGGCTTACTAGTTTATTTCATATTTTCCTAATTTAACCACTGCGGTCTTAATATGTATCAATATTTCCCTCTACGTTTATACAGGCATGGGACTGTCTGTGGCCGCATTAAAATGTTGTGGTCTTTAAAAGGACCACTAGTTTGTTTGTTTTTTAAAGAAAAAAAGATAGGGAAAAAAAAAGAAACGAAAAAAAGAAAGAAAAAGGGGTCATTACAAGTACCGTAGTAGGACTTCCATCGGTATTCAATACTCAGGGCCTGGATAAACTTTGCTGATATCTCCCAAGAAGGCCAAAATAGGATCTTGGCCTCTGTGCTTCCTTCTCCAAATATATTCAACAATGTGTCCTGCGAATGCGTTTTTGGGTGCAGTGTTGTTTGGTAGTCCTCTTCTTATGTCCCAACACGTCGATTCGATTAGGTTTGTCCAGGCACGTATCTCTGGATTCACAAAATTCTGAGAATGGTTCACTGAAAAGTGAGTGAGCCTGCCTCTTGTCAATCGGTTGTAGGAGCTGAAGCAATCGGTGTGTATGATTGATTCCACATGAACATGGCGCTTGATGAGATGCAGAAGTGTTGCCTCAACTCCGTCCTCCATTAGCACCATAAAACAGTCCTTTGTTTCTCAGCAAATTCCGCCTATCACCCATTGCTCTTCCATGACTCGGCCACTGTTTGTATTTTCGTTTCCCAAACTTGGTTTCATCGATTCCGACGGTGTAATTTGACCCACCCATCAAATTGTTTACACATTGCTTAACAACAGACTGTCAATTATCAAAGGACAGGGTTTCCTTGTATAGTCCCTTTCGTAAATGTGAGCAGATATCTTGAGACATAAAGTTTGTTTCAAAAACGGAACAAATTTTTATCAGAAAAGGACGAAAGTCAATAATATCATGAATAGGCTAGACTTTTGCCGGTTTAAAGTGGTGGGTGCTACGCACTACGAAAGATGTTTTTTTAAAAAACTTTTGTTGACACTCCAACAACTGGGGTGAGGGTCTGTTTTTTTTTTGGTAATGATTGACACACGTTCCAGACTGTAACTGTGTGGTTTAATCTACGCGAAATAACAATCAAACTCAATCCACAAACAAAATCTATCCTCTCTGCCGGGGTTTTCTTCTCTTGACAACCCATTTTCCCTTGTTTGTTCAACTATCGTTTTCACACACCCTCGCGCACCGAGTCCCATAATTTCGTGCACATCAATCAAGTGAATCTAGTGACTGCAAGTCAAATTACGAAGTGAATCGTAAAGATGAAAACAAATCTATAAATATAACGCATTCTAAAATTATGCGAGCGAGACATGGTTCTCAATAAATTGTCTGATTACACTGATAGGGTGGCGCATTGTCATGCATCAACAATGTACACACAATGTCAACAGCACAAAATTGAAGTTTAACCTGCTCCTCTAATGTTTGATTGATAAGATAGTCCTCTTCACAGTCTACCGTTGATTCTTGCAAGAGGTGTTTTGTTCCCTGCGATGATTTCACCCTAAACCGTTATGTTCCTGTTATATGTCCCCTATTCTTAAATGGCAGGACCGTGTTATTTGTAACGACTCAGGGTTAGACGATATTAATTCAATTAAATTTTAATTAATAATTTGGAAAATTGACAACAAATACATATTACGACAGTCCTGGGCGGATTTATTTTTTAACTCCCTCAATACACGAACAACGTCTTCCTCTGTTTCTAAGGACAAAAGGGTGCTAATCCGTTCATGCAGTCAACATTCACACTCACATGCAAAACATGCACAACACAAGATGCGTACCGCTATAAACTATAAAGAACCCTATCGTAATCAAACACAGCCGAACAACTCCAATCTCTTCAATACATGTTACATTATTAACTTTGGTATCTCTTCTCTACACTTATGTAGTATCTCAACCTTTGATCCACTGGTCTAGTTTCAAATGTGGCTTCATCGGTAAACAACACGTTTTCTCACTAATTATGAGCCCATCAAAATTGTTTCTGTGCCCATAAAATCGTGTCATATAGTTGGTATATGG
Organism: Berghia stephanieae; assembly: GCF_034508935.2. Lineage (NCBI taxonomy): Eukaryota > Metazoa > Mollusca > Gastropoda > Nudibranchia > Aeolidiidae > Berghia > Berghia stephanieae. Next base: position 14,893,086 of record NC_088365.1, on the reverse strand, counting down.
CGAATGGCAGATTAATATGATATTGTTAGCCCCAATTGTGTATACCAATCACTGATTGTTTGATAATGCCCGTTTCGTTCGTGCTGTCTGATACAATATAGAGATTTCTCATGACACTCATTTCATTATTTTCACTTTCAGTAATCAAAGAAGAGCGACCGGACTTGGGGAGCTCTTTTAACCTAAAAAAATTTCTGACATTTCTAAACTAGTAAACGGTAACCCTTGTAACATATAATGTTCTGCAGACATATTATACGTTTGAACACCCAAATGACGCAACCATCGTCCTTTTTCTTACAGGCTTAATCTGGGCATCTAGTTCGATTATTATTTCATGAAACCCAGATCTAGATAGGCAACCAATTGGTATATTATAGGAAGTTCATTATATAGTAAAATCTAATTCATTTGCATCGCTAAACGGAGCGACTAAAAATGTTTTAAAAGATAAAGCAATATTTTTACGAGAGTGGATTTTCGCGGATCAGTTTTGAATAGCCCACACAATTAATGTATTCGTGTTAAAGAAACAACATTATTAGTTTGTTTGTTTTTTTAATCAAAAAAAGAAAAAACACGCAAAATGTTATTCAATTTTGAATGGCGTGATAAACAGAAATATAAAAACTAATAACATTCTTTAAAACAAGAATATAAAGAGGTATAGTGTCTTTAAAAACTAACTCACATTTCGTCGAACAATACTGCCGTTTCGACACCGAGGCGTCTCTTCAGTTGTCAGTTGTGCGATCTTCTTTGATGGAGAGTAGATCCGTGGTTCATTTAGAGTGTTGTGTGGTGCGTGAAGGCACGAAAGAAGCAATGGTGTGAATGGGTGTGTACGTTTTGGGTTTTTTTTTTTTAAGTCTTGGAAAAAAAGAAGAAATTACATGCTGTTACATTGGGAGGGATAATGGGGGAAAGAGGGAGAGGAGGGGAAAGAACAGAAGGGTGTGGGTTTTTAGGTAATCGAATAATAATAGAATAATTTTTATTGTATTGGGGGGGGGGGGGGGGGGGAGGGTGAGAAGACTGTCATTAATGTTAGATGGCCAAAATTGTTTTTTTTAAAATGCTTTATTTCTAAACCTTCATGAAGTAGTTTCAATTAACCGATGTTTCTTCCGAAACCAACAAGCAAAAACAAACAAACAAAATTTAAAAAAAATAACACAGCACAACAGCAAAAATCCTAATGTCAGTCTGAAAGTTGTTTGAAAAGAAACAGGAAGTTATCATTACTAAAAATGTTTAATTTTTAAATGTTTAATCTGATCTACTTGAATCTTTTGCATACGTTCGAAATAAGGGCTTGAAAGCTACTTATAAACTACTTCTCTGTGAAGATTCTATGTAGGTCAGTGCAATTTAGAAATATTAAAATTCAATTGAAAAAAATATACGGTGCATCATGTTTTAAAAGTCAATCTTTAATCACCAATTTCATTCTCTGTCTTGAATTTTCTGCACCCTGAATGGGGATATGAGATCCAAACATGTGATTGCAAGCTAAATCTTCGTACATAAATGTTAAAATAAGTCCAACACAGCTACTAGATATGTTTTAATTTCTTCTCTTTAATAATTATATGCAATGAAAACAGACAACCACATACAATAAGTAAATTTTGTGTTGACTTTGAATTAGATAAATTATAACAGGCAAGTAAATGGATCATCAGAACTTCACTAAAAAGGCATCTCCCAAGATGATCGCAAAGAAATAGGTAGAAACTAGGTTAGAATCTAGAGTAAAAATTAGGGTATCATTTCATAAAGAACATAATATACAGGGAAAAAAATCAGTGTCTTGTATTCCTAGACAAAATCGCGCAATTTTATATCAAAATCTGAATTTGCAAGGCAAGAGTAATAGCCTAAATAACAATAATGAAATGTAATAAAATCTTCAATTTAATTTACAAAGCAAGATGATGCAGATGAGGATGTTTCGGGTTTTGAGAATAAAACATGATGATTGGGTCACTCAAGACGAATGAGAGACAAGATGATGACGTTGTTAATAAGGCGAATAAACCAAACAATGATGGAACAAGAAATAAACTGCTCCTTGGTAAGGAAGCGTAAATTAAAACCGACTTCAATGTTGTTGTTTTTTAATTATAAAAAGGTGAATGAAAGTGGGAGAACGGGAGTGGAAGGATGCGTGTCAAAGTTATCTTTAAAATAGAGGAGAGTGATAAATCAAATTTAAAAATTCCTCATCGAATCACTTTGTTGAAATTCGTGTAAATAATCTTGTCGTCAAGATATAATATAGAATAAGAATATGTATAAAAATCCTGAAATGTAAACAAAAAGAGGCGTTGGTTAGGGATTGCCAAATTGACGGAATATTAAAGAAGGCATAAAATATTGTGCGTAAAATAACACGAGTAGAATAGAAATAGTTGTCCAAGTGTATCCGTTGGAATAAATCCATTAAAGGGGTGAAAATAATAATCCAGACGTTTATCCTTTGGAAATGGAGTGATCATGAATACAATGTCTTACTCAAACGATGAAGGAAATAGCAAAACCTTAGAAACTAAAGACGTAAGAAATACCACAAGCAAGATAGTCTAGTAATATTTCAATATGTTGTCGAGTCCACGGGGGTTTAAACATCCAAGGGTTTTTATCAGATGTGTTTCCTGTTTGCGACGAGATATAGTGTCTGTGTAGCAGAATTTGAATACACAAACTTGAGCGGCCTTGGTGCCGGGATGGCTAGGTAGGTTGAAATGTCTGGCCACAGCTGTATCCGATTTGTTGGAAATGTCCCGTAGATGCTGTCCAGTCTTTCCACGTCAGACCAACCTAACATGATTCAATGTGCGCATCTAATGGCATACACAAGGCTGTGGTCTGTACAAATTAAAGGTCTTGTGATGGTCCAAACTTTCTCGGGAAATGCGACGGTCTTGTCTTCACAAAGTTGTTTACACGTCCTACATTTAGGCGTCATGTATCTGTGGGCTCTAGGTCCATTATCTTGTGACATTGTCTTTGCGTACAAGCAAACCCTTTAAGATCCGGTCTCTTCGATATGCTACCAATGGCAGTTGAGAGAAAGCCTTCCGGGTGTCCTCATCGGCTTGGAGAAGTTCAAAATTGTTCATCAAAATCTTCTCAATTTGATTAGCATGAGTGTCTTGTGTTTGGATAGGGCGCTTGGTTTGTTATGGTTGTTTATCTTTGAGAGGCTACAAAGCGAACTCTCTGGTAATGCCACGGGATAGAAAAATTAAATGTAAAAATATGTTAGTAATAATAGTAGTCATATTAGCAGAAGTATTAGTAATAGTAACAGTAGCGGTAGTAGTAGTAGTAGTAGTAGTAGTAGTAGTAGTAGTAGTAGTAGTAGTAGTAG
>NC_088365.1:14864710-14877210 GCF_034508935.2 Berghia stephanieae | reverse complement strand
TACTCGAAACAGCTGCTGATGTTCCAAATCTGGAGAACAGAATTCTAAGATCTTCCTCCTTTTGAAGAAATTTTAGAGCTTTCAGCTTTCCTTGCCCAGCAAAGTAACTTGTTGTGTCACAGCCTGTGAATGCATGGACACCAAGTAATGCATCACACATCTGTTTAGACAAAGTCTTTGCTATCTGAGAGACATTGATTTGTCGCCTGTTGTTGCCACAGCCAGTATCAAAAATCAGGGTCTTTCCAATTGTCTCTGAGAATGAAAGGAGAAGTAAGAAGACATCCGTGTCTAGTGATCTGACAACAATTGTTTCACAGTTTGGTTGGCGGGAAGTATATTGACAGTGCAGTATAATTCGTGTGTCTGCCTCTTCCTGTGATGAGTAGAAATCTAGACAAGGTACAGCTGTGGTAAATTCATCCGTGTCACTGTAAAGTAAGGTGCATCTCTCTTCACAGACAAAGAAGATTTCCCTGTTTCTCAGTTTCTTTGCATATTCGTTACTTTCCCATTCCTTGAGGAGAAACCTGATAAGGGATCTTTTGTTATCAACGCAGCTGAGAAATGATATCCAACGTCTGGGCACTGTTGTTGCAGATCCTCTTAACAAGTATGCATTATCTTCAGAAGATCCTCTCCTCAATCTCTCACAACCTTTGATTGAATCTTCTATGTAAGTATCAGTCACAAAGTGTACACAAGCTGCTTGTGGTAAGGAGGAAAATGTAAGTTTGGATACTTCACCAAATGTATTTGGGATTGCTGACAGAGTTTGTAACAGTGCATTGCCACCAACAATGTAAACGGTGTTTGTTTGTTTGTTTTTTGCATAATCCTCGAACATTAATGAATTGTCAGGCGTGAGCTTGTGCAACAGAGTTGCTTTGTTGGTCTTCAGAGGTAAACCATCTGATGAAGCCAGCGACCATGGAGTAGGTGTTAGAGGATATTGAAGAACTTTTTGAAGATCAACACTGTGCTCTTGGGACAAAACAAGAAGCTGGCCAAATACATTTCTTTGTGCCTTGATTTTGACCACGTTCATGTCTTTTTTCACTGTTACCACTTTCCTCAATGATGCAAATGTCTTGGTCTTGTTCCTTTCTAATGGCTTGTGAAATTCTACAGTCTTTTCCTTCAGTCTGTTTTCAACAAAACTTTCAAACAATCTTTTTCCTGTTTTTTTCCACGGCTAGCAGGTCATCCTCTTGCACTTTCATTCCTGAAGCTAGACTGACCAGACCATCTTCAACTTCAAAGGGATTGATAAATGCTGAAAATGCCTGGAGGATCTTTTGCACTCGCTTTTCACTTTGTCTTTTTTCTGCAAGGCTCAATTCTTTGTGGGTGTCTATATCCATACAGTTGTTATTGCTGATCATTCTTTGGGTTGCTGATACATATTCTGCTCGATTGTGTCTTGTTACACTCCAACGGTAATAGCTTGGAAGACTCTTGCTGAACCCAACAATACCTCCTTTTGTCTGTGCATGTTTGTTTATTGTTTGTTCAATGGTCATATCAACTGCTATTCTTCCAGCAGGCGTCCTTGATCTGGAGACACTAAATCCATTATCTTGTAACATTTCTTCTGCCCCTGGGTGGGAATGAATCAGGTTGGCTAGTGACACAAAATATACACTGAGATACTTGACATAGTTGTGGTGATTCATGGTAAAAAAGCAGTGGGCACAGTTCTTTTAAACAAGATATATGAAGAAGAAAGTTGTTTGTCTTTGTAGCTCGCAGAAACTGGAGGAGAAGCCAAACTCTGTCCATGTATTGGATCCAGTATTGTGCAGTTTTTCCGTACTTTCCTGAGCAGACACTCTCTTTGAAGGCTTCATACTGGGAAAATAACTCAGCATACACTGTTGACTGGAGAATTTTATTAGCTGTATGGCTTGAAATTCCTTCGGTGAATTCCTTTATGTAAGACATGAGGTCTTTACTGAGTTTTGAATCCGTTACCTGCTCAAATTTTGCAAGCAGAAGCCTCTCTAGAGCCTCCAAAACAGACACATGCACTCGTATAGCCCTGTTGTAGTTCTTTCCACTCATAACCCTATCCATAGAACCATGTGCACATAGCCCTGCTTCAGTCACAATTTCTTCAAAACCAGATCCACTTTGGAGCTTTCCCAGGGCACCAAGATATGACATTATGGTGTGAAAGACACCCAGGTGAATAATGACTGTTTTGTAAAGCTGTGGGTTTTGCCAGACAATATCGTAAGCTTTCTTTGCTACAGCAAGGTCAAATGTTACAAATGTATATGGCTGACCAAGCTCTTGTGTTGCCTCCAAAGATAGTTGTAGCACCTTCTGTACTGTAGCTGCTTCAGTTATGGGAGCATTGATGACAGGCATATATTCAACAATTGAAGGCATGTTGGTTTCATTTTCATTTTGGAGGTTTGGAGTTGCTGATGAAAGCCAACCTTTCCAGCCAGGGAAACGTTCTCCGTCTGAATTCAACTTCATCCTACAGAACACCCACAGAAAATTATCTTGGTGCAGCTGTCTTTCTTGATTGTTTTCTACTGTTGTTGTGGAAACAGTCAGAGAAGGTTCTGCTCTTCCAGTTGCAAAGCAAGGCTGAATTTGGATGGGTTTGAAAGTTGCTGACCTTTTCTTTGTTTTTCCAGTCATGACATTTTGTTGCTCTATTTTTCTTTCAAGTTTTCTTCTTTTATTTCTTGGATTATGATGCCATGAGTAGAGTGTGTGGTGCCAGACCCATCAGTGGTCTCCTCTGTGAGATCGAAATTATCCCAGCAAAAATGGGTGATTTTTGGATGAGCCAATGCGGCAGAAAGAAGATTTGTTTCCATTATTTTCTTCACTTCAGATAGGGGGGTCCATTAGACCCCATGCATTAGAAATAGGGGTTATTGTATTTATTGCTTTTTTACAGTCAGGGGGTCCATTGGACCCCAAAATTATGAAATAGGAATAATTACTGATGGTGTGAAATAGGGTTAAGTCTAAAAATCACAAAATTACGCTTACACCAAAGGATACACTTTCAGAAATATGTGTTATATGCCCATTAAGCATGCTTGAATTGTGCTAGTACAAAATTCCTCTTGTTTATTTATCACTGAAAGGAAGCAAATACACTGTAATATATATATATATTTCATATTATAGAGAAAATGGCTATCAAAGATTTAAAAACCCTATATAGCTTTGTAAAATATTTTATGATATGAGGCAAAAAATGAGAAATGACAATAAAATTCCACTATTTATTGCATTTGAAGCAATTTTAGGGTGATAAACAATCATTTTATGCACAAAAATGAGTTCACGAAAAATTGCACCCGATGACCTTTCAAGGGCCATAACTCCCGTAAATGTTACTTGAAAAAACTGTAACACTCGGATTAATTTGTGTTATATGTCCCTGAGGCATGCCTGAATTGTGCTAGTGCAAAATCCCTCTTGTTTATTCATCCTGAAGGGAAACAAGTACACTGTAATATATTTTTTTTTTAATTATAGAGAAAATGGCTATCAAATATTTAAAAACGCTATATGGCTTTGTAAAATATTTTATGATATGAGGCAAAAAATGAGAAATTACAATAAAATTCCACTATTGATTGTATGTGAAACAATTTTAAGGTGATAAACAACCATTTTATGCACAAAAACGATTTCACAAAAAATTGCACCTAATGACCTTTCAAGGGCCGTAACTCTCGTAAATGACACTTGAAAAAACGGTAACACCCGGATTAATACTCAAGATATATTGCTTTTTCAGAAAAACCATGTGGCAAAAACTCCCCCAGGGGGGGGAGGGTTTCGCCCACTGGCCCATGCACTACAGTGTCTGAAGGATTAGAAGAAAAAAGTTATATTGGGAAGGAACACACAACTGGAAATGGCGATGAGAGAGAGAGAGAGAGAGAGAGAGAGAGAGAGAGAGAGAGAGAGAGAGGGAGAGAGAGAGAGAGAGAGAGAGAGAGAGTATTTTGGGGATGTGAGTATATTATTATTTTGAAAACTTTATTTTACTGGAATCCCCAATTGACAATTATTGTCACGTAGAAATAAAAGAAAACATCAAATATGAAAGTATCTGAGAGGAATGTGATTTCAAAACAATGTAATTTTCTCGTTGTCTTCATGGATTTGCTGTGATATGCTGAAAGTCACATCCAACGAGTCAGATAAAAGAGGTACAACTTTTCGATTTTTCATCTTTAAAAAAATGGCTTTTACTATGAAGTCTTTGCAGCTAATAAATCAAAAAATTGATGAGTTGTTAATATTATTAATTTATACCAATCTTCACTACATTTATACCATCATCATTATCATCATGGGGGAAAATCATCCATTACCTGGAACTCGATTTGCAACAGGTCATCTTTATCTCGCATTATTAATTGCTGATATCCTGTCAATTCGCTGGTTAAAGATAAGCTAATCTTACACCAACTTAATATTTATTTTACTATTTCATACAATAGAAACATTCTTGATAATGCTGTTACTTTTTGGAGAAATGACATTCTAGCAATCAGAATTGAAACTTAGATTCTCATTGGAGATCAGCATAATATTTTTCATAAAAGGTATCATGGGAGTGAAGAGAAATAACTTTAAACACACAACAAAAACAAAAACAAAAACAAAGGGAAAAAAACCCACTTTATCCCGTTGTAACTAGCCAACAATGCAAACATATTAGATTTCATATGATGCCTGTTATTAACTTCGAGCTAACAACCATTACACAGATAAATGTAATAGGTACCATTCAGTTTTAAATAAATAGTAGGTGACATAGCTTCCTCATGCACTGGGGTTGCCCCAGCAGACTGCAACTCAATGTATATCTGAGCATTCAAACTACCAAGGATATTACACTTTCTCTATTCGTCATGGTTTAGGTCCAATGCAACATAATTTAGACCACACAACGGATGGCTGAAAATTTTTAAAAAATACCCAGCAACATACAAATCATTTAGTTAGCAAATTCAAAAATTCAAAAGCAATATTATCAATACGACTGAAACATAATGTAGACATTTAAGCTAATTTAGTTCACCTCGAGATTGAATAACGGTACAAGAAAATAAATCACTTGTCATAAGAAGTTATAAACATATCTGTGGTTAGGTAGGGTACACACAAGAATAAAAGGTAATCGAGAAGCGAAAGTAAGGCAAGTATTGGAAGAAACATTAAATTGAATATTAGCGCTTTCATTTATCCATTATTGTTTCATCATTTCATATTTGGCGATTCTCGCTGGTACTACAATCATAAAATTAACAATACTATCAATTCGTTTTTCGTTACATAGGATAATAGTGCTTAGGCCACTGGGACCCCCCCCCCCCCCCCCCCCCCCCCCCCCCCCCTTTGGGAGTTTATGCCACTATGTTTTTCAAATAATAGAACTTATTGGCCATACAAATTCCACTGTTACCGTAAAAATAAGTGTCATTTAAGAGAGTTATGGCTCTTTGAAAAAAGTGAGTTGTGTCCCCTTGCAAAAAAGAGACATTTCTTTCAAAGGCTCTGGAGACTACAATATTAATTCAAATATATGCAAATTGGGTATCAAACTGAAGGAAATTGAATATACTATCAAACTATGTGCACAAGCTTTCAATTTGTAAATATTATATAGATTCACAGAAAGTTGAAACAATTTGTCAGTAATCTCATGACGTGTCATATCTAAACTAAGCTATTTCAGTGTTTTACACAAACATTATTTTAAATATGGCCAAAAACAGCATGCTCATTAAAAAAGTAGCACTGAAGAAAGCTATGGCCCAAGCCTCAACAACAACCTTCATATTTCTACGTCATAGGAAAAACTAAAAGTTTACGCAACCCTTAAATATTTCTCCACTTTGTGGGATGCCAAATTCATCATAATTTTCATTCTTTTTAAACATGGTATTGATGTCCAGTTGTCACATTTAAAAGTAAGTTGAAGGTGTGGTAAAAACAGTAGATATATCATGAAAAAAGACTAATTTGTTCACAACCCAAGTGAAGCATCATTACCGAAGACTTTTGAACGAAATCGCATTGTTATATTATGAAGAATAATTGATACTCAAAAGGGATTCTTGATTCAAGATGCAGTAAGTACATAAAAACAATATCCTTATGTGTTTTGCAAACATGCTTTACTCCTTAACAGTTTGCACTGCTCACCAATTTATTACATATCCTCATCATCAGTAGCAAAATCCTCTTCATCCTCTGAAGTGTCGTCAAGGAAATCACTGTCAAAGCTATCACTACCATCCTCGGCATATGTATCTTCGTCAGTACTGGTGCAGCTTTCTTCATACACAATTTCCTGCAACTCATCTGGAATGAAAGCATCTTTGAACCACTGTACTTCCAATTCATTTTCAGAATTTCTCTGCCAACCGTTATCCTCTGGTTTTGGAATGCTAGGATTCTGGCACACTGCATTCCTCCAAATGAGAGTTTGAAAGTTGGCTCTTGATATGTGCAGTGTCAATACTTGACTACAAGGAGGCATCTGACACAGATCAATTCCACCACTGCATGAGATGGTACCTTTCTTTCCTTTGAAACGCTGGCGAACTATGTCATACCTCACTTTGTTGACACTTGTGCATGAGGTTTTGCCATACAGCTTGCACACAAATGACTCTAACATGAGACAGTCATTACTCGAAACAGCTGCTGATGTTCCAAATCTGGAGAACAGAATTCTAAGATCTTCCTCTTTTTGAAGAAATTTTAGAGCTTTCAGCTTTCCTTGCCCAGCAAAGCAACTTGTTGTGTCACAGCCTGTGAATGCATGGACACCAAGTAATGCATCACACATCTGTTTAGACAAAGTCTTTGCTATCTGAGAGACATTGATTTGTCGCCTGTTGTTGCCACAGCCAGTATAAAAAATCAGGGTCTTTCCAATTGTCTCTGAGAATGAAAGGAGAAGTAAGAAGACATCCGTGTCTGGTGATCTGACAACAATTGTTTCACAGTTTGGTTGGCGGGAAGCATATTGACAGTGCAGTATAATTCGTGTGTCTGCCTCTTCCTGTGATGAGTAGAGATCTAGACAAGGTACAGCTGTGGTAAATTCATCCGTGTCACTGTAAAGTAAGGTGCATCTCTCTCTTCACAGACAAAGAAGATTTCCCTGTTTCTCAGTTTCTTTGCATTTTCGTTACTTTCCCATTCCTTGAGGAGAAACCTGATAAGAGATCTTTTGTTATCAACGCAGCTGAGAAATGATTTCCAACGTCTGGGCACTGTTGTTGCAGATCCTCTTAACAAGTATGCATTATCTTCAGAAGATCCTCTCCTCAATCTCTCACAACCTTTGATTGAATCTTCTATGTAAGTATCAGTCACAAAGTGCACACAAGCTGCTTGTGGTAAGGAGGAAAATGTAAGTTTGGCTACTTCACCAAATGTATTTGGGATTGCTGACAGAGTTTGTAACAGTGCATTGCCATCAACAATGTAAACGGTGTTTGTTTGTTTTTTTGCATAATCCTCGAACATTAATGAATTGTCAGGCGTGAGCTTGTGCAACAGAGTTGCTTTGTTGGTCTTCAGAGGTAAACCATCTGATGAAGCCAGCGACCATGGAGTAGGTGTTAGAGGATATTGAAGAACTTTTTGAAGATCAACACTGTGCTCTTGGGACAAAACAAGAAGCTGGCCAAATAAATTTCTTTGTACCTTGATTTTGACCACGTTCATGTCTTTTTTCACTGTTACCACTTTCCTCAATGATGTAAATGTCTTGGTCTTGTTCCTTTCTAATGGCTTGTGAAATTCTACAGTCTTTTCCTTCAGTCTGTTTTCAACAAAACTTTCAAACAATCTTTTTCCTGTTTTTTCCACGGCTAGCAGGTCATCAGCAACATCCTCTTGCATTTTCATTCCTGAAGCTAGACTGACCAGACCATCTTCAACTTCAAAGGGATTGATAAATGCTGAAAATGCCTGGAGGATCTTTTGCACTCGCTTTTCACTTTGTCTTTTTTCTGCAAGGTTCAATTCTTTGTGGGTGTCTATATCTATACAGTTGTTGTTGCTGATCATTCTTTGGGTTGCTGATACATATTCTGCTCGATTGTGTCTTGTTACACTCCAACGGTAATAGCTTGGAAGACTCTTGCTGAACCCAACAATACCTCCTTTTGTCTTTGCATGTTTGTTTATTGTTTGTCCAATGGTCATATCAACTGCTATTCTTCCAGCAGGCGTCCTTGATCTGGAGACACTAAATCCATTATCTTGTAACATTTCTTCTGCCCCTGGGTGGGAATGAATCAGGTTGGCTAGTGACACAAAATATACACTGAGATACTTGGCATAATTATGGTGATTCATGGTAAAAAGCAGTGGGCACAGTTCTTTTAAACAAGATATATGAAGAAGAAAGTTGTTTGTCTTTGTAGCTCGCAGAAACTGGAGGAGAAGCCAAACTCTGTCCATGTATTGGATCCAGTATTGTGCAGTTTTTCCGTACTTTCCTGAGCGGACACTCTCTTTGAAGGCTTCATACTGGGAAAATAACTCAGCATACACAGTTGACTGGAGAATTTTATTAGCTGTATGGCTTGAAATTCCTTCGGTGAATTCCTTTATGTAAGACATGAGGTCTTTACTGAGTTTTGAATCCGTGTCCTGCTCAAATTTTGCAAGCAGAAGCCTCTCTAGAGCCTCCAAAACAGACACATGCACTCATATAGCCCTGTTGTAGTTCTTTCCACTCATAACCCTATCCATAGAACCATGTGCACATAGCCCTGCTTCAGTCACAATTTCTTCAAAACCAGATCCACTTTGGAGCTTTCCCAGGGCACCAAGATATGAAATTATGGTGTGAAAGACACCCAGGTGAATAATGACTGTTTTGTAAAGCTGTGGGTTTTGCCAGACAATATCGTAAGCTTTCTTTGCTACAGCAAGGTCAAATGTTACAAATGTATATGTGTTATATGCCCATTAATCATGCCTGAATTGTGCTAGTACAAAATTCCTCTTGTTTATTTATCACTGAAAGGAAGCAAATACACTGTAATATATATTTTTTTCATATTATAGAGAAAATGGCTATCAAAGATTTAAAAACCCTATATAGCTTTGTAAAATATTTTATGATATGAGGCAAAAAATGAGAAATGACAATAAAATTCCACTATTTATTGCATTTGAAGCAATTTTAGGGTGATAAACAATCATTTTATGCACAAAAATGAGTTCACGAAAAATTGCACCCGATGACCTTTCAAGGGCCATAACTCCTGTAAATGATACTTGAAAAAACTGTAACACCCTGATTAATTTGTGTTATATGTCCCTGAAGCATGCCTGAATTGTGCTAGTGCAAAATCCCTCTTGTTTATTCATCCTGAAGGGAAACAAGTACACTGTAATAGATTTTTTTTTCAAATTATAGAGAAAATGGCTATCAAAGATTTTAAAACGCTATATGGCTTTGTAAAATATTTTATGATATGAGGCAAAAAATGAGAAATTACAATAAAATTCCATTATTGATTGTATGTGAAACAATTTTAAGGTGATAAACAACCATTTTATGCACAAAAACGATTTCACAAAAAATTGCACCTAATGACCTTTCAAGGGCCGTAACTCTCGTAAATGACACTTGAAAAAACGGTAACACCCGGATTAATACTCAAGATATATTGCTGTTTCAGAAAAACCATGTGGCGAAAACCCCCCCAGGGGGGGGGGGGGGGGGGAGGGTTTCGCCCACTGGCCCATGCACTATAAGTGTCAGAATAATCTTCATACATCACACATCTAATGAAAAAAAGTAATGAGTTCGTACTTACTTGGATGTTTCTTGAATAGAGTTGATGAAAAAGTAGGTAACTGAAACTGGCGCTCATCATATTGGACAGCAAACAGGAAACAAAATTACCAAGTCAATTATTGTAGATGCCATCTACTAGTAAGCTGTGGATCATATTGACACGACTATGTCACTAAATAAATAGATGCATAATGTCACAACAAAAACAACAAAATGATGCAAACTTATATTGCCTATATACATTTAATGAGAAAATATGATTTTAACTGAATTTTCCTTGGTAAAATCATGGGGGATAAATGGCCCTCAAATAAGAAATAAATAGGACTTTCTAGTATTTCACTATGTGCAAGTCATGGGGGCCAAATGGACCCCAAATCAGAAAATAGGACTTTCTAGTATTTTTCTCTTTGCAAGTCATGGGGGCCAAATGGACCCCAAATCAGGAAATAGGACTTTCTAGTATTTTTCTCTTTGCAAGTCATGGGGGCCAAATGGACCCCAAATCAGAAAATAGGACTTTCTATTTTAGTATGGAAATAGGGTTAAAAATAAAACTGAGAAATTTTAACTCCATTGTCTTTCGCCAACTCGCCAACAACATACTGCCTTTTTAGTCTCCACTCTATTCAAGATTCTGAATCACGCACTGCGCCGACTCGTGTGTTGGTGACATCACTGCGCGAGTTAGTGACGGAATCAACACCGTGGTGCAAAGCAATCCAAGCTCCAGTTAATGCTCTATCCTTTAGTATCGATACAGCTGATTGAGCGAGAAACTGGGTCGAATTATACTATCTTCAAATAGCGGAAAATCCCTCGACTTGTGCCAGGATCTGAGAGCTCCACCGTTAGACTGGGGGGGATGGCCAATGTTACACAATTTACGTCATAATTAGGGTAACTTCGGCCATCCAAAATATTACATTAACTGTCAAAAACACTGATCATTGTCAAGTTTATTTGTAAGCAGCAAAGAAAAACAACATAAAACTTAAAGATATGACATTTCAAAATCCCCCCACCTCTTTTTCACGATGATTGAATAAAGTAATTCTTTGCAACGAAGCATTGTGGACGAATTTACCAGCATTTTTCTTGCTTGTAGTGCCGAGTTGATGGTTACGTGTGTATGAGTGTTTATTTGTGTGTGTGTCTGTGTGTGTATATGTGTGTTTGTGCGTGTGTATTTGTGTCAGTCAGAGAAAGAAAGCGAAGATTATATTTTGGTGTGTTTTTAGATTTTTTAAGTTTAAGTACTTAAGTGGAGTGATTTTTCTTTGTGATGCTTTAAGATTTGAATCTACCTTTTCTTTGTGCAATCATTAATCGTATTCCACTGAGTTCCATTATTTGAGATATACTTTGAAGTTTTGTTTTGTTAAACAATGAATTGCAATGAATCAAGTTGACTCTTTACTTCACTGACCGTTTGGGAGATTGACACTAGATAACATATTAGAAATAAAAAGAATAGTTCCTCACCAACCAACTGATTTTGCATTAACACGGGTTGTGGAAATCACGAAAACTCTCTTTTTCAGTGACATGGTATGACAGACATGAATGCCTCACAGTTAGTTTTTTAAAAAACAAACGTTTCTTTTGTTTTTATTGTCTACTTTTTACAGATACAACAAACACTGACAAATCATATAGTGACCTTAACCACTTCCATCTAATTTCTTGACCTCCTGAACGTTGTTTTAGCACCCTTAAAAGAGTGAAAAATTTCTTGCGAAATTCAATGACACAGGAGCGGTTAAATTTGTTAATGATTTCGTCAATTCACAAAGCTGAAATAGATGCCATTCCAGATTTCAATAAACAAATTATAAAAAGATTTGCAGAGATCGCCGTGCAGATTTTCTTTACAAGTACTAAACTCTTTTGATTTACATTTATCACATATTGATTGCATTATCTACCAAATCCTTTAAATGGTGGACAAAGAATAATTACAAAGACCTTTTCACACGGGACTTGTATCTCAGTGTTGTGGCTTGTTGTTTCCATGAATTATTTGTTTTTGTGAGTCTTGTACACTCGTAGAAACCATCGACCCTCCCCCCACCCTTCCAAAAAAGAGAGTTTTTAACATGTGCTCTCTCCTCTTAATCGTGTTCACTGTTTTAGATTTTTTTTTCTTCTTCTAATCATGGCACCACCATATGCCGTCAGTACGCCACGCCGCTGTAGGCACTGTTTGCTTCTGTATGTCCATTTGCAGGGGTCTCTGGCCTAAGGTCTTACTGCACAAGTGCTATCCGCCATTCGCTCACTACTGGCAATATTTGATTAGGATAACGAGCTATATGGAGCACATAAGTGATTGTAAACAGAGTATAAGTATAAGTATTGACGAGAGTTTAGTCTGCTTTGCAGAAAACGTAAGCTATATAATACGTAAGCAACGCAATGACAATATTATATTTATTTTTACTATTTTAAATATCAAGGCGTTTCGTAACGGGAAACATTCATACAAAAAAATACAAAACAGAAAATACGGCAGACAATAAAGGTAAAAGGAAATAGTAGATTGGTGCCGGTACTTTTGCAAGATGGGTGTAAAACAGAGCAAAATAAAATGTTCCAATATCAAATTGAAGATTTACACTTGTCTGCTATAATTAAACTAGTCAACCTTTGTAGCTTATGGCAGGTAGAGTAA
>NC_088365.1:14847210-14859710 GCF_034508935.2 Berghia stephanieae | reverse complement strand
TACAATAAAAATATTTTTACATAATGTTACGTTTCATATCATTGATACGACTAAGCGTGATTTTATTATCATTATTACAACTACAAAAAAAAAAGTAAAATGTTTCATTTCATTCACCGGAGAAAGCAACCACTGTAGAATACGAGTAAAATGAATAACCCCATGAGGTTCTTTCGTATTGTCCTTTTTTCTACCCATCCATCGAGTCTCCGGTCGTCCCTTTTTCCTCTTTCCTTCTAATTGTTTATCTAATAGTTTCTTTCAATTTTCACGTGTATTGCTGATAGAATGATTTCGAACGCCGTTAGGTGATTCATATTTTAAACATTAGAATAATATAATAGGGGACAGCGTGGCTCAGCGGTAAGGTCTTTGCTTCGTACCCAAAAGGTACGGAGTTCGACTACCCGTACCGTTGTGTGGCAAGTCATCTAGCCCTAGCTCACTTGGCGGCGCTGCACTGCGGCTGACGCCTGGGTTATTCCAGTCTTCCCTTGGAATAGACCCTAGAGACAAATTTCCCCTATGGGATGAATAAAGGGAATTTTTATTTTTTTAATTTCTATTATTTTAAGATACAATACTACGTCATCAATAGCATTTCCACATCACCGTTTGTTTCAGGACAATTGTTAATAATGCTATCATCCCTATCAGTATAATATATCTTCTCCCTCCTCTCCTCACTGACTTTCAAATTTCCAATTTTTAAAATATCAGGCGATGTACGAAAGTGTTAAAGAGGGAGATATCGATGCTTTCGAAGATTGCTTGGACCTACCCAATGCTGACATCAACATGACTTGGGTATGAATCGTCCTCGTCGTCGTCGTCATCATCATCATCATCTTCTTCTTCTTCTTCTTCTTCTTCTCCTTCTTCTTCTCCTTCTTCTTCTTCTGTTTTTTTCTTCATCATCATCATCACCGTCACATGATTACCAAAACCACAATAATTAATCGCTAATGATGACAAAATAGGGTATGGAGAGGTGTCAGATGAAAACAGAGAATAAAAAGTCACGGGATCAGTATCAAACTCAGGATCCAGTTGACACGACACCCTACGCCTGACTGAGAGAGAGAGAGAGAGAGAGAGAGAGAGAGAGAGAGAGAGAGAGAGAGAGAGAGAGAACAACGAGCGGTCGCACTATTTTCATCTGGCTCTTCTCCATACTCTATTTTTTCTCATCATTATTGATACAAGTACCCGCTCCACACTTTTTCTGAATTTTATTCAACCCAATATCGGAGGTATTCCACGTGTGTCTTATTTGTTTATTTATATGTTACCATGTCTTGTTTCATACAGAGAAGAGTGCATAGCTTAATTTGCTCGCTTGGTGTAGAAAGTTTGTCAAACCAGCCTCGTTGTGATCCCTTAACTCTTTAAGTAGTTAAGAGAAGAGAGGCGCATGATGGGTACTGAGTTTGATAGCCATATTATTTTTGTGTGGCTGGATGGCTCAGTCGGTAGTGCGACCGCTTGCTGATCTCTCTCTCTCTCTCTCTCTCTCTCTCTCTCTCTCTCTCTCTCTCTCTCTCTCTCTCTCTCTCTCTCTCTCTCTCTTTCAGCCAGAGGGAGGGGGTCGTGTCACTACTCTTCAACTTTCGTAACGTCACTTCCTTCCTAATGACTCAAGGTAACTTTGTAACACTGGCTCTAAACTATCAGAACAATGGCGGACGCCCGTATGAAATATTTCCCCGGCGAGCATAAAAGCGTATCCAGAGGGGAAAAAAACCCCATAAATTTGATCATGTTTTGACTTTTACACATTCTGATCACAAGGCATATGAAAAGTTCTAGCCAGCATGAAGAATAAAAAGTAATGATTTTCTTTGTTTAGAACCAAGATGGCCGCCGTTGCCGGGAGGCGTGACATCAGACTACTGAATCCAATTGGATCCTGAGTTTGACATTGACCCCATGATTTTCTATTGTTTTCATCTGATACTTCTCTATACCCTATTTTTATCATCATTATTGATACAATTGCCCGCTCCGCACTTTTTCTGAATCTTATTCAACCATTTTCATTACAGTTCCGAGAGAATCTGTTGATGGCAGCAATAAGAGCGGGCCAGACAGAAATGGCCGAATTCCTGGTGGACAACGGAGTGGATCATACTTACACCACATCAAGAATGGTAAGTTTCTACGTCATCAAGGGTGTGATTTAAGATGGGTTTTTTTTTTGAAAATTTCGAGTAGGCTTATAATTGCTGTCTTATTCATATAGAGTATTTGTGTGTCATTGTGATGTTTAATTCAGATCGTATTTATTAGTATTTTGATTTTTTATGTCCATTCTCACACATGTAAAAAATTGATGTACATATTAATATAATATTTTAAAGATTTTGATTGTAATTTTATAAGTTACAAGTTGTCAAAGTTTACCACCAGCACCCTTTTTTCATTTCCACCCGATATTCCATATATAAACATACTGTAATCTTTTCACATAGTTAAACTCAGTGGCGGTTCTAGCCTATTTATAGTGGTGGGGCAAAGATGATTCGGTCATATATATATATATATATATATATATATATATATATATATATATATATATATATATATATTTCAACTTTAAAAAAAATAAAATATTTCAACCACAAATAATCACATTCACAATGAAATGACAATACCAGTAGATTTTAATTATTCCAAACGTAATCAAAAATGAATCACGAAAGAGAATACAACAAAAAAAAATAAAGCGACGAGACAAAATGCGACAACACCTTGACAATACAAGTCTATTTCGTTCACTCGAAAAATTAAAGAGATGCTTTAATCCCTCAACGGCGAGATTGATATTTCTGTTACATTTTCAGAAGTACGTAGTAACTTTAAAGTTTTCATCGAGAAGCAACAACCGCGATATGACTCGAGTTTCATTCAGAGCTCAAATTGCATCATTTTTACTGCTCTCTTGGTGGTTAGAATGATTGTGCCGGTGGTGGTAGTGGTTGGAATAATGGTAGCGGTGGTGGTGGGTGGGGAGGAGGAGGAGGAGGAGGAGGAGGAGGAGGAGGAGGAGGAAGAGGAGACGGTGAGGGAGGATGTAATTATGGTGGTGGTTTTGGTGGTGCTGTTGGTTAGAATGATAGTTGTGGAGACGATGACGAAAATTATATGATGATGTTGATATTGTTTTTATTGCTATTGTAGTACTTGTTGTTAATGTTGTTGTTGTTGTTAATGATGATGATAATGATGGCAACGACGATGTCGTTGACAATGATGATTACCGTACGATATTACAAAGTTTATTCAATCTTAGGCTTTCGCCATTAAATCATACACTTTGATGACAACATACATGAAATTTAGGCTTTCGCCATTAAATCATACAATTTGATGACAACATACATGAAAGTGGAAAAAATGGTAAATGGAACCAACCAAACAATAAATTGATACCATTAATAGCCACAAAAAATACAACAATCGTAATACCACCAATACGTACAATAATAATAATAATAATAATAATAATAATAATAATAATAATAATAATAATAATAATAATAATAATAATAATAATAATAATAATAATAATAATAATAATAACAATAATAATATTACCATCATCATTACTACCACCACCATCACTATTACCACCACCACCATCACCATCATTATTACGTTTCCAATCCGTTTTTCTCGTTTTTTAAAAATTTGATACCTTAATAGACGAAAATTCCGGTGATTTTTTTAAAGGATAGTTAAAATAGCTACGATTTTATTAACCCTGAAAACTACGATTTTTATTTTCCTATTTCAAGTAGGCAGGTCTGCTATGACAAGTATCAGTTCCATAGTCAAAAAAAGACAAATAATAACAAAGTTTACTTAATCTTAGGCTTTCGCCAATAATTCATACAATACAATTAAGACAAAATAATGCTACCAATCTCTCCTCATGCATTCGTTAGACTATAACAATAACGACCGTGTTATCTTTACTCCTTACCCAACCAACCCCTAGCTTCCCACCTCTTCATCGCGAACTATCTTATGTATGTATTAGCTTCAGGACGGGCAAGTACGGAATCTGCCCACCCTTCCTTTAAACGTCTTTATTTCCTCTATAACTTAGTTAGAATTCAACTCTCTCCTTTCTCAGAAGAGTATTTCTCGTATACTAATTCAATTGTTGAGTAAACCAAAATGGCGGTTGTATTTTATAATTTATTTAGTCGTGACTTCTGAATAAAAGTGTTTTATTAGAGGGAATGCAATAGAAAATACATTGTTTTGCAAAAATATTTAGTCTGGCAATAAAAATACAGCGGTAATTATTTTAAGAATTAAAAAAAAGGAACAAATTAATTTGTTTAAAAAACAAAAACAAAAAAAAAAAAAACAAAACAAAAAAAACAAAAAAACAAACAAATAAGACAACAATTTAAATAAATGAATTTTGAGAAGCACTAGAGAAAACGAGAAAAAAAAAGAAATAATTTAAATGGATAAACAAATATATTAAAACAACACAAGTTAATACTAACTTGATATAATATTAGTAAATTGATAAATTTAATTCAATACTGGAACCTTCCCAATGTTATTACATCAATGGTACCAACACAAGTAAGGCAATAAAGAAGAAAAAGTTCGTTTGCCAAAATCTCTTTTTAGTGCTCACTGGTTTATAAGGTGGGCTCATTTGAATTAGCCCGACCTAGAACTAGAGAGGCCAGACAGCAAAATCACCGTCAGGCGACGTGACGATGAGATGACGATGTGGGCGGAGTGGAGTCGTTGGGAAAGGGGGGGGGGGGGGGGGGCTGATAAAAAAGAACAGGAGCGTATCCTGGTTTATGCATTACGGGGTGCATGGTGATTCGCAATCTATCAAATATACATACAAATTGATTTCAGTACGAAGTATCAAGTTTAAGTACTAACTTTTAAAATTATCTAATTTAAACTAGATTATTTCGGACATGGTAATACAGCTTATAACTTGAAAAAACAGGCTGGTATTTGCCCACCCTGCCCATTATTACCAGCCGTCCCTGGTTAAACTGTTTATTTTCATTTTGATAAAAACACAGATTTTTAGTCTCCGGTACATGCAAACATCTAATCTGCCGTCTTAAGGAAAAAGACCCCATATGTGGCCCCATATTACAAGTAAACATATGGTCTTTTCCCTTAAGGCAGTACTCCTACGTGTGGTTATCAAAAAGTCTGATATCCTAATTATATCCACCACCTCGAAACCTCGTTACATACTTACTCCAGTGTCATCTCAAAAAAGGTCGGCTTACGACTGGAAATGGCACGCCATTTTTCCTGGTCTGTACCTGCCAGTCCAGCTCTTGATGTCCTCTAACCATGATCCTGGGGGGACGTCCTCTTGGACCTTTCTCCTTTACTTTTCCTCCGACGATATTTCTTACAGATGGTGTTATTTATGCCGTGTAGTGTGGCCAAAGCATTTCAAGTACCTGGTCTTTTCTGTTTCCAATAATCCCAGGCGCAGGTTGAGAATATTACAGACTGCCTCATTGGCCTTGTTTTTCAGCGTATTCTACTCGTGCATCGAAAACACTTTCCAAATGCATCTATTCGCCCTTCCATGTCTTTATTACGGTATCAAGTCGTGGCTATTTAGATAATGAAGATAATGTTGTTGTTTTTTGGTCAAAATGACGAAACTTGGATTAAGTTTATATGTTTCATTGAGTAGATTGAATATAGTTTCTTAAAGTGCAAAAAAAAAACAAAACAAAAGAACAACAAACAAAAGAAAACAAAACAAAGGCAAAACGTACTCTAACAATATTAAAACAAGTCCACAATTGTGCTCGGTTATCAGTTATCATATAATATACATAAGGGAACTACCATCTAGTGCGCGTCAATGTTCATCTATGTTTGTTTTAATTCCTCAGGCTGTGAGGGAAACACCAGATGGCATCAAGAAGTTCGATTTTTACGAGATGGATTGTCGGCAAATGGCTTTTGAATATGGCCTCGATGACCTTGTATATCTTCTCGATTACCTTCAAGGGAGACTTTTCTCATTTGTACCAGCACCAAAACGATCACCACGCATGCGCCGTCCACCGCCACCTCCCATCACACCAACCGATTCTAACATCGACGAGGGAAACAGTAGCGACGCTGACGTCAGCGATACGTCATCACAGCAATCGCAAGACGAATTGCAAGGCGATGATAATAAGGAATCGGCTATGAAAAAAAGAAAGAAGAAAAAGAAAAAGGGTAAAATAGAAAATAAAAGTATGACGTCAGACAAGGATAGATGTCAAAGTCTAGGTCATGAGGACGACGAGGTGGAAGAGAAAGACAAGACAGCCTGGACCGGAAGTACATTCACAGAGGTGGACTCTGGTAACTACAGCATGGCGAGTAGCAAGTTAAAGAAAGGTATGGTTGAGAAACATAATAAACTTTTGGAGTTGGATTTGGATCAGAAAGACGCCAAAACTAACGAGGATAAAAGAAGTAGCAAGACGAACTCTCCGAGGAAGTCTGCATCGGGGGCAGGGAGCGAAAAAAGTCGAGAGAAGAGCCAAAATGAACAGGACAATAATGATGGTGGACAGGAAGGAGATGAGGGTTTAACGGGGACATCTCGAAGTAAATCAACGTCTGTTTTGTCGCCAGATCTCGGTCCGCCATTGCCCGAGATCCCACACCCTCCCAACGATCTTATCAGGTTTAACCGATCCACCCTGGCTGTTCAGAAGAGTAATGCCTTGCGCAGGTTTTACACTACGCCCCTGAATGAGTCCAATATAGACAGTCCCTTGATGTGGAAGAAAATCTGTACTACAGGAAGTTATGTCATGGAAAGCAAAAATTGGCACAGAGATAAAAATGTTAACAGTACATCACCGAGATCAGGACCTGAACAAGCAGCGTCCTCAGGCATGGTAAATCTTTCAACTGGGAATGAATCAAAATCTATACCAAAGTCGCCATCTTCTTCACGAGTGGTCTCAGCAACATCTTCGGTAACACAACTTTCCAGCACATCATTACAGCCACCTTCATCAGCAGTATCATTGTCCATATCGCCATCATCACTAAATTCACCTTCTCCATCAACTCGACCACCCACAATCTCTTCCCGAATGTCTTCCGCGCCATCGGCCTCCATTTTGAAACAAACTCAAATATCCGGAGACAAGCCCAGTCGTTTTACGCCAGACCCCAGCAAATCTAACTCTACCAGACCTACCATAGCTGGATACATGCGTCCAACGCAAAGCACCATCACCAAAAACAGACTCCATCCACGGTTTGTAGATTCCTACGGCGGTCTAGACTTTCACCACTCGGGTGGGCGGCACCAAATCTTCAGATTAAATCTGAAGTCGGATAAATCAGCAGACCTCAAGGCATCCTCCCCTTCCATTTCACTGACACAATCAACACCTAAACGAAAGCCAAACCCGCAACGTAGAAACCACAACACCATCTCATATAGGTCATAGCCCCCCCCCCCCCCCCACACACACACACACCCTTCAATAAAAAGTAATATTTATCATTTATGTAAATGAAAGATGGTGTTGCCATTTCAGACTATCATTGACAAGGTAATTTGCACTTCCCAATATTGTTTTCAAAAAGATTTTCTAAAAACCCCTCCAAAAAAAAAACAAAAAATAATCCCAAAAAACCCCGGATATATTTGTCCATGAAGTTGTGAACAATCTTCTTTTACTCATTCGTTACCATGCCGTTTTCTTTGAAACTTGGGATGACATTGTTTATTCTTCGACATGCCGTAAAACGAGGACAAAAATAAAATAAACAAGTAAAGCGCTTTAAGCACGTTTAGTGGATATTGCTCTATATAAGAGCTCAAGTTTAAGTTTAATTTTAAAAGTTGAGCAAAAACATCCATTCTTCGCAATCAGTCAGGCGTATAAAGCCAAATAAGATGTCATAATCTAAACTCAAAGTCAAGTATCAGTATCTTGTTCATCCCGGTATTGTTATACCGGATTGAGCTGATGGGTCACATATTATCTTACTTGGCGGGATAACAAAAGTATACACATCTTCATTTTAAAAGATTGTAGGAAGATTATAACCACCGTGTCTACAATATACAATTTAAATCTTTGCCTGGTGCGTCAATCATTCTATATTCCGATTGAGAATATCTAGATGGAATTTCCACCTTTGCACATTGCGGCAAAGAACCCCAAAGCGCAGAGCATCTAAGCTTTGTTGAATATTGTGATGTCACGAGGCTACTGAGAGAGTTCGCGACTGTACACGAATGCGGCAACTAATTCGCCGCCCGGATAAAATGCCATAATGTTGTAGTTTGAGGCGAAACCATTAGAAGTTGTTGCAATTACCTTTGATTTGGCGAAATCCCAGGTTTGAGAGTTGTTTTGTTGGGTTTTTTTTAAGATGAGGTTCATTTAAATCGATCGATATTTGAAGAACGGGTTTAAAAAAAAATAATTTTGCCAAGCTTTTAAATACATCTTTTTCCAGAGTACGACAGTCAGCTGGTTAAGTACCGAATGAATGGCTGATTTTTTAAATTCACTTTTTTTTTAATTTTAAAATTTAATTAACCTTCAGAGCATTGAGCTCCACTTTTCTTCTTCTTTAATTTGTCATTATATTATCCACTAACAAATGAATTCACGCCCCCAGACTGACAAAGCCTTAAAATTAATCTAATGAAATGTAAATAATTTATCAATGTTGTATAATAATGTTTACATTCCCTCTTTAATAAACTTTATAAATCAAAGCTCCTATAATATTTCATGTCAAGCATCTCTGTGATATAAATATATATATAAAGTAATTATTTATTAAATTTCATATTAAACATGCTATCTTGGTTTGTATGTCTTTTTTAAAAAAAATTGTTTTAAATTGTTTTGGTTTGGTTTTTATTGTATGTTCATCGTGTTTTCTTCCCTATTATTAAAATGATAGCAAAGACAGGAGGAACATGGAGGAACGTGATCCAGGGGTATTGTTTTTGTTTCTTATCTGGAAGGTACTGATATCGACGTCCTCGCCGTGCTGTGTGTCAACACGCTTTAGCTCACTTTGCGACACTGCACTGCGGCTATACCTTTTTTTTTCTTTTTAAATCATCCTTGGAGATGATTTTTATTATTTGTTTTTAAAAACTCACAAAATTCAATAGAATTTTGCTGTTGTATAGATAGTATGCACTTGGCTAAGAAGCTCACAACATTGCCATCCGAAAGTGTAACGGACCACTACACAAAACTGTGTAACCATGAACTATTATAGTCTGGTTAAAACAGTTTAGTGAGAATTACTCATCAACGCGGATGGCAAAAAACAATAACAAGGGCATTAGTGACGTCAACTTCATTCTATCTATAGTGTTTTCTTGCTCTTTTTTTTCGGCGGGTTTGTTTGTTGTTGTTTGTTTTTGTTTTTAAAAAAATATTTTTACGATAGACATCAGTAATCTGATGTTTTCCAGAAGATCTCATCATTCTGTCAGAGTTGTCATGTTTTTAAGAGTTAAGACAAGGGGAATAATTCAAGGAGGAGAATTATCATGTCTAGTCTGAGAATGTACAAGTCCTACCCAGATATACAAAAAAAAAAAAAGAAAAAAAGAAAAAAAGGATTTTTGGCATAAGATTTGATTGTTAATTGCCTTTAAGAGTTTCAAGGTACTTGCGACAATGCAAAATAGGACATATTAATAATTACGGTTGCTCTTTAGAGCCATTGGGAGTCGGGAGTGTATCCTGATTTTTGTATGCAGCCCTAAGGAAAGGACGCTAGTCAATTGCAGAGTACTTTAGGCGTATTCTAACGGACCCAACTACCCAATCACCGAAAGGTCAGAAAAATTTTTTGACTGCGCCTAGGATTGGCACTGGTCCCTTTGATTCTTAAATGAGTGTTATACTAACTGAACGATTTTTATGAAAGGTATCCGTTTTTATTAACTTATTTTTTTGTTTGTTTGTTTTGTTTGTTCAAGGTTAACTTGGCTTATATTTTAATCTATTTATTTATTTATTTGTTTGTTTCATGTCCTACTCATTTACTAGTCAGACAAAACAAATTATTGGATAGTCTTGTTGGTGACAGGTTAAAATGGATATTACCCATGGCGGTAATGATGATAAAAAGCCAATAACTATGAATTAGGGTTTTAAGGTGCTTGTGAGACTTTTAGGTCATGTCAGCGCCAGAAAAAAAAGACAATTGAACAGTTTAAAAATTCTAGAATTACGATTAAAAGCACACGAGTAAAGGTAAGAAAATGGGGTCTAGTCCAAAAAGGCACATAAGTAGATTGCAAGAGCAAATTATCAATCTAGGTACCTAGTTTGAGATCATCTACGACTAAAAGATCCTCCCAGGCACAAGACTCCACAAAGAGGAATTCAATAATGCTTACACGATTTTATACTGAAAACAAACCAAAAAACAACCCCCCCCCCCCGCCCCCCAAATAAAAAAAATTAAAAAAAATAAAAAACACTACCTGTACACGACAGAGAGATGATATACAAGACATTAAATTATTTTCAAAAACTAGTAAAATAAATTTGACTGTTTCCCTTCCAGCCAAGGGCTCCGGTCAGGTCCAGGACAAAATAAAGTAACATCTTAAGACAAAGACGGAAAGCAACCTGAAAATTGGAAATTAGATATAAGAAGATAGAAAACATAGCAAGAGAGAGACCTCTCCTCCCATCATGATATATAAAAAAGACCAAACTCAGATACATTGTTATTCGGCCAATGTATGCACATTCGACCATTTAATGTCTATGCACGTACGTATTTTTTTTTAACAGGTATTCAGCGATCAGGCACAATGGCGGCCATGACAGGGTGTGACAAGGAGGAGGACAGGAGGGTGAGGAGCTGAATATGGAGAAAGCATAAAGTTTACCAAAGCAAAAAGAAAAAAAAAAAAAAAAAAGATGGAGATGGCAAGAAGGTTATATAAAAGGGTTATAGATAACATAGAGGTTACAAAACGAATTTTAAAAAAAAAAAAAAAGAAGGGGGGTGTAGCATATAGGTTATAAAAATGCATGTTTGTTCTTAACGGTTTTACGGTGCTTGCGACACATGCAGTCATTTAGGTCATTTCAGCGCCAGCTAAAAAGAAGAAAATAGGATAATTCAAACATTTTAGATTCACATATAAAAGCATAAAAGAAAAAGTAATACAAAAGGGAAATGATTTGAATAGGAAACAGAAGTAAATTCCAAGAGCATTCAATCAATGTATTTAGTCTGAGATCACCTAAAGCTCATCTAGACTCAAGCACAGGTCCCCGACACTAATACATCAAATGTTCACAATTGTGATATTCACAACCGGAAAAATAACTATCCATTTGACTGTTTCCCTCCCAGCCAAGGACTCTGGCCAGGGCCAGGACAAAACCAAGTAATTTCATTCCAAGGCAAGACAGAAAGCATGTTGGATATTAGATATAGAGAGATAGAAGATACAGTAAGTGCCTCTCTGCCCACTATGTGAGGACGTATATAGCATAAAGGTTAAAAAAAAAAAGAAATAGAGGAGGATAGACTAGCATGAAGTTAGTAAAGAAAGAAAAAGAATTAAATAATAAAATAATAAAAACCAAAGACCTGTCATGATTTTTTACCAATTTTATTGAAACTTACAAAATGCGTGTCTAATGTCTAGGACAAAATATCTATGGTATTTAAAACGTGCAATTCCTGCAATGTACATTACGTATTAAAGGGTGAAAAAAACAGCCACTCTAACCCTATTAATTGTGACCTTGGAGAAGGCGCTTACCGAACATGACCTATCTCGACTCAATTTAATGCCGTTTTAAACCAAGTAAAAAAGATGATGAGAAAGTTAAATGATTACACGAGAGAAGAGGGGGGAGGAGACTAGTTCAGAGAGTGGAGAAAGAAAATTTTAGACAAAGGGAAATCATTCAATAAAGAACTTAAGAAGATTTTAAAGTCTCAAACAGGTCCTCGCTTACTTATTAAAAGGAGACATTCAGAATATTTTTAAAAATATATCGCAGAAAGCACCACATGCTCACACTCGAAAGTCTCCCCAATGGCTAAGGACGCCAGGCTGGGCATGGGCAGAACGTGTTTCCCCCAATGGCTAGGGATGCCAGAACAATGTGTTTCATTTCATGACAGTGAGAGGGAAAAGACAACACATACAGGGGTATTGAAGAGACACTATCAGACTATCAAATCCTCAAAAACTGCTTGTAAGTACTAGCTATAAATATAAATGCGCTAAAGGGACAACTTGCGGCGTTTTAAAAAAATGGAACTTTGGTGTTATATTTTAGCTTACATGGGGGGATAAATGTGAAGTGCAACAGGCATGGCAAAACTGTTGAAAATGTGTTCTATAAAATGGGTCTTTATACTGACACACTTGGGTATCCAGATTGTATAATCCCACAAATACAAACATGTGCACGCTCGAGCACCCATACATGCATGCA
>NC_088365.1:14829710-14844710 GCF_034508935.2 Berghia stephanieae | reverse complement strand
ATGTAAAACAAAAAAATATTACATCAAAGATCCCTCTGAATCTGGAGAATTGATTATTTTGTCACCTTAGATTTAAAAGAGATTAAGTAAAAGTCTCATGTGTTTATAATCTTATTAAAAACATTTTTTGCGTATTGTTATCTTTTAAATACATCATTCATCCTTATGATGAAATAAGCAAAATCCAATTCAAGTCTCAACATTATGGACTTTCTTGCTGGTTTGTTTGTTTTTCAGGAAACACACGAGCCATCAATACTTCCTCTTTCTTTCAAATGCGTGTAATAAATTAAGATAATTATCAATTATTCAAAGGAGAGTTCCAAGGAACCAAATCAGTCATTATAAAACAATAAAGATCCGTGAGTTTTAAAAAATGAAAACGAATAATCGGTGCCTGCACAAGCTTTAACTATCTAAGAAAATATTTGACAAAAAGGAAATTTTAAAACAATAATCCATATGCTCATTTTATATTTTGCTTTTCTTAACCAATTAACTACCATACTCTGAGAAAAACATGCATTTAAAAATTTCACCAGAAAACTCGCCCTTCAAATGACTCTCATCTCTTAACTCTCAAACCTGGGAGTTCACAATGCCCAGGTTTAAACGTTTTTACCAAGATGATTGTCAGTGAAATTGGTCGATATTTGATGGATGAGTTTTCTGGCCAAATTTTTAAATACGTGTTTTTTTTCAGACAATGGCGGTTAATTGGTTAAATGGGGCACCAAGCTTGATAAATTTTTCAAAGCTAAATGAATGTATTGATGTAACATCACATATGGATGAACCAAACTCCCACTTCATGCAGTACGAGTTACCCATTACCTGTTCTTAAATAAATACATGTACCTATACAACCCTTGCTACTTTATAACATAACAAAATATGACAAAAGGTCATAACAAGTTCGATGTATTTTTATTAAATGCATGAAATATTTGTCCACAAAAATATCACAGGAGAGCTAAAAAACTCAGACATTTTCTAATGGAGACAAAACTCTTGTCTTGTCCAAAAAATAATTATATCTATAATACATAAAAAGTTCATGTCTATCTGTTTTATACTGATCAGAATTTTTCAAAAGGTTTATCACTTGTCCCAGACTCGTTTTTCTGACAACTATGATTGGAGTTAATAAAATTGTATACAATAATTACAACGACAGATCGAAGAATACAACAAAATCACATCTCTTGCCACAGTTTTCTTATTTACAGAACTTGTTTCATTTATTGATTTCTGTTTGTCCAAAAATCGTTGTGAATGCTAACTCCAGAGAATTAAACTAATCAAACTGCCCCCCCCCCCCTTTCTCTCTCTCTCTCTCTCTCTTTCTCTCTCTCTCTCTCTCTCTCTCTCTCTCTCTCTCTCTCTCTCTCTCACACACACACACACACACACACACAGACATATGCATACCCCCCCCCCTCCCCCAGCACACACACAAGCATCAACCCTATCTACAATCTTCCGTCATAGGACTACTACCTATGATGGTTGATTTGTTTGGAGTGTCGTGGAGATGAGTGGTGAGATGACCCTGACCTTCCCTTTCTGTCATGTGACCCACCAGACTTTCTGTCTGTGGCAGAAGCTGCCTTCTTCTTGTACCTGTCAAGAATGACCTTGAGACATGCTTCCACGTCCCCAAAGAATGGACGCTTAGATGGTTCTCCCTCCCAGCACCTCTGCATCAACACCCAGCAATCTTCTGATGAGTTCAGTGGCTGTTCTGGTCTGAGACCTGCGGAGATTTATGTCAACATTTAATCATCAGTGTAAATGACTACAAATTAGAAACATAAATATAAATTATAGGGTAAACCCTTTAAGAACCCATAACACTCATTTTGACAAATACATGTACATGAAAATATCTTTGATCCACGTCTAAAACGTATCTTTCTCTAATAAAGTAAAGTCTTTAATATCATAGCATAACATGAGTTATTTTCATTTAAGAATAATAAATTTTTTGAACCCCCCCAAAAAAGCAAAACAAATGAAACAAACACAACCATCTCCCCAGAAAAAGTCTGTAATGTGTATTTTTAAGGTCAAAATATTATTCAATGCTTAGATATTGACAGGTATGTTATTCAATGAGCTGCATGTATTTGGAAAAAAAAAACAAACAAAAAAAAAAAAACAACTAACAACATAAGATAAAGGAATCTCAAAAGATTGATATCCTGACTGCCTCATTTGTGTTGTATAAGGTTTCATTTGGTATGTGGTATTTTGGCACCAATGGGAGCGATAATATAGATCATGCCCATTGACCACATGTGAATATTAGATTTAAAAAGAATGACAATTGGGTATATATTGAAACAAGGACATTTATGTCAAATAACATATAAGATACTACAAACAATAAGAAAGAAAATAAAAATAATAATACAGAGGAACTTTGAGGGCAAGACATATAAAGAAATACTAACCACGCAGTAAGCGTATAAAATATTAGAAATTGGTGAGAAAAAAATGGCAAAGGCTATATGGTCTTGTGGTATGACACTCGCTTTCGAATCGGAAGGTCCTGGGTTCGAGCCTCGGGCTCGGCGCATAGTTGAGCCCTTAAAAGAGGCTCTTTACTCACATTCTCTCACTGTACTCAGGTGTAAAATGAGTACCTGGCCGTTAACAGCATTGTCTTTGTCCGAAAAATTGTAATATCGCCTAATAGGCGACATGTCCCGTCCTACATGTTAAATGTTGCTGTTGACCAGGGACCCCTTGTAAAGCGCTTTGAGCACATTTTGTGGATATTGCGTTATATAAAGCTCAAAGGCTCAATTTAAAAAAAAAAAAGAAAAGAAGATTGCCTTACCTTTCTTAACAGACTGCCACAACTGGTCCTTGTTTGCACACTGTTCGAATGCATTGGGCAAACGCACATGACCAGCACAGACATACCAAAACAAGATGCCAAATGCATAAACATCTACATTGTTATCGTACTGGCCGGTGAAAAGCTCTGGTGCCATGTGAATAGGGGTCCCTACAATACTTCCACTCATCATGGCCTCTGGTTTGCAGAAACCCAGGTCAGTGATCTTTCCTCTGTTGTCAGCATCCAACTGGGTGGGAAAAAAATACTTGATTAAACATTTACACATATACATAAACAATAACTACCGAATCTATGAATTATGTTAAACAAAACCAATAAGAAGAGTTATATCTGAACATCCTTGTCACGTTCGAACAGCTTTGACTACTGGATTACATCAATAAAATGTCCAAAATTTGCTGATATGAATTCAAGTTAAAAAACTCAATGATTGAATACTGTTTAAATCAGCTCGATAACTAATGAAAGATAACATCTCATGTTTTAAAGAGATAAAGAAAACATCATTTTGAAGTCAGAATTCTATTTTTCTCCTTCCTTTCCTGGATGTATGTTATTCTTAGGTCTTACTCTTTTTTTTTTTTGATGCACCTTTTTTGGATAAGTTCAACATGATAAAATTATGATATATTTAACAACAGATATCCTTTAATAAAAAGAAATAATATCTCTTGATCTTTACTTCTGTGAAATTTGTCTAAGAAAATGCAAAATTAAATTCATACAGACAAAACAATAAATAAATAAATAAATAAATAAATAAATAAATAAATAAATAAATAAATAAATAAATAAATAAATAAATAAATAAATAAAACAAAAACAAAAACAAAAACACACACACACCAGAACATTCTTGAGTTTGACATCTCTGTGCACCAAACCTTGACTGTGGAGATATCGCAGTCCTTCCACCACATCAATGGCTACCTGAAGTCTGAAACGCAAATAAGTGCAGAGGTTAGAGAAGTGAGGAAATGGTTATATTTTAAATAAATGGCAGATAGCTGTCAATAAATTTTGCTCTGACCTTTCTTCCACAAGGAGAGTCTTGACAGTGGGTGATCGAGTGATTGAGTTACAACTGAAGAACTCGTGTAACCTGAGACCCGTCAAATGTTAAGAACAAATCATAAAATCAACACAATCATTAAACATACCACTCATTTATCATAACTTTAAAATATTTTTTTTTTATTTTTCAGAAGTGCTGTTGGACCATAATGTTTCTTCCTAGCATTATATTTTTAAAATAATAGGGAAATGACTTTCTTTCAGCAGTCATTAACAGTTAAGATGTCTGTTAAGCAGCTAAAATATAACTTTTATTTATATATCTTTTAAATAATGCAATAAAAATTATTTCCTTTTCAACAAACTAATCTAAAAACATAATAAAACTAACAAAAAAGTAAATAAATCAAAATTCCGCGTTGCCAATAAACCTATATATAATATTAGCCCCTGGGTGAAGACTTTATTCAACTTCCAATCCCTACAAATTCACCCCAACGTTTTTTCAACAATAGAACATCACATTACCTGCTGACCCAATCCAGACCCTGTTTAATGGCTGTGTACAAATCTCGCTGCAGCCTCTCCATGACCAACAACACAGCTGGAGAGGTGCCACCCCCGTACAAATAGTCAATGACAGATCCACGTAAGGACACAATACGGGTATGTTCTGGAATGTTCCTGGGGGTAGAAATAATGAGAAGGAAATGGTGAAAGGGGAATTTATACCAGAACTTTTAGAAACGATTAAATATTCTTCTTTTTTTCAATTCTTTTCAAAGTAAACGAGAATTAGAAAAAAAAAAAAGAAAAAGAAAATGAACATAACACAAAATCAATCTTAATTTTGGCTTCAAAAACAACTTTTGAAATATGTGACCTATTGCCAGACCTGCCGAGTACTACGAAAAATTTGTAAAACTATGAATTTTTGGCTCCAGCTACAGAACTGTATATACACTTCTTTGACTCAATAAATCTTATTAAAAAGGAAAGTTTAGTTTCTTAGTTTCTTATGGACCTTGGATCATTTTTGGATCATCCTGAGGGAAAATTATTTATTTCTAAAGCTATCTAAAGCGGCTTTTTCTCTTTTTTTCCCCTTGGAAACTACGAATTTTTAAAACTTTAAGTAGGCAGCTCTGCCTATTGCCCAAACTGATATAATCTCAATTCTCCAAGTCTCACCTTTTGTCTACTAACATACAGGGTGTCCACAAGGTCTGGGTACATGTCGTACTTCACTATCTATTTTTATTTATTCATTTATGCCATAGATTGTGGGGATTTGGCTGAATGATACTTTTCTTCACTGAAGAAGAGGTCAGGTGTAGTTAAAATACAATCCATTTACATCCCAATTGAAGAAAATTGAGTTTTTAAAGAGGAATTTGTATTACTATTACCTAGCACCAGGACTTTATGGACACCCTGCTATTTTCAACATCTACATATCCTGGACGTAATACTGCTTTGAGGTGATGAGCAACATATTTATAGAAGACAATACTGACACTGGTTTACAACAATAATTAAGTATAGAATAAATAACAGAGTCAGAAAAAGAAACAAGACAATTTTTATGACAAATATTGACCTTAATTTTTAAAAGTCATCACTTAGGCATTGCCTGACTTGAAATCTCTTGTTAATATCAACCCAAAATTCTTAATCTTTGGACGAACTTTAATTCATTTTTTTTCCTAATAACTAAAAGTGATTATCGACTTAAAGAAGATTCCTCTATTGGCCTAACAGAATTGTAGATTTTTAAAAAATAAATAAATAAACATGTTTTAAAATAAAACTGAGATTCTGGACCAACTACATACTTGGTATAGAAGAACTCCAGGGCAAGGTCATTCCAATGTTTGTCATCAGGGGGGACAACTGACTTGATAGCACAGGGTGAGTATTTGCCCCAGGCGTCACACGAGTAGACAACTCCGTACTGGCCACGCCCTATCTCACGGCCAATCTGAGGTGTATCTACAATAGATAGGAGAAGGGTTAAGGGTTTATGAAAATTGAGAAAATCACACCTATCAAAGAATGTCATGGAACCACATTTATAAAAGTTCCAAAATAATAAAATTTAATTCCAAAGACTTTTTTTTAAAGTCGAGTTGTTCAAATTTAGCATCAAGCATTGAAAACTTAAATAATCTTATCCTCTGATTTCAAAATTCTTGAGACTGGCCTCAATATTTAAAAAAAAAAAAAAAAGAAAGAAAAAACAATTGAATAAAAAAAAAAGAAAAACACAAATCCCGCTCCTTTCCATTCCTCTGACTCAAACAGCAAGTCTGTTCTTTTTAAGATTTGACTGAGAAACAATTTCTCAAGATTTGTTTTAATAGGTATAGCTTGCTCCCCATTTTTTTTTCAGTATTTGTTTGGGAATTATTTAATGTTATCATACACAAAACCAACAGTTCTTTCAATTGACTGTGATTTTCATTGTAACCAAACAAATCATATGAATACATTTTCTTTTAGTTCCAACTGACAAGCATTTAACTCACTAAACAACAAGACATCACACAGAGATGTCGATTCCAGGGCAAGTTTGGCAAGACGGGGAGCATTGACTTTCCTCAACTTGAGTCTGTGCTCCTCAATCTTATCAAGGCGTCCACTGTGTCGAGATTCCAGGTGTTTGAGGGCCGTTGCAAAGGCCTCATGGGATTTGTTCAGACGCTCTTTGATTTGGGATGAGATGCTCTTGGCAAGTCTGGGGAATGCAAAACGGACAGATTTCAGATTTTGTTCTTACAGCAATACGAGGTTTAAATGTGGAATTGTAAAAAGGTTTTTAATATAAAAAGAGTAAATATGACTCATATATATCGAAACAAATCAAAACAAAAAATGATTTGACCTTCTCAGAAAAAAACCTTAGTTTTACTCTCTCTCTCTCTCTCTCTTGAGAGAGAGAGAGAGAGGGAGAGAGAGAGAGAGAGAGAGAGAGAGAGAGAGAGAGAGAGAGAGAGGGGGGGGGGGGGAAGAAGGGGGAAGAGAAGGAGGAGAAGGATAAAAAATAAAATTATCAAAATGAACATTTACTCATATACATAAATACACACCTTGCTTCGCTGAGGCTGCTCAACATATCTGAGGCCACCTTTTTCTTCCAGGCCGTGTCGACTGTTGGAGTACTTTTCCATGGCATAGTCTGGACGAACTGTTAGACACAGAAAGACGATTGTTGGGTTAAAATGAGGAGCAGGGTCAGACCTTGAAAAAAAATATTGAGCTTTATATAGCGCAATATCCACTAAATGTGCCCAAAGCGCTTTACAAGGGGTCCCTGGTCAACAGCAACATTTAACATGTAGGACGGGACATGACGCCTGTTAGGAGATATTACAATTTTTCGGACAAAGACATCGCTGTTAATGGCCAGGTACTCATTTTACACCTGAGTATGGTGAGAGAATGTGAGTAAAGAGCCTTTTCCAAGGACTCAACTATGCGCCGAGCGCGAGGCTCGAACCCAGGACTTTCCGATTCGAAAGCGAGTGTCATACGCCTAGACCACATAGCCGCACAAAGGTGTCTATGCTTTGAAACCTATCATTTCTATTTCGTTAGAAAAGGAAAGCATTTTTTCCCCTAAACTAGAAATGCAAATGTATGTATCATAGAGGGAAAAAAAAAGGTAAACGTTTAAGTCAGTGTATATCGTTGTATATCTGTTTGTTTTTAACAATAATGGTATCTGTAATGATTGAGATTCTAAGGGTTGAATGAGAAATTTATTGTAACCTGTATGAAAGATGTATGAACGCCAATTATGAACAAAGGGATGTAACCATGTATATATTTTAGTGGAAATTAGTAAAGTAAGAATTACTTCCCTTGAATCTTTATATCCCGCTATTGAGTCAATTATAGTTATTTGCCCTTTTTGTCTACATGTATATAAACAGGATGTAAATAAAATCATCGTTCACAAGTGCTTACAAGAGCCTTCAGAGTTCATTCTTTATTTCACCACGTTGGCTATCCAGAGCCATCAGGCTATTAAGAGCCTTGAACATAACAGTATCCTCCAAAATAATATTATAAAACCTCGTCACTTTGATTAAAATATTGAAAAGCAAAGAAGATAAGAAAATAACAAAAACCATTGGAAATTCTAGGAAAGTCGTCAGAAGAATTGATTAAATGGTCATTCATTTTGACAACGAGGAAGATACTACAATTTAAAAAGAAGTCAGAATCTACTAATACCAGATGCTCTCATTACATAGATGAGAGGATTGAAAAAAAATTGTGACGCTACTTCAGGCTAATAATAATATGCCTATCGTAAAAACATACATTGCTGTTAACAGTACAGTCCCTGTCACTATAGTGTCCAATCTTGTCTAAAAGAGCCCCTTGTTATAGGCTGTGACGCCCAGAGCCTCCAACCAGGGGGATAGGTTGCGCAATATAAATTTGCATTACTATTAATAATATTATTATTATTATTATTATCATTATTATTATTATTATTATTATTATTAATAAAATTATTATTATTATTATTATAATTATTATTTATAAAATTATTATTATTATTATAATAATCATTATTATTATTATTATTATTATTATTATTATTATTATTATTATTTTATTATTATTATTATTATTATTATTATTATTATTATTATTATTATTATTATTTTATTATTAACAAAATTATTATTATTATTATTATCATTATTATTATTATTATTTTAAAAATTCAAGTGCCAATGAGCGTAGTCAATGGCTTAATATCAAACTCTACTGTTAGTGTTGATCGATGGCTTTGTTAAGATACTTTATACATTTTATTTATATTTATCTTGGTGTGAATGCACCCCTTGTTATAGTAGACTGTGACGACCAAACCACGAGTCAGTGTTAGTACAAAAAGGGTGCCTATCAGGCAATTTTGCACAATATAAATTAAATTGTTGTTCCATATGGCCAGCTGCATTTTATAAATACAGTATTGTGAAATGCATTGAGCATGGTGAAACCAAAAACGTACACTAGACATGCACATCTGTATACTTAATGTATATAATTTTGTTGACACCAAAATTTAGACTTAAATGCTGAGACACTACGCTATAATTGCTACATGAATGAGGTAATGAATGGTCTTTATATATATATATATATATATATATATATATATATATATATATATATATATATATATATATATATATATATATATATATATATACATATATATATCAATCACTGTTACTATGGAAGAGATTCTTATTTCCAAACAGAGAAACTCCCATTACAGTGCAACAATCAATACCACAAACCTGACTTAATGCCAAAGTAATGAAGATCAAGGATTGCATGAATTTCATGAATATTGTTTTGGTTATAATGCCAAGATTGAAAAGATTCCAAACCAGATAGCAAATAAACGGACAAAAGTTATGAAAGAGACAATCGGTGAACAGAGAGGTGAGAGAGGCAAGATTGTGATGGTTTGAATGGAAGAAGATGGCACAGAATCAGGTGCACTGGAGTATGATGGCAGTCCTATGCCGAAACAGTGATCAAAAGGAACAAAATTAAAGAATAAGTGGATTCTATAAGAATCTTAGTGATTGAATTAATAAGTATTGTTTATCTTTTTTTTTTAAAAACAATGAAAGAAAAAGATTCTTTTCAGTTTCCATTATTAGTCATGACTGTATTCTGAAGAATTAAAAATGAACGTACATATATTCTTATTCAGATATAGTGAAAGCTACACTTTTTCTTTCATTAAGCACTACTTTTGTATATATTTTTATTTTTAATAAAAGTTTTCCCTTTGATAAGCTAGGAGTAGAGTTTAAGTCAGTCCAATGTCAGGGACACAAATGTGTGTAGATTATCATTCTTAAATAAAAAACTAATCCAAAAATCACCGAACATTGCCTTAATCTTTCTTTAACATAGTGTGGAAAAATATAGAAAATTCTCTTCTGCTAATGAACAGTACTACTTTACCTTCAGGGTGCCAATTGCAAAGTTTAAAAAATAAATTCCTAAAGTGTTCATCAAGTGTCAGTAAAACAAAATTTAAAAAAATAGCTCGGCCAGTTCAGAAAATTACTGAGCCTTCTCCAACCACCACCACAACCAATACCTGTGCTATTCATTTCTAATCCCACCGGTGCAATTTTTTTTTCTCCAACAATATCAAATACAAACCAGATGGAGAGTTTTGGAAAAAGCATTGGCCCCTGAAAGTCTTTGCTTCAAATCCTGGACAAGAATGGAATGTTGGAATCGAATTCAGTCAAAAGTTATTTGGAAAATTCCTCAAATAAAAAAAAAGTTTTGAGAGAAAACCCCCCCCCCCCCCCTCTCCAAAACTCGTTTTCTTTTATATTCTATTTATGGAATTTTGATGGGTTTTTTTTTTCCTGAAAAAAAAAAGAAAATCACCAAAATCTTTGATATGGAAAAAACACCATGCATCCGGTATTCAGAGAAGGATTAATAAATCCATATTGAAACATCTACATCCTTGCATCACCAAAACCACCAGGTAATGTGATTTTCAAAGGACCAGTCTGAACCAAACAAATAAAAACAGTGACAGTCCAACATCTCAGGCATTGATTCAGTATTTTAAAATAAATATTGACTTACTTGTTTCATTTTTTCCAACAAGTTGTTGATGAAGGAAGAGCTTGACCGGACTGTGATCTCCACTGTGTACGCAGCATTCAGGATCTAGGTTGGAACAAAGAAATGCCACTATAGTAATGGGGCATTACATTTATTTAATAGAAGTTTAAAGCCATTTTTATTTTCATTCTTCTTCTTCTTCTTCTACTTACAGTGCAACCTCTCTATATCGAAATCGTCAGGACCAGAAAAAAAAAGTAGTTACAGAGAGGTTGTTGAAACAAAAAAAGAACGGGGGAGTGGAGGCTTAAAATTCCCTTTTCCCTCCGTAGTTTATCCGAGAGCTCAGGTGGTCGCTGGTTCGGATAAGTATATGATATATGATATCTAACTGAAAATAATAAATAAAAAGAGGGATATATTGAAAATATATTTAACTATAACTGAAAAAAAAATTAAAATGACTCTTAAAAAGACCATGTCCCAAAAAACATAAAATTAATAACTTTCTTTTAACGCTTTCATAATGAATATATTTTTGTGGAAAATTCGAAGCTTAAAATAAAAAAGGAAGTAATGATCGGTTTCAAACTATCAGTTTCAAGTAAAATGTTAAGACCCGTTACCTGTTTGAGAGCATCTGTTGTTTTGGAGCCCTCGGGATTCTCTTTGTCCAGCTCTTCAAGACTTTCTAAACACCTTGTCAAGGTTCCTGGTGGATGAAAAAAAATAATGATAATATCGGCTATCACATGTACCATGAAATAGTGGAAAAAAATATTAAATTTTTTTTAAAAGGGAGAGATAAAGACAGGGAAGGGGAGAGAGAGAGAGGGGGGGAGAGAGAGAGAGAGAGGGGGGGGGAGAGAGAGAAAGAGAGAAACACAGAGAGCGAGAGAGACAGACAAAAAGAGAAGAGAGAGAGAGAGAGAGAGAGAGAGTGAGAGAGAGAGAGAGAGTGAGAGAGAGAGAGAGAGAAAGAGAGAGAGAGAGAGAGAAAGAGAGAGAGAGAGAGAGAGAGAGAGAGAGAGAGAGAAAGAGAGACAAAAAAAAGAGAGAGAGAGAGAGTGTGTGTGTGTGTGTGTTGTGTGTGTGTGTGTGTGTGTGTGTGTGTGTGTGTGTGTGTGTGAAAAGATGTCTAAAAAGCAACACAAAAGTTAACCTATTATCTTAGGATTATATTTTTAAAAAGATAAAAAATATTTTTTTAATTGAAGAAGATCGCTCTTTACCATTTTTAACATACTAATCCAATTAAATGAAAGAACATTATAAGTGACAAAACGGCTGAGTGTAAACTTGTATTGTATGGTAACTGAATAATGGGCATTTGATTAAAACAGTGACCTATCCCAAATAGGCTAAATAATTATCTAATTTGAGGCGGTAACATAATATATGGAGAGCTTGTACAAAAGTTAGCATAGGCATATTGAAAATGGTTTGGTCACAGCTTTGATACCCGGTTTACCTAATTGTTGTTTTACGGTTATAAATACAATTCACCACTTTACTGCACAGTCCACTTGGTTGAAATTTCATCCAAAATCCAGAAAATGTACATCCAAGCAGAATGAACTGAACCAAAAACGCTTTGAATAATACATTTTCATTGCAATCTAACACATTTGGAGGCAATAGGATTCAATAGTCGTAACGTCACTTCCTTCATAATGACGCATGGTAACTTAGCAACACTGGCTCTAAACTATCCGAACAATGGCGGACGCCCGTATGAAATATTTCTCCGGCGAGCATAAAAGCGTATCCAGAGGGGAAAAAAAACATAAAATTGATCATGTTTTGACTTTTACACATTCTGGTCACAAGACACGAAAAGTTCTAGCCAGCTTGAAGAATAAAAAGTAATGATTTTCTTTGTTTAGAACCAAGATGGCCGCCGTGACATCAGACTACTGAATCCAATTGAAACTAAAAGCTTGGGTTATTTAAAAACAGGTAGGTTAATTTACCAGTGTATGAATCCCGCAAGATGTCCACAGAGCTAACCAACTTGCCAGCCACAGCATGGTTAAGTCGACTCAGCACCATCTCTCGTATCTGTTCTGTACACGCCTTGACTTCCTTCATGCTCGACAAATTACCTTGTTCATCGAGATCAATGCCTGTATTACATGAGAAAAATAGTTTGGTTGGAGAGCTTAGAGAATTACAACACCCGTATTATGACTATGCGTCTCAAATATTTCTGATTATCAAATAAATTTAATATCAATTATTTACAATGCTCTTTATTACCAGACTAACCTGAAATGCTAAAGATCCTCATAACATCTCTATCTTTCTTGGAAAACCAACTCTAATACCTCATCTACTGTTTCAACCTCTTCTTCAACTTTTCAAGTTCCAAACAGTCTGATTTTTTCGTTCTTCTCTTCAATAAACAAACAAAATAAAACTAACACAACATTTAAAAAACAACCCAATCCCCTAACAAAACAAAACAACAAAAACAAACTAACAAACAAACAAACAATCCCAAACAGCTACGTAACTGTTGGGCCAAATTTTTTAGACAAATCTTACTTTCCACCTCGCTCTTTAAATTGTATCTTCAAACAACTTAAAAATCTGATGTTGACCTTTTATCAGGTTGAACTCAGTTACAGGGAATTACCAGAAACGATTATGAACTGTGGCTATAAATGTTTTAAAACTTAAGTAATGCAATTTAATGAAGTTTAATTTGGTCCCAATAATGTCTAAGTCAAATAATAATGTTTTCACCATTTTCCCCTCAGCACGTTGTTTTAACAATACCATCCGAAGGATATAATCTAATTTAGCAACCAATAATTCATTATAAACGGATTAAATATGTATAAGAGGTAGGCCTGAAATATGCTGAGCTCATATTCTTGATCATATTAGTAGATAAAGTTCATAAAAAGAAAACAACAATAAAAAACAAAGCATTGATCAATGTATACTAAAGATCTGGAAAAATGGGCTACTATATCTTTTATCATTTATTCAATGGCCTAGGTCCAAACCTTCATCATATGTAAAAAAAAAAATGCTGTAAATTATTTTCGTAAAGAACGTTGTATGCCCTAAATGATCTGAGTAATCAGATTACACAGGATACGCCCTAAATACCAAATGTATCAAATAGCAAAAAGACATTGGAAGATTTATCTACTTCATATAAATCCACAACCACAGACACAGTAATGCATTCCCATAAAGTATGATAAAGACGGACAACTCACCTAAAAACTCAAATTCCCCAGCCTCTGCAATGAGACAACTCCCAATCATGGCAATTGTCTCTGATATCAAATTTTTGATTTCATCAATCTTGGACACTGCAATCTTGAGAAGTGATTTGTACAACTCATCTTCTTTCTCTTTTGCAAACTCCAATTTCTTTGGGGTGATGAGCATGTCCCTGGCCATATCAAAAGCCGAAAGAATGAACATGTTCAAACATCGGGTGTGGGTAATATTTAACACTTTTGATGCGTTCACTAAATTACTTTGTAAGATTTTGCGTAAAAATTGGGCAAGTTTTGCGGTAAAGTATGTGAATTTTTCAACATAAACACTTTCAACGTCTGCATAGTTGTTGAGAAATTTTCTTGCAGAGTTATCCTTCTCTAAGTGGCCTAGCCGCTTAAGTTGTTCGTAAGCAAAACTTCTGTGAGACTCTTTGAAGTTTGGAGAAGATGATCGAGCCATTTCTGAGTCTGTGTGGGCATATGATGGGTGAAGGGATTTCTTACTCCGAGGGGAGCGGGGTTGACTGTGGGGGGACACATTTCTCTGTCTGGGAGGGTCTTCATAGTCTGAAGTTCCAAGGTACTGGTTTTGGGGGATAGCGTTGAGGACAGATGGAGGAGGGGCATTGACAGAATCTATCGGGGCACCATCTGGGGGATCTGTGTCCACTGTGCGTGACCCAGGGGGAGGAACTCTGACAAAGAAGATGGGTTCATAGTTTGTCAGCTTACTGATATGGGTGATCTCCACAATGTCCTGTTGGCAAGAAAGAAAAGGAAAGTGGTGAGATATTTCGTCATTTAAAAAAAAGGTCTTGAAATCAGTTATGATGATTTCTTGAACATTAGACGTAGTTTAAAAAAAAAAAGTCTTTGTGAAATTGGAGTTAGCTCTAGATTCTTGAGCAAAAGAGAACACCTTTTTCCATTCTCCCACCTCTCTTTATTGAAATTTAATTCAATAGAGATGAGTTGAGTCCAGTGCTACATTCCTTTTTATTTATTTTTTTTTTGAATGTTTTGTTCTTCATAAAAATGATAGTGTCAAATGTGAAAGAAAGATAAGAGAAGGCAAATAGGGTATATTGAAATAAGAAAATGAACGGGAGTGTATTTTATTGGAAAGAGACAGGAAAGAATTTTAATATAGAAAAAAAAATGTGGATATTTATATGGCTCATTTTTGCTTTCATCGTGCTCCATGTATTTCAAGGTTTATTTATTCTCCTATCGGGCATTAGG
>NC_088365.1:14809710-14827210 GCF_034508935.2 Berghia stephanieae | reverse complement strand
GAGAGAGGGAGAGAGGGAGAGAGAGAGAGAGAGAGAGAAGAGAGAGAGAGAGAGAGAGAGAGAGAGAGAGAGAGAGAGAGAAGCTCCTTCGAATATAATGTGAGAATGGAGAGGTGTGGAAAAAGCTTCGATAGCAAAAAAAATAAATAAATAAATAAATAAATAAATAAAATAAAAACTGATTCATGCTCAACAATGCCCGACATTTCTTCAAAGATTGTTTGCCAAGATATTTCTGTTGAAACAGTATAACCTGATTTCTCCATTTGATATATCAATCTGGTAACAATAGAACACACTTTTTACTGTTGCTTTATTATTTTGATTTCG
This sequence comes from Berghia stephanieae, assembly GCF_034508935.2. NCBI lineage: Eukaryota > Metazoa > Mollusca > Gastropoda > Nudibranchia > Aeolidiidae > Berghia > Berghia stephanieae. Next base: position 14,826,880 of record NC_088365.1, on the reverse strand, counting down.
TGTGATCTGCTCAGAAGATCAATCAAATTGACCAGGTTAACAGACACGATAACAACTTAAAAAAAAAAAACACCTGGCTTGTAAAATTATATAGACAGACTTACGATTGAAAGTATACATTAAAAAAAAAATAACAAAAAGATAATAATTCAAATCTTAAGTCCAAAAATACCAGTCAACCTCCGATTGAAATCCCAGACTATAATATATTAACAAACAATTGATAATTATTAATCATTCACTCTCACTACTTTAAAATAAACTTGGAACAAGCACCGGGATTTTTGATAATTTGGTAACAATTTCTCAAACTACTTAAATCGAAAATGCAATAAAAACAAAATTGTTACCGTTTTGACTTTTCATTCAATTTTCCGAATATGGCCCGGCCCGACATAATACCGAATTGAAACGATGTGCCACAGTGTAGTATAAAGAAAAATATTTTTTTTTAAATAAATGTTTTCAGATTTTGGCCGGTGGTTTAAAAAAAAAAAAAAAAGAAAGAAAAAAGAAAAGAAATTGGGTTGGGATGCAATCTAATCCCGATAACTACCATAAAACTAATAAATAGAGGTGCCTAAACGAGGTGATACAATGGAGATAAAGATAAAGGGAGTAAATCTGAATGTATTTACTTGAAAAAGGCCAAGGGCCGAAACGTCGTTTGTTTTGTGTTGTTCATTAATGAGTCAGATTTACTCCCTTTATCCTTATCTCCAACTACCAAAAAGCTGATTGGAAACCACGGACTACCTACCACCTCAAGGATACAGATCAGGGTGTTCGGAAACCAGCGACTTATTATTTGTTATCGTCTGTCTAGTTATGCGCAGTTTTGTAATCGTGTATGATACTATTGACATATGTAGGTCCTTAGTTCCAATCCCAATGTGAAGCGGCGCAAATTTCGAGGCCTTCGAAAAAGGCTCTTTACTCACAAGACCTCACCACATTAGGTGTAAACTGATTACCTAGCTTGTAACACCGTTGTCTACGAATAAGCCAATTTTCAGGATTTCAAACCCAATGTGCACGTTTTTAGCCTAATTTTCCCTAATACAACGAATGTGAAGAAAATATATATTTTTACGCAGTTCTTTCCCTTGTTTAATATAGCTGTTATAGGTAAAATCTAAGGCCTTAAACCGATCCGTTATGATTGATTGCCAGAGTGGTTCTATATCACATATTTGTTTTTTTCTATGGGTCTTAGCAACCTGTATGCAAATTTTCACGCTTTCAACCCGAATTGGCACGGTTTTAGCCTAATTCCCCCTACTAGAAAAACAATCAAAAATAGCGTCTTACAGTCGTTATGTATCGCTCTTCATAATATTAAGCATTGTTGTTAGCATGAGACCCCTTGTAAAACGCTTTGAGTACATTTATTAGTTGTTGATTCACCATATCTATATTATAAGAGTGTTTATTTTAAAACTACATTTACATCATAGGGTGATACCGAGCGCACGAGACGTTATCTTCAAATAACTCTATACAGACAAAGCATTCGAGACATCTGACACTCGTTATCATCCTCTTACTCCAGTTGTATATTATAATACTATAACTTGAATAGGACAACTGTGGAGATAACAGTACGATTAAGAAGTATAGCTATAGATCTAGGAATATATGTAAGGAAAGAATAGGAATACGTCGACCATGAAAATGTCTTGTTGTATGTTATTGTGTTGATGATGATAGAAATTTTGAAGGCAACGACCTCGACGACGACGACGACGCCAATGATGATATTGATGTTGATGATGATGTCATCGGTAGTGGTGGTGTTGTTGATTGGAGCGTATTGAATAAATGAGTATCAACAACGGTGCTGGTGTGTATGCCTAAAACCCGACAAAGGAAGAAATAAAGTAAAAGACAACAACAAATAAACCAACGTTTGCAATAAATAATAGGTGACCACCGCCAAGAATTCCACAAATAAAAAAATAAAAACGAATACATTCTGATTATCAATTTCAGCCGCCCCGCCCCCAGGCTTTTCTATCGTGATATTCTCTATCCCCTTTAGGCCCCTTTCCGAGAGGGTTCCTTTTCTGGATATTTATAATGAAGCTAAATATTTATTGCTGAGTCACAACCATGTTGATACCATAAGTATCTTGTTTTGTTTTTATTGTTTTTAAGGGTTTTACGGCGCTTGCAACACATTAAGGTCATATCAGCGACAGTAAAAAGGAAGAAAATGGGATAGTAAAAAGTTCTAGAATTACAATTAAAGCACAAAAGAAAAGGTAAGACAAAGGGGAATTGGTTCAAATAGGGAACAGATGTAGATTCCAAGAGCACACCGTCAAATTACTTAGTTTGAGATCACCTCAAAGTCTCATCCAGACACAAACACAGGTCCCAACCAAGAGGAATAAACTCAAATGTTTACAAATCATATAATATAATATGTAAACTAAACATAATACAATGCATAACAGAGAGATGATTTACAAGGAAAAAAATATCATCTCCCAAGACTATAACTATACATTCGACTGTTTATATATATATATATATATATATATATATATATATATATATATATATATATATATATATATATATATATATATATATATATATATAATATACCATAGTTCTATGAATATCCCATTGCAATATACATTATTATAATTTTTAAAATGTATTCATCTATGGTCCAGATTTACCAAAACATTCGTACGACAGAACCATTCCACGACCGTATTTGTCAGAGCCCAGTGTTTATTATCAGTCAAAAATCACGTGACTCGCCCTTAACCCCACAACAAAACCAACAAAGAATAGAATAGTATATTAGTATCTATGATATGTTATTGCACGATAAAAATATATCGAGTTTAATAAATACAAGGAAATGAAAGAATACGTTTATTCCACACCTTCAAGTAAGATTATTAGATATTTTGCAACCAAATGGTATGTTAATCAGTTGTCTTTTACACCTAATTTGACACCAATAAAATGTGCGAAAATATTCTGCAATCGTTGAATATTTTTTTTATTCAACGCATTCAAAGCATTATTCACCGATTAGATAAGTATTTACTAAGAAAAGATAGGGTTTTCCAATGAGAGGGGTGGAATAATAATAATAATAATATAATCTACACTTCAGGTTGATATCAACATGAATGGTTTATTTGCACACACCTACCTCTCCCACGTGAGATAAAGACAACAACCATCTTGGTATTTGCCTTTGGTTCCAATATTGTCAATAAGATCTTTGCCAAGTGTCTTTATAGACTTTAAGTGTCTTTATAGACTTTAAATCGTACAGTGGTAGGTACACCGATAGAACACCTTCTCTACTATTTGTCAAGAAAACTTTTTTTTTTTAAATCACTGCACTCTGATTGTCCTGGATACATTAACCCTCTCCTTACCAACTACATGAAAATCGTCATATTCGTTACGATAAAACCAACATTTTTCTCATTCAAATTTCTTTTGTACATCATAAAATTTAAAGAAAATGAACTGTGTATTGTAGAGTTTGTTTTGCTAAAGGATTTATGGATTGCAAGAATTTACTGCTATTGTGTTTGAATGATAAAAAAATCTATTTTTGTGTTAGTGGGATGTGAAGTTTTGGGGAAAATCATGAAAATGGTTGGTAAGGAGAGAGAGTTAATGACATGCTTAAATTCTACGTCCCATCCAGAAATCTGAGATCAATGACTCGCAAAATTGGCGAGCATGTGTTTGAATATTCGGCACCCTTTATTTGGATCTCCCTTCCTAGATATGTCAGAGACAGTAATGATATAGATTTCTTTTTAAAAAAAAAAACATCTTAAAACGTTTCTTTTTAATATGTACGAGCGTAGCACTGCAGAATTATATTGCTTTGTTTCAAATTGCATGTTTGAGTGGTTGTATGCTTGAGTGAAAGTAGCCACGATACTGTTAAGTGCTTTGAGCTTGTTGATATACGGGGTAAGGCTCTATATAAAAACCGTATATTATTATTATTATTATCATCATCATCATCATCATCATCATCATCATCATCATCATCATCATCATCATCATCATCATCATCATTATTATTATTATTATTATTATTATTATTATTATTATTATTATTATTATTATTATTATTATTATTATTATTATTAAATCTTTTACTTTTAAAGCTTTTTCAGAAATTCTTAAAAGTAAATCCAAGACTGCAACCAAGTCTCGGGCGGGTTTAAGGACTTTGACAAGTTCGGAGTAACTTTATTGGATCAATATAACATGGATGGAGTAAAAGCTTAATTAATGACTAACGTATTAACAGGACACGTTTGTCTGGGGGCTGTAATACGGTCAAGAGTTATGGTACCCTTATCACAATATAAAACGAACAAAATATATTTTTACAATCTCTTCTGAGGGTTTTAATCTCCCAATCCTCATCATAAAAAGAGTTTGTGATTGGTCTTTTTTTTTTGTTTGCATTGTCCTTGTCAAATCATGATTTTCTATCACAAGTTCAGGATGAAATGGATTTGTAAAGGTCAAAAGGCATTGCATGACTAATATGTAAATTAATTTTATTTACACAAACGTACATTCACCCACTTCGGACAAACGTGTTCCGTTTGTTTCTATTTCTATTTATGCTATTTGTATTCTTTTGAGGGCAAAATGACCATAATGTGTGTGTGTGTGTGTGTGTGTGTGTGTGTGTGTGTGCATATGTGTTTGTGTGAGTGGTTGTGTGTACAAGTGCATGTATGTATGTGTGTGTGTGTGTATAGGTGCATGTTTGCATGTGTATATAATAATACATATAATAATAATAATAATAATAATAATAATAATAATAATAATAATAATAATAATAATAATAATAATAATAATATATATATATATAACAACTAGAGAAACTACAACAACTAGAGAAACAACAACAACTACTACTACTACTACTACTACTACTACTACTACTACTACTACTACTACTACTACTACTACTACTACTACTACTACTACTACTACTACTACTACTACAAATTCACCAATGTTATTGCGAAAGTCGACAACAGTACGACAATGAAGACGTCGATGACGACAGCAATGAAAACACTCAGCTGTTGCTTTTCGCATTACTACTATAAATCTTTTTAATAAATCAAAAACCTGCTGACTGACAAAAGTATTATAATTATATACAAGCTTCAAGAGGGTCGTGACATACTTAGTAGAGGAAGCCGTAGCTTCAAATAATACAGTCGGTTTAACTCTCTCCTTGTCAGCTATTTTTAAAATTTTACCCGAAACTTCATCCTCACCCAACACAAAAGTAGATTTTTCAAACAGTATAGTAATGAGTATATTCTATATTTTGTTTTCAGAAAAAAAGAGCTCTGCAACACAATGTCCAGTTTTTATAGCTATAACAACATGGAATCAGTATAAGAAAATAAATTGTTGGTTGGATCGTAACGAATGTGACGATGTTCCTATGTTTGGTAAGGAGAGGGTTAACTCACTCAATGCTAGAGATTGTTACTACTTTTCAAAATTGGAAAAAAAATGTATTAAACATGAGCATGTGCCTAGTTAGTTTTATTCAACTACCATTAACATGTAACAATTAAAAACATTAGCTTTGATATTACGGCTATAATTTGTCTCATAAAAATGTAATAAGTAGGCATGGGGTAAAAGTAACCCGAGTAAACTACGGATATAGTCGGTGTTAGGGTTGAGTGGGTTAAAGGACCAAGTGAACAATCCCGCATTATAATCTAAAGGTTTTGAAAAAGTGACCTGAATGCTATCTTTGCACTATATTAACCAGTTAAGTGCCGTACTCTGAAAACTTGTCCTTCAGATATCGATCGATTTAAATGGCCCTCATCTTTGTAAAACTCCTCAAACCTGGGACTTTTTTTTAAATGAGCTTTTATATAGAGAAATATCTACTAAACGTACTCAAAGCACTTTACAAGGGGTCCCTGGCCAACAGCAACACTTAACATGTAGGAAGGGACATGACGCTTGTTAGGCGACATTATAATCTTTTTCGGACAGAGACAACGCTATTGACGACCAGGTACTCATTTTACACATGTGTACGGTGAAAGAATGTGTGAGTAAAGGGCTTTTCCAAGGACTCAACTATGAGCCGAGCGAGGCTAGAACTCAGGACCTTCCGATCCGAAAGCGAGTGGCATCATACCACAAGACCACATTAAAGCCTAACAAGGAATGTCTCGCGAGGTCCCAGATTTGAGAGTTTCTTTCCAAGATGAGGGTCGTTTTAATTGATTGACATTTGAAGGAAGAGTTTTCCGGCTAAATTTTTTGGTACGTGCCTTTCCAGGGCACGACAGTTAACGGGTTAAACCTCTCTTACTAGAGATCATCCACTTTTAAAGGTTAATAGAGTTAACTCACTCAACCCTAACACCGACTATATCCGTAGTTTACCTGGGGTTACTTTTACCCCATGCTTATTTATAACATGTTTATGAGACAAATTATAGCCGTAGTATCAGAGCTAATGTTTTTAGTTTTTTTTTTACATGTTAATGGTAGTTGAATAAAACTATCTATGCACATGCTCATTTTTATACATTCTTTTTCCAATTTTGAAAAGTAGCAAAAGACTCCAGGGTTGAGTGAGTTAAACCTCTCTTACAAGAGATCATCCACTTTTAAAGGTTAATAGAGTTAACTCACTCAACCCTAACACCGACTATATCCGTAGTTTACCTGGGGTTACTTTTACCCCATGCTTATTTATTACATGTTTATGAGACAAATTATAGCCGTAGTATCAGAGCTAATGTTTTTAGTTTTTTTTTTTACATGTTAATGGTAGTTGAATAAAACTATCTATGCACATGCTCATTTTTATACATTCTTTTTCCAATTTTGAAAAGTAGCAAAAGACTCCAGGGTTGAGTGAGTTAAACCTCTCTTACAAGAGATCATCCACTTTTAAAGGTTAATAGAGTTAACTCACTCAACCCTAACACCGACTATATCCGTAGTTTACCTGGGGTTACTTTTACCCCATGCTTATTTATTACATGTTTATGAGACAAATTATAGCCGTAGTATCAGAGCTAATGTTTTTAGTTTTTTTTTTACATGTTAATGGTAGTTGAATAAAACTATCTATGCACATGCTCATTTTTATACATTCTTTTTCCAATTTTGAAAAGTAGCAAAAGACTCCAGGGTTGAGTGAGTTAAACCTCTCTTACTCAGAGATCATTCACTTTTAAAGGTTAATAGAGTTAACGATATATTGACATTTTCTTTGCTGAACGAAACTAAGCTGTGGCTCTCTTTTTCTTTTTCTTTTTTTTTAAAGTGAGATAAAGAGGACATGAGTTTTTGTCAAATTAACGGATAGTCCTTATTTGTCTTTAAAACCGTCATTATTTAAGGAGAAGTCGTTATAATAGAATGTTACTCAAGTGGCCATCGAGGTTAATTGGAACAGCTATAATATTATTTCTGCTACACTGTGACAAAATGTTTTGTTTTGTTTTGTCTTTTGTTTTTGTTTTGTGTGTGTGTGTGTGTGTGTGTGTGTGTGTGTGTGTGTGTGTGTGTGTGTTTTGTCAACGAAAATCTCACAATAAGCAAGACAGAAAAAAATACCCCCCAGAAAAAAAAAACTAGAGAAAAAAACAACCCTTGTTACGTCGAGTAATATAAGGAATAAAATAGCCCAAGAGTTGATTTTTTATAAAAGAAGGGGGGAGAAGGGGTGGGGGGGGGGGGGTGTGAACACTGAACTTGCTTAACTCTTTGAGAGTTGATGATTTTGAGGATTATTATTTCCATCTATTGATTTTTGAAGGAAACGGTTTCTGGCTAAATGTGTTTGTTTTTTTAAATATATAAAATATATTTGTCAGAGGAGGACCAAACTCTTCCAATGGATTTGATAGGGGAGAAACACCGTCTATTGTCTGTTTCGTAAAAGGATACATAACAAAAAGAGGAACGTTTACATATCGCATTTTCACTGATTCCCCTCGGCTCATTGCGCTTCACAACGCTTTATCTATTCCCCAAGTAGGTCGTATATATATAAAACCAATTCCACTTAATACAGTGCAGGTCGCTTGTTCTGCATCCTTTTTTAACATCTAGTAGTCCTTCAACTTCATGGAGACGGAGTTTATCTCGATTTCTACAGCGTGAAACGGACATTAGCAATTGCTTGCTATCATTTTGATAGGACGCTAGTCGATCGCAAAGTACGTTCTACCAAATCTAACAGACTCCGCTACCCATTCACTGCTGGGTGGACAGGGGGTCAGAAAAAATTTCGACTGCACCCGGGATCTATCTTGGTCCCTTTGCGTGTGAATCGAGTGCTCTACCAAGTGAGCTATCGGGGCTCCTTTTATACATGTACTCTTACAATATCCGTCATTGACTATACTCAGGCTTTGATTCCCATTTGTCGAAAGAGGTGATGGGAGATGGGAGTTAAAATGCCTTTCCCGAGGACAGAACGCCTGGGCCACAGTTTTGTCATCCGTCGATGACAAAGCCCAACGTCGCTTGCTTTAGGTACAGGACATCAGATATTATGAGACATCATACCGGACCGCCGAGACAAATACGATGAGAAATGACCACCTTTCTGACTCGCAAAACATAACGCGCAACTGTATTGTCTCAGCAAACGTCAAACAAAAATTTCCACTTGTTACATGCTGACGTCGGACAACTCGCGGCCACTTCACTTTCAAAAAACCCACGTGATAACCAAGGCCTATCTTGACACGTGTAAGATAATAATCTACTATAATAATTAAATGACCAATTGGGCATTGATGACCTGTGACGTAATAAACAGGACTAATGATGTCTGATCGGACCCCATCAAAATAAGTCGTCCACTTCGCACTTTGGCCAAAGATGATGGACAACATTGATAATACAGTAGTGATAACATTGGATTTGAGCCGACCTGAACATATTTGCAGGTCTGATGACCATACGCAATTATGGGGCTCGGTTTAACGTTGTTGTACTGGAGAATGTTTTGTGTTGGTTTGAGGGTATTTCCATGACATCAATGAGGCCATTACAATTTGGGTGTATTAAACCTGCAAATGATCTGAGCTATAATTATGATGATATGCGATGGTATTACATAACATTACAATTGATACGAGAATACATATTGATCTATGTATTTATCTAAGAAACGCACATCCACCAGCCAGAAATAACGTACCAACACACAAAACTCAAACGTTTATAGATAGAACGAAGTTGACGTCACTCGGGTCTTTGTTATTGCTTTTTGTCGCCGACGTCCTAACATAGGCGTTTTTTTTCTACCCATACCGCCGCCGGAACGGACGGACTAACACTGCCGTCTTTTAATTTATTTTTACAAAATGACGTGTTATAATAATAATAATAATAATAATAATAATAATAATAATAATAATAATAATAATAATAATAATAATAATAATAATAATAATAATAATAATAGATCTTTATTGTCCATAAATATGGCAATTTGTCATTCAGTTACACTTGACATAACGTTATACGACAAATATAACATTGAACAGGTACTTCACTTCTATTTACTCTCTCTCTCTCTCTCTCTCTCTCTCTCTCTCTCTCTCTCTCACTCTCTCTCTCTCTCTCTCTCGCTCTCTTCCTCTCTTTTAAACCAAGAATAGCAGTGTATCATCTGCATAATTTCACTATAAAACAGTAGGAGTAGGAGGAAGTTGTTATTGTGGTTAAGGAGAAGACAAAGAAATAAACAAAGACGATTTTGGGTTAACCCCATTCAACAACTATCTACGAGCAATAGGTGGAGGACAAAGTAAAATTTGTGACGTATTTTCGAATGGATGTAAGTTCATTTAACTCACTCAATCCTAGAGACTTTTGCTACTTTGCAAAATTGGAAAAAAAAAAGTATTAAAAATGAGCATGTACATAGATAGTTTTATTCAACTATCATTAACATGCAAAAACTAAAAACATTAGTTTTGATACTACGCCGATAATTTGTCTCAGAAAAAAAAATTAATAAAGAGGCATGGGGTAAAAGTAATCCGGGTAAACTACGGATATAGTCGGTGTTAGGGGTGAGTGAGTTAATGCCTTGAATCTATGCTGTATCAAATTTGACACTGATTTAACGCGTTGGGAGCAAAGTGCACTTATTTGCAGGTCTGATAACCCGAATTGCTATGGACTCCACGTTGTAATGGACACACTCTCACACCAACGCAAAATTAAATATTACCCAACACTACAATGTTAAATAAGGCCCATAACTGCGTTCGGTTATCAGACCTGCAAATATATGCACGTCGGTTGGGAGTAATCGTAATCGATAGATATTTAAGATAGAAGTTTTCTGGCCAGAATGAATCGAGACGATAAATTTGTCATACTACGACAGACTTGAATTCGATAATGCATGATAGTGATGATTACAAAATAATTTAGTGATAAGATTGAGAGACTCGGATCGTAGCCATCGTTAACATAATATATATATAGTATGCGCTTGGCTAAGGAGTTCACAACATTGCCATCCGGAAGTATAACGGACCAACAAACAAAACTGTGTGTAACCATGATCGTTTATAGTCAGATTAATACAGTTTAGTGAGAATTACTCATAAACGCGGATGGCAAAAAACAATAATAAAGACCCGAGTGACGTCAACTTCACACTATCTATAGCCTGACACTGCCTGACACGTGAACCCTCTAGGACCGGCAGTTTGACGTCATTTTTTTTTTTGGTTTGGATAGATAGAACGAAGATGACGTCATTCAGACCTTTGTTATTGTTTTTTGCCATCCATATTTGTGAGTAAATCTCACTTAACTGTATTGACCAGACTATATACGTTTAAGTTACACATAGTTTTGTGTGTTGGTCCGTTATACTTCCGGATGGCAATGTTGTGAGCTTCTTAGCCAAGCGCATACTATCAATAGCGTCTAGTGAGTTGTCGTTAGTAGAGCTCAAGGAAACAAGTTATTTCATTGCTTGAACTATTGAATACAACTCACGATTTGTTTTCTTTTGTGGCAAAAGACTGGCATTTTGACGTCATTTTTTTGGTCAGTATCAGGCCATAACTTTTCGAAGGCCACGCTAGAACCCTCTAGGACTGGCAGTTTGACGTCATTTTTTTTTTTTGGTTTGTGTAGCGTCTAGTGAGTTGTTTGTAGAGCTCAAGGGAACGAGTTATTTAATTGGTTTAACTATTGAATACAACTCACGATTTGTTTTCTTTTGTGGCAAAGGACTGGCATTTTGACGTCATTTTTTGGTCAGTGTCAGGCTTTATAACTTTACGATGGCTACGCTCGGATGCGGACGAAAGGGAATACATTTCATAATAATGATATCGCATTTATGCAATTTCTACTTTACGAGATTAACCACAAGCATATCCTTGACACTTTACATCATATCTGTTTTTCCTTGTGGACAAACAATCAATCAATCTCTCTTCCCCCCCCCCCCTTCTCTCTCTCTCTCTCTCTCTCTCTCTCTCTCTCTCTCTCTCTCTCTCTCATTTAGGACATCTAGCAATACATAAAGCACAGCCACCAAAGGCTTTTATTACTTATTATTTTCGCTATAACAAGTCAACAACGACAATAAGGAAATAACCAAATGACTAATGGTAAAGATTATTCCTAGCAATTCCCCAGGAAAACCATAAGCATTACGGAAGACTTTCCATATTATATAAACCCGGTGAACTCGAAACCAGATGAGGTCGAGATATTTCTCTGATCCCCCTGCCCACCCAACATTGATTGGATAGATAGGTCATTTAGATCTGACGGAAAGTACTTTGCGATAGACTCTCAACAAGTCCAAAGGGTAGCAAGTAATCGATATTGACCGTTTCACGCTATAGATGCCGGGATAAACCGTAGCCATCGTAAACTTATAGCCTGACACTGACCAAAAAATGACGTCAAAATGCCCGTCTTTGACCACAAAAGAAAACAAATCGTGAGTTGTATTCAATAGTTCAACCAATGGGACCACTTGTTTCCATGAGCACTACTAACGACAACTCACAAGGCGGTGCAAAAAAACAAATAATGACGTCAAAATGCCAGTCTTTTTGGGTTTCAGTGTCAGGCTATAATTTAACGATGGCTACGGATAAACTCCTGCTCTACGGGCCTAATGGTTCTGAAGGACTGCTTTGGGAATCATGATAGCTCAGTTGGTAGAGCACTCGTTCCACGTGTAAAGGGACCGAGAGACCCAAACATATCAACACGGTCTTACTTTGACAAAACATTTTTTTCTCTTCTTCTGTCTCTCTTTGTATTGAAATTACCTATGAGTAACACTATCTTAGTATGTATATTGTATTTTACATATGAGTAACACTATCTTAGTATGTATATTGTATTTTACCTATGAGTAACACTATCTTTGTATGTATATTGTATTTTACCTATGAGTGCCACTATCTTTGTATGTATATTGTATTTTACCTACGAGTGCCACTATCTTTGTATGTATATTGTATTTTACCTATGAGTGCCACTATCTTTGTATGTATATTGTATTTTACCTATGAGTGCCACTATCTTTGTATGTATATTGTATTTTACCTATGAGTGCCACTATCTTTGTATGTATATTGTATTTTACCTATGAGTGCCACTATCTTAGTATGTATATTGTATTTTACCTATGAGTACCACTATTTTAGTATGTATATTGTATTTTACCTATGAGTGCCACTATCTTTGTATGTATATTGTATTTTACCTATGAGTGCCACTATCTTAGTATGTATATTGTAATTTACCTATGAGTACCACTATCTTAGTATGTATATTGTATTTTACCTATGAGTACCACTATCTTAGTATGTATATTGTATTTTACCTATGAGTACCACTATCTTTGTATGTATATTGTATTTTACCTATGAGTACCACTATCTTGATTATGTATTTACTATGATGCCACTATCTAGTATGTATATTGTATTTTACCTATGAGTACCACTATTTGTATGTATATTGTATTTTACCTATGAGCCACTATCTTTGTATGCATATTGTATTTTACCTATGAGTAACACTATCTTAGTATGTATATTGTATTTTACCTATGAGTAACACTATCTTAGTATGTATATTGTATTTTACCTATGAGTACCACTATCTTAGTATGTATATTGTATTTTACCTATGAGTACCACTATCTTAGTATGTATATTGTATTTTACCTATGAGTAACACTATCTTAGTATTATATGTATTTACCTATAGTACCACTACTAGTATGTATATTGTATTTTACCTATGAGTAACACTATCTTAGTATGTATATTGTATTTTACCTATGAGTAACACTATTAGTATGTAATGTATTTTACCTATGATACCACTATCTTAGTATGTATATTGTATTTTACCTATGAGTACCACTATTTTAGTATGTATATTGTATTTTACCTATGGGTGCCACTATCTTTGTATGCATATTGTATTTTACCTATGAGTAACACTATCTTAGTATGTATATTGTATTTTACCTATGAGTACCACTATCTTTGTATGCATATTGTATTTTACCTATGAGTAACACTATCTTAGTATGTATATTGTATTTTACCTATGAGTACCACTATCTTAGTATGTATATTGTATTTTACCTATGAGTGCCACTATCTTTGTATGCATATTGTATTTTACCTATGAGTAACACTATCTTAGTATGTATATTGTATTTTACCTATGAGTACCACTATCTTTGTATGTATATTGTATTTTACCTATGAGTAACACTATCTTAGTATGTATATTGTATTTTACCTATGAGTAATAAGTCTACGGCGCAACTATAAATTCTGAAACAGAGAAACCACTACATAATATTATAATGTAATAATATTATATCAACACTTTGGTATTTGTGACAGCAACAACAACAACTCCAAACTCTTCCTACGGCTATAACATTACAATACAAATACTGGGTCACAATAACAACTGTATATATAATATACTAGACCATGATAATGAGAAACATAGCGGGGTTAGAACGTAAACAAAAACTGACACAACATTAAGAGGGGGAAGGAAGCGTGTAGACTACATATACTTTATACGTTGAAAAGAATGTGAGACAAAATATCGTCTCAAAAACGATATTAAGTCGGGGTGAACCATAGACTTTCTAGTAAAAGTCTATTGGGTGAACCCAGCACCAAAAACTGATTTTCGTTCGAGTTAAAGCATAGATTTATAGTATTTATACACCTATCAGTTAAAGTGATCAGAGATGTGGATTTCATTTATTATCATTTTAAGAAACTATATCCAGTATCCCCAATAAAACATACTTTAACCCACATTTCATTTTTTTTTAAACTATAAAATCATTTTTTAATATCTAATTCACCCCGACATAATAATAAAATAAACGTGAGCATTTATATAGCGCAATATCCATTAAACGCAATCAAATCGCTTTACAAGGGGTCCCTAGCCAAAAGCAACACTTTACATGCAGGTGGAGAAATGATGCCTGTGAGGCGATATTACAATTTTTTAATTATTTTTTTTTTGGGGGGGGGGGGGCAGAGACAACGCTGTTAACGGTCATGTACTCTGAGTCCGGTGAGAGAACGTGAGTAAATAGTCTTTTCCAAGGACTCATCTCCGCTCAGAGCGAGACTCGCACCCTGGACCTTCCCATCCGAAGGCGAGGGTCATACCCATACCACAAGACCACATAGCAACACTTGTTATTACCATCACTTAAAGACACTATCAACACCCATTGTCCTCAATAACATATAATAATAAGCATATTATATATATTATAGAAACTTTTACCCACATTTCATCGTGTTTTTAAACCGTAAAATCATTTTTTTTAAAAATATCTAGTTCAACCCGACACAATAATAGCGCTTGGGGTGGTGGGTTACAATGTTATTATATTTACAATACTACAAACCAAAACAAAGCCACCCCCTTCCCTTTCAAATCGATATCTACGTCTTATAAAAAGGATGCTAAAGGTACGTCCACACCTACGACCGATGTCTAATGATCCCCTGTGATGATTATACCTCCCGGCAACACGCTCACCTGAGTGGGGGAGGACGTTTTTGAGACTGTGATTGCAAACAGGTCATTAAAATCTTATATTATGTCCACGTAACAGATTGGAAAAGAGAGAGAGAGAGAGAGAGAGAGAGAGAGAGAGAGAGAGAGAGAGAGAGAGAGAGAGAGAGAGAGAGAAAGAGAGAGTGAAAGAGAGAGAGAGAGAGGGGAGAGAGAGAGAGAGCGAGAGAGAGAGAGAGAGAGAGAGAGAGAGAGAGAGAGAGAGAGAGATCATTTATCTTAGATGAAGCGATGAATTTACCTCGGAGCTAGTCAGGTCCGGACAAAGGTAAGGGTAATTACAACAAGAAATTGTCGCGGAATACCTAGGTTTTCCATATAATTATTATTTCAAGTGAAGTGTTCCCACACTTTAAACAGGTAGGGGGGGGGGGGGGGGAAAATAGAAAGAAAAAGTCGAGTTCTTTCAGAATTTATGGCATGGTGAATTAAAGAAACACAATACACCATACATAATATGTGACCCTTAGTCTCAATACGGTATTAAGTCGGGTTGGTTAAGATGTTGAAAATTGAATTTATAGCCAGAAATATCAGACCTGTGTTGAGTTTGTATGTTTTATTGAGGAGAATGGATACCATATTTTAGGGTGCTAATGCCAACGATTTATATTTTTGACCAGTTTAACATTTAATTCGGCTTTTAAGCATATGGTTCGCTCCGACTTAATGCCGTTTTGAGACGATGGGTCATATATGCATCTACTGTTGCCAGTGGCATCTATACGAGGTCCGAGGCTGTTGCACAAGCTAAGGTTAACAGTGTCATATCCACTCAACGGGACATTTTTGAACCCATTGCATGTATATCATATTATTGTAAGCAGTCCTATAGGGAATGAGATTAGCGGAAGTGTAGCGTCCCTTGATTGGACGTCACCCATAGTCTGTGACGTCACCGAAGCGAGGACGAGAGACGCATGCGCACAATCAACATGACGTTCTCTCTCTAATAACTTTTCCGCCGGTGACGTCACAGACTATGGGTGACGTCCAATCAAGGGACGCTACTCTTCCGCTAATCTCATTCCCTATAACAGCTGTGAGAAATGTTTTGAGCACTGCACTTAAGGTGTAAAGAGAATCGTTTAAGTTCGAAGATGTGAATGTCATTGGCGAAATGATAACTTGTATCAACGATAAAAGTTGATAAGGACAATCTTCTTCTATGTCTACGTCATATCATTTTCATTGTGACGTTTTGGATAAAGACGGATTTTTTTTTTAAAAATAAGTTCAGAGTTGCAGGAAAGTCCTGTGAATTTCATCAACTTGAAATATTATACGGATATGACGATGAGCGGCTAACTTGACCTTTATAGTAAAACTTTTCTCATTGAGAAATAATGCATAGGTGGCAGAAATTAACAGTAAAGGCACCGAATTGTTATTAAATTCTAAAGATTTACATAGTTCTACATGACACATAAATAATACACACACACACACACATAACACCATCCCCCCCCCCCCACACACACACACAGATACATTGACATAATAAATATTCACACACGTAACAACAAACACAAATTAAATATCATTGACGTTTTGGCTTGTAGGTTTTTACTTCAAATATCGGTGAATTACGATAAACAAAAACTTGTGAAAAATTCCTAAGCCCGATGCCTCGCGTATCACAATTTTAGACAAGTTGGGAGTTAAAACAATCCATCCATATTTGAAGTAAAACCTTTTCTCATTGTAGAGGAAAAGATCCTTTTGGCGGTGTAGTTCAAACAAGAGGGATTTTTGGGGAACTGGAAACGATTGAAATTTCATAACCTTTTCAAACAGAGATTATTCACTATCCACTATTTCTGAATAACCTGAGTTTTCTAGTAGATTCAATTTCTGAAGAAGTATTTGCTTTATAAAAATGGATAAAATTTCTGGCGCCACATTGTGCACAAAACGTTTTTCTTTGATATCATAAAGTGTGACCAAGTCTCAAAGCAGTATTACGAAATAAAACGGAGTCCATAGTTATTGACATTAAACT
>NC_088365.1:14794710-14807210 GCF_034508935.2 Berghia stephanieae | reverse complement strand
AGAAGAAGAAGAAGAGAAGAGAGAGAAGAAGAAGAAGAAGAAGAAGAAGAAGAAGAAGAAGAAGAAGAAGAAGGAAGAAGAAGAAGAAGAAGAAGAAGAGAGAAGAAGAAAGAGAAGAAGAAGAAGAAGAAGAAGAAGAAGAAGAAGAAGAAGAAGAAGAAGAAGAAGAAGAAGAAGAAGAAGAAGAAGAAGAAGAAGAAGAAGAAGAAGAGAAGAGAAGAAGAAGAAGAAGAAGAAGAAGAGAGAAGAAGAAGAAGAAGAAGAAGAGAAGAAGAAGAAGAAGAAGAAGAAGAAGAAGAAAGAAGAAGAAGAAAGAAGAAGAAGAGAGAAGAGAAGAAAGAAGAAGGAAGAGAGAAGAGAAGAAAGAAGAAGAAGAAGAAGAAGAAGAAGAAGAAGAAGAAGAAGAAGAAGAAGAAGAAGAAGAAGAAGAAGAAGAAGAAGAAGAAGAAAAGAAGAAGAAGAATGGTCTGGAAGAATAAGGGCATCAGGTTGAATATTGCATGTACGCGACAGACAGGCGCTGCAGGTTTTAAGACGGTTCATGATTGCGAGAAGAATTTTCGGACTGGGTAGACCGTCAAAATATCTAAGTTTCAATCTAAACTTTTCAATCTTAAAAAATAAAGATTTTTAAACAACATAATATGTTGGAGTAACTATTAGAAGCTGCTGTGAAAATTCAAATCATATCTACATAATATACTCAAATAACAGATAGATAGATAGATAGATAGATAGATAGATAGATAGATAGATAGATAGATAGATAGATAGATAGAGAGAGAGAGAGAGAGAGAGAGAGAGAGAGAGAGAGAGAGAGAGAGAGAGAGAGAGGATACATTTTCAGACAGGTGCAAGTATTTTAGTAAAGGCAAGGACGAAACAAAAGACATGAAACTACGTTATTACTCCAAATAAAACAACAAATTCAGAAAGCCACATTATGAGAAGGGACGAATGAGGTAGAGGGATGAGTGAGACAGCATGCGTTTACCTCTCTTATTGGTACCCAAGCAAGTGGGTATGGGGAGGTGTTTGATACAAGCTATGTGGTCAGCATGAGTACCTGAAATTCTTAGAAAAGTCACGGCGGTCCTATTCTTGGCCTTCATTATTCAACTCCATCCTTACCGATCATATTCAAGATTTCTACTGAAATGTCAACCCGATTCAACACATAAAATCTTATATTTTCTGAACAAATTCATTAGTAAAAGTGTCATGTCATGTCTCCTGTTAAATTTTAAGTGCTGCTGTTGGTTTTGGGATCCCTCGTAAATCGCTTTGTACACTTTTAGACAAGTTGAAAGTCATTTAAACCTGTCCATGCGTGGAGTAAATGTTTTCTGGCCTTTACGAATTGCACAGCAAGTCGACAGTACAATATTATTGCACAAAATTGGAGTCTGTTTTCACCGAGGAGGGAGGATAAAAGAGAATGGCAAAAAAAAAAGATAAATAAATAAATAAATAAATAAATAAATAAATAAATAAATAAATAAATAAATAAACAATTAAAAGACCAGACCAGCCAATGCGGGCAAAAAGTTAATTGACTCCATATTCATTATTGCCACAAAAGCATATACAGTATACAGGTTTTTACAAAATCAAATTTGCCCTCATCGCACTCTAGATCAATAGACACGCCAGATAGATAAAAAGCTCCATTCCATGTTATTCCTACGTCAATGTGTAACTGGCTTCAACAAACGTGAATGTGACAGATATGTATCAGATAATTTAGAGTGCAAACACCTCTAAATTTAAAGCGTACAACACACCATCATTATAAAACAAGATAAGAGAACACAAGGGCCAACGCGCCCCACCGTTCCATTTTAAACTTGGATAATTATACATTAAATATAATCAGTGAATGTATACGTCAGTGACAGATAATTTATTATCTAACCCTCATGTCAGACACAGAAAATCACATCACTACAGGGAATGAGATTAGCGGAAAAGTAGCGTCCCTTGATTGGACGTCACCTTACAGAGAGAACGTCAATTTGGTTTTGAAATGTCTCAAGCCGCTTTCACCGGAAGCGAGGACGAGAGACGCATGCGGACAACCAACATGACGTTCGCTCTCTAATAACTTTTCCGCCGGTGACGTCACAGACTATGGGTGACGTCCAATCAAGGGACGCTACTCTTCCGCTAATCTAATTCCCTACATCATCATAGAGTTCTTAGTTATTTGAATGATTCTCTTTTGTCATTTCGGAACCCCCCCCCCCCCTCAATCCCCACCTTAAAAACGAATTTAAAAAAAAACAACAAAGAACGAATGAGAGAAACAATACAGAAGAAGAAGAAGAAGAAGAAGAAGAAGAAGAAGAAGAAGAAGAAGAAGAAGAAGAAGAAGAAGAAGAAGAAGAAGAAGAAGAAGAAGAAGAAGAAGAAAAGAAGAAGAAGAAGAAGAAGAAGAAAGAAAAAGAAGAAGAAGAAGAAGAAGAAGAAGAAGAAGAAGAAGAAGAAGAAGAAGAAGAAGAAGAAGAAGAAGAAGAAGAAGAAGAAGATGAAGATGATGATGATGATGATGATGATGATGATGATGATGACGAGAAAGATGATAATAATGATGACGACGACAACGACGATGATGATGATGATGATGACGACGATGAGGATGATGATGAAGAAACGAACCAAAAATATTTATCATAGCTGTCCTGACCTATAAGATAAAAGCTAATTGAACCCTGAAAATAAATCGTTTATAATACTTGTGACAATCAAATACACAGTGATAAGAATGGCACTCGAGATAAAAATATGAATAAGAGACAATGAAATGGCAGAAATTATTGCTCGGGGTTGAAGTTGACCATGATTCATAAAGACACCGTATGCCATTAATTTAACATGCGACTGCCAGTATCTAAATAATAATTATTTCATTTATTGAATGAGTCTGACTCTCAATTAATGCGTACAAAAACAAAAACAAAAACAAAAAAGTCAAACAAAACAAAAAAAATGAGTTCTAATCTGATGCTTTTGTAATTTGATGTTAAAAATTGATATGAAAATAGAGCGTGTTATAGTTAAGTTCATATTTTGATTCCCTTTAATTAGGATACCATTGTGAGCGTGTCCATTAATCATTCTTTGAAGAAAAACCATCACAACAAAACACACACTGACACATAAAACACCAACAAAAAAACAAACAAACAAAACATTGGTGAAAAATGACTATGTTTTTTGTTTTTTTTTAAGGGTTTTACGGCGCTTGCAGCAACACATTAAGGTCATATCAGCGCCAGTAAATAGGAAGAAAATTGGATAGTAAAAAGATTCTAGAATTACAATTAAAAGGACTTGAGGGAAAAGTGAGACAAAGGGGAGTGGTTCAAATAGGGAACAGATGTAGATTCCAAGAGCACAACATCAATGTACTTCGTTTGAGATCACTTAAAAGTCTCACCCAGACACCAGCACAAGTCTTCACTGAGAGGAATACACTCAAATGTTTACATTATACATTCAAAATAACAAATATAATAATACATAACAGAGAGATGATTTACAAGGAAAAAAAATATCATCTCCCAAAATAATAACTATGCATTTGACTGTTTCCCTCCCAGCCAAGCACTATAGCCAGGGCCAGGACAAAACCAAGTAATCTCATTCCAAGACAAAGACAGAAAGCATGTTGGAAAACAGATATAGAGGGATAGAAGACACAGTAAGTGCCTCCCTGCCCGCTATGGGAGGCCAGGAACCCCACCCAGGAAAAATGACTAGATAACTAATAAAAATAATGATGATGACGATGATAATACATACATACATACATACATACATACATACATACATACATACATACATACATACATACATACATACATGAATCTAATTGCAAAAGATTTGCTGATGACACAAAAATGTATGTCCCGATTGATAAAAGTGATATATTACAAAATGAATTGTTTTCGATATTCCATTGGCAAATGGATTTCAATATTTCCACATGTAATGTCTTGCACATGTGTAGACATAATCCATCTCAATTATTTTTGACCAATTACTTCGCTTCAAACAACACATCTTGGACGTGTATAAATAAAGCTAACAGAATGAAAGGTATAATATGTAGAAAATGTATGTATCTAGATGTAAACACATTCAATACTTTAAATCTATACAAAATCAATGTACGTACTGTTTTGGAAGACGGTAATAGTATTTGGAGCCCACTTTATCCATTACTTTAGAAAGGGTTCAGAGATGAGCCACTAAATTACTAATAGAATTATCGAATGTATCTTATACTGACAGCATGTTAAGGACATTACAACTCCCGTCTCTTAAGCATAGGCGCTTGCGAGGAGATCTTATACATTTATACAAGATTGTTCATAATGAGTATAATGCCAATGCAGGATATTTTTTTATATTTTTCTCATGTTACGTTCACTAGAGGAGATAAATACAAAATATACATAGAGGGTTGTTCTTCAAATATTATTTTAAAATTCGTTTATTTTTAGAACTGTTACTTCTGGAATAAACTAAAATCTGAAAGAAAAAAATCAAAAACAGTCAACTCTTTCAAAACTGGCATAAAGAAAAGTCATATTTGATGTTTGATTATGATGAATGAATGACGTGTAAATACCGATTTTTGTAACAATTGATATCGTTGGCGTTGATGTCCGTATACTGTAAATTCAATTTTTTTTTAATGTTTTCTTTTTTCTTGTTCTTTCTTCTTTTTTTTTTTTTTTTTTTTTTTTTTGCTGATATCAAACTGTACCAATTGACTTTTGATTATGATGAAAAACATATATTTTATATTCTCAATTTTTATATAATCATCATTTGATTGTGTTTGCACTTGTTAGTGTCAATTTAATACTTTGATTATATGATGTTTAATATGCTTCGCAATTTTCTATAGATCCGTTGGCGTGACTGCTGTCAAATCAAATTAAAATCAAATTAAAGTGCCCATGGCTAAAATTTGGAATTGATTTGCTATGCTGACATGCTAACGTGTCGTGGGCATTTAACGGCCTTAGCCTATTTTGGCCCATAAAATTCATATCATATCATAAATTAAATATAAATTAACGTTTCGTCCACAGCATGCACAATTCGAATTAAAAATCTAGATTAGATACACACAAAAAATGGCTTTTCGATCATTTTATCTTACAGCACGTATATTTAAAAAATACAAATCAGTGGGAATAAAAATCCAAAAACTTGAATTTTGATTTCAGTTATTTATATTTATATTGCTGAGACTAGTA
Organism: Berghia stephanieae; assembly: GCF_034508935.2. Lineage (NCBI taxonomy): Eukaryota > Metazoa > Mollusca > Gastropoda > Nudibranchia > Aeolidiidae > Berghia > Berghia stephanieae. The sequence continues at coordinate 14,801,937 of NC_088365.1, read as the reverse complement.
AATCTCACCAAGGGGGCAATAAAACAGAAAGCAATAAACTTACATCGCGGCCAACTATTCAAGGAGCTAAAACTGGACAGCTTAATGCACTACGCGGTCAAGATCCAAAACAGCAGAGTATGTTTTGACTATTATAAAATATAATCTAGATTTAGAGTTTATTTTTCTATTTCTTGTTTTAATTTGCTATTTATTTTAAAAAGCATAATCCTGGAACATGCAAGGGTCATTTCTATACACACAAATAGTCTAATTCTTTTCTTTCTCAGATTGCCAAACCGAGACAGATTTTATCAGGACAGTTGGCCACTGTGAACTTATCAGCGTGGTTGCTAACTGTGGAGGTGATGTGCTCTTCAGAGAGCGAAGAATTGCGAGTTAAAGTACAGATTTCATTATTATTAGCGGACGTACAGTCAAAATCTCGAATGAGAAAACAAAGCAGACCTATAAGTTCCGGCATGCAATATATATTGTCTGAAAATTATTCGAGGAGCATATTTTGCTGTACCTATATCAATGTCCTGACATATATTGCAAAAGGATGATGACTTTGGCGGTATTGGCGGAAATCCGACAATTGACGGACATTTTACATGTCTCATAAAACAATAAAGGAGTGACAAAACGCATAGTTCATAGGCGTGTTTCAAATTTCAAAGATTTTCAACAAACGCGTCATTAACTTTCGATCAGAGAAGTATACAGGAAAATGGGTTGTGGGGATAATTATAAACAATATGACGGATTATTGGCTATTACTATTATTGTCGTTCACTGTGCTTCGATGTCCCTCTTCATATAAATGACCATCTAAGACTGAGTCGATGAAAAAAAAGTTTTGTTTTGTTTGGGGGCGGGGGTAATTCCGTAACCCAATTTTTTAAAGACATATTTTAAAAAGTATTATTACAATGTTCTGTCAACAAAGAGGTTGCTCAACAGCTGGTCTTATGTTAATACTATTTTGTTAGCCTTGTGTATGTATGTATATATGTGCGTGTATGTTCGGGCGCAAGTGGATAAGGATATACAAATGTACTTTAAAGGCCGATTTAGGATCTCTTTGTCTTTATCGACAATCAATATAACAATATAAGCTGATCATACTACACCACCTGTTAAAGATTAAAGGCCTGTTTTAATTGATTTTGTAACTTTGCCTTGTTTATGTTTCTTTCCAAAACCGACCTGCCCAACACAATAACTGTACTTTCAGCCCGTGCATTCTATAGATAGTGTGCGCTTGACTAAGAAGCTCACAACATTGCCATCCGGAAGTATAACGGACTAACACACAAAACTATGTGTAACCTTTAACATTTATAGTCTGGTTAATACAATTTAGTGAGAATTAATCATAAACGCGGATGGCAAAAAACGATAACAAAAACCTGAGTGATGTCAACTTCATTCTATCTATAGGAAGTATCATCAGGACAAAGGATCCTTGCTTAAAGCGACACGACGCAATTACGGTACATTTATAGCAATGATGTACTAGCAAGAAAACCAACAGCAATTAAAAAAAAAAAAGATTAACAAACAAAAATAAAATAAAAAGACATTTTTTAAATAAAACAAAATGATTAGAGAAGGAAAGAAAGAAATGAATAAATAAATAAATAATGATGATTATGCAAACAGACATCCAGCGGTCTGCTTTTCTATGAAGGGTACCACACAGGGCTTATATTAAACCAAAGCCTCATTTTAGAACAAGGACATAAAGCTATAAGAAACAGAACAAAAGACAACATGGAAGATAGACAGCGAGAGATCGTTAAATTCCTCCTTTATGCACTTTTACTTATTCTCATTAGTATTATTATACTTGATTAAAAAAAACAACAACAAAAAAAACCCCAAAACAAACAAAGGACTTGAAAATAGTTCGGAAGCCAACGAGTAAATAACACACTTCTCGACGCTTGAATCAAAAGAGGATAAAGCAATTTCTTTTAAAGTGCAATCAAAGCTAAAATATACACAATAATAGATCGGTATAGCATTGTATTATATACATTACAATGCTATATCTATCTATTTTTGCGTGTATACCTATTTTCGCGTAGATATACATACAATATATCTTTGTCTTAAAACAAAGATGTACGGATAACTGAGGCGACGCTTTTAGGAGAAAAATATGAATAAACTGTGGCCTAATAATTAAATGACCCAAATAACAATCCTTATTCAAATATACATAAAAAGGAGAAAATACTATTGCGTACCACATGTTACTAAACAAAAATACCTATGTTGTAGTTGTAGTAAATCTGAAAGACAACAAAGGCTGTTTAATTTAACATTAAAATTCATGTTAATTATGCAAGCACTGGCTTTACGCTGAAAACAAAGGAAACTACCATTTCTATTCTATTATTGCTTTTAGTTATCATAACTGCAAATATTTGCAAATAGGGTCGGTCCTATGGTAGGAAAAGAGAAAAAAACATTAACTAGGGTCTTTTTGTTTGTTTGTTGCTTTAGGTCTCTTCCAACACAATTGAGGTTATATGAGAGACCGCTGAAACAAAAAAAAAAAAAACAAGCAATCTAACAAAAATAGTACAAATGTAAATCAAAATCATAACCTAAAGATATCATAAGCTAAATTATAAATAACCAAGAACAAACAGGCAGAAGATTTACAGAAAAAAAATATCCCCTGTCAAAAATACAATCACAAACCAAAGAAGCAGGATAGTCTAGGAAAGAGAAGAAGAAACGACATCACTATCGGATCGTACACCCATGCGAACATCATAGGTATATGATTCAAGGGTGATGCTCCCATCCAACCACCCGCTTAACTAGGGTCTAAAATATTGTTGAAACTTACGTAAGAGAAAAGCTTTATTCTCACTCAATTCTATTTAATACTAGAAGATTAAACATTAAAAACGTTACACAAGATAGTTTTGTGTGTTGGTTACATCTGGTTTAGCAACATACCATCAATAACCAATATGGAAATGCATTTTTTAAAAAATGAAAACGCACAACAAAGACTAAAAGACCTATCGTTATTGTATTGTTGTTATACGTCACTAACCCATAAGTTATAGTGGCGAAAACAGACTTAAAGCATCAGATATGAATTGTGGACGAGACCAAGAGAGACGAAAACAGCAATTCTAGGAATATTTTTTTGTTTGTTTGTTGCTTTAGGTCTCTTCCAACACAATTGAGGTTATATGAGAGACCGCTGAAACAAAAAAAAAACAAAAAACAAAAAAAAAACAAGCAATCTAACAAAAATAGTACAAATGTAAATCAAAATCATAACCTAAAGATATCATAAGCTAAATTATAAATAACCAAGAACAAACAGGCAGAAGATTTACAGAAAAAAAAAATATCCCTGTCAAAAATACAATCACAAACCAAAGAAGCAAGATAGGCTAGTAAAGAGAAGAAGAAACGACATCACTATCGGATCGTACACCCATGCGAACATCATAGGTATATGATTCAAGGGTGATGCTCCCATCCAACCACCCGCAATTCTAGGAATACACAAGATGTGAAAACGGTAAGGGTAAGTCTGAAACGAGTATGAATTATGACAGTTTGGGCATTTAAATAAGCCTGGCAGTGAAATAAATGTAGAGCTATGGGATCTTGTGATATGACACTCGCCGTAGGATCAGAAGATCTTGGGTTCGAGTCGCACTCTAAGTGGCACATAGGTGAGTCCTTGGAAAAGGCACTTTACTAACATTCTCTCACTGTACTCAGGTGTAAAATGAGTACCCGGCTGTTAACAGCGTGGTCTCTGACTTTGAGAAAGTTGTAATATCGCCTAAAAGGGGTCATCTCACATCCTACATGTTAAGTGTTGCTGTTGGCTAGAGACCATTGTAAAGCCCTTTGAGCATGTTTAGTGTTAAACTAGCATTTGAAGAAATCAGATTAGATGGCCAAAAAGAAAACACGGGATGATGTGGATTAGTATTCTCTCACATTTTGAAATGGAGCATTTGTGCATATAATACATAAAGATAAAAAAAAAAAAACAACATAATATAGACACAAAAATACTGAAGGACCTTAATGCACATTGACACTGACACGAATAAAGGGAACTGATAGAAGGAAAAAGAATAGGCAAAAGAAGGAGAAGGAGGGAGGGGAAGAAAAAGAAGAGAAGTGGAGAGAGAGAGAGAGAGAGAGAGAGAGAGAGAGAGAGAGAGAGAGAGAGAGAGAGAGAGGGGGGGGGGGGGAAGGAGAGATTTTTCTCTTACAAAATACAAAATGCAGAGAAGACAGGACAGGTTTGGCTTGGGTGATAAAATACAACTAACCGATGAAACCCAAGTTATATAGAAGAGCTTCTACTAAAAATAGCACGTCAAATTTGGATTGTATGTAGTATTATTGTACAACACAAAATATATCGTTTCACGCATAAGTGACTTCAAATTAACCAATAGGCTATATTTGCTCAAGAATACTTCTTAGAAAGTACACATTTATAGAACAGCAATATGTGTACCAATACCATTTCAATGGATCCAGAATGAATTTTAGTACAATTGGAAACCAATAATTATAGGATTTTTTTTTAAATAGTTGCGATCTCTTTCAACATAAGATAAGATTAACTTCTCGAAATTTACATGGGGTATTGCCATAGACTAATGCATTTTTGAAAATAATTAAGCAACTAAATAATAAAAAGGAAATACAATGACATAGAAGTAAACCAACAAAAAGCTTAAAAAAACTAAACACATCTCTCATACCTCTCTCTCTCTCTCTCTCTCTCTCTCTCTCTCTCTCTCTCTCTCTCTCTCTCTCTCTCTCTCTCTCTTTCTTTCTCTCTCTCTGAGTTTTTTAACTCACCCACTCCTTCACAGACACAAGCAAACAAACAAACAAATGTTCTTCTTCTCTCGTGTCACCCTAATTTCTTCCCTCTTTATATTCTCTATAATTACGTATAATGTATTCACACCCACTGTTCCCCCATTGACATTGTCTTTGATCTCCATCTTAATGCCACTTCGAGAGAGAAAGTCTCCTTGAGGTAGAGAGTAGAAAGGAATGTTTTAAACGGTCTGTTCTGGATTTTAAACTTATCACCCTGCCTGATCCACCTGATGTTTTATATTCTAAAAATAGAGGATGTTGCTTATCTTTCAAGATGTTCAAAACTTTTTTATGGGAATATTATTCATAGAGGGTATTTTGTGTAGACAGGGTGGACTGTACAATGCTTTCGGCTCTTCTCACAGTTTATCTATTCTTTCTCTATCCCCAGCAGTGATGGCCCCACCCCAGCAACTCTGATTGCAAATGTTATAACACATATAAAGTAAAATATTTGAGCACATATTATGCCATCATATTATGATACACCTGGAAACCAACAAAATATTAACACCTCTACAACATGGTTTCAAAAGTGGACATTCATGTGAAAGCCGATTAATTGTAACTTTGCATGAGCTCATGAAATCTTTTGACAAGAAAATACAAACTGATCTAAACATCTTAGACTTTAGCAAGGCATTTGACACTGTCCCACACAAAAAGCTCCTTTTATAAATCAGAAAGTTACAGTATAAGAGGTAATATCCACAGGTGGCTTTTACATCATTTCTTACACAAAGAACACAGCAAGTTATTGTTGAAGGTTCAGCATCATTGTCCTGTTCAATTTGACCTGGGGAGTATCACAAGGGACAGTTCTAGGTCCGATACTCTTCCTCTGTCACATAAATGACCTTCCCCAAACTGTAGCATTTCAAACAAGGCTTTTTGCAGATGACTGTCTTCTCTACAGACACATCAAATCACCATCAGACTAAATACAACTGCAAGTAAGCAGACTTACAAACTCTCAAACAATGTGCAGACACCTTGGTCATGCGTTTCAACGAAACAAAATGTTTATAAGATGGAAATATTAATATTACAGAGCAAAATACCACTTAGATCCAAAAACACACTGAACAATCACACAATGGACCAAGTTAAAGAAAATCCATATTTGGCATCATTATATAAGAAAACCTAAAATGGCAAGCACACATCAACAAAATAATAAATAAAGCAAATTCAGCGGTAGGGTTCATAAAAAGGAACATCAGACATTGCCATGCCATGCAAACCTAAAAGAAACCGCCTACAAAACACTTGTAACATCAATCTTAGAGTATTCCTAGAATTGGATAAAAAAGCAATTGAAGCTGTCCAGCACCGTGCTGAAAGATTTGTCTTCAATGACTACAGCCCCCATGGCAGTGTAAAAGACATGACCACACAGCTTGGATGGACTCCCTTACAAAATAGATGGCAAGAACAACGACAAACTCTCATGTTCAAAATTACAAACAAAATGATGGTCATCTCACCAGAACAACTAGACACACAACAAAATTCACGAATTCAAAGAACAAAAAATAAAACACCAATCTACAAATTCAAACATCTTCAAATATTAATTTGCATCACGCACTATCAAAGACTGGAATCATGTGTGAACACAACAGATTTAGAAACATTCAAACGAATATTATCAAAATTCTTCAGCCTAAACACCAACAATGGCTGTCACATTCAACAACTCTCTCTGCCCTCAAATACAAATACTCAGAATTGAGTTAACTTCGAGTAAGATTCAGATCCTAAAATAAATGGGCCAAGTCAAAATAACAATTGATCATACTGAAGCAAAGCAAAAATTAATTTGAAGGATTAAGAGATGGCCGAGGTCAAATCACTACTAAAGGTTTAGTCTTAATGAAGATATGTGAACTTAAGATTAATGGCATCTGACAAACAGGGTGTCCATTAAGTCTTTCCCTGATTTCAAAGACTTATTATTCTTTAACTTTATAGATATTTGCATCTGGTTTTCACCATCTTCTAAGGAAAAGTCAGACATTTATGACCATTTGTATTAGTCATCAACCCACAATACATCACAAAATTTACTCAAATCAACCTGAACTTGAAAGACATCATTTTTCTCTCCCTCTATTTTGTAATGGCAAAAGTGCTACTCAAATTTTTTTTACGTAATGTGATTGAATGAAATCATGAAACAATATCATCAAAGGTAGAGCTCAACAACCTTTCACTTTCATAGCCCAAGTTGGCAGACCATTACAGAAAATCTATTTTCTTCTTTTAAATAGAATAATCTAAATTTGCTGAGAGACAGGGAGTTATAGATCACAATCCGGTAGACCAAGCAATTTTTGTCGCACT
>NC_088365.1:14787210-14789710 GCF_034508935.2 Berghia stephanieae | reverse complement strand
TTATTATGGTCAAATCGAAAGAACAAAACATAACAAAAGCAAAACAAAACAAAAACAACCCTCCTCAAAACAAAACAAAAAAGACAACCCAACAACAACAAAGAAACAAAAAACTAAAAAGAAACCAGGTAACATTTACATATTGAAGTTCCCTAGCATGGAAATCACAAAATACCTGCTATCCAAGCTATGGCATTGCACTATAAGACCACAATGAAAAAAAAAAAAGGACACAGAAACAGACGGAATGATGGATGATGGATAAGATACAATATTCGTCCTATAAAAAGTGCAGCACGACTGAATATGAATGACACGTGTGGACAATAATTCTGCCGGTATCACAGTAGTAGCGCTGGGTTGCTTTGCGCAATATCACAATTAAACAATGCGTCCGACATTTAATTTATTTAGCCAACTTTTTTCCTCCACTCAGTTTGCTCCGTTTATAAAAAAAAAAAAAAAATACGCACATAGATCTAGATTCAAAAAATATCTATGTATCAAATAGAGATAGGAATTTTTTTTTTTTTTTATGAAACCGTGCAAGACAAATCAAGAAAGAAAGATACAAGAACAAGAGAAAAAAATACCCCCAAAAATCAGCTTGCGTCGACTTGGAATCGAACATCAGGGGCTTAATAGAGCACTCCGAGGTTCCAAGATCGATCAAAGGTGATGCCGAGATTGGGTAGTTGGTGTGTTAGATCTGGCGGAAAGTAGTACTTTGTGGTAGATTAGGGTCCTAACCAAAGGGCATCCAGCAATTGCATTTGTCCGTTTCACGCTATAGAAACCAAGATAAAATTCAGCTCCATGAGCCTTCTGGATCTGATGGACTCATTTTTTGTGGTATTTTCGTTTTTGTCTTCTTCTGCATTGTTTTCCGTGTTTCGTGAGTATGTCGCAATCAACGATTTCTATGGTCACAATGGCTTGTCAGTTCTACCGAATGGAGAGCCAAAAGCCAAACCAAAAATCTTCAAGCCAATGGCTCAAAAAGGGCCAATCTCGCAAACGTCCGGTGCATTTGAATAGAAATAGCCCCAGAATATTATTCAATATGTTAGAAACAAGAAACATGCCATTGGTTCGAACCGACGCGTATACTTATTTGCTAATTCGTGCACGTCATCATCGTCAGTTCGAATGTCTCGGAATAAAAATGTTGCAGAAAACAACAATGAGATATTATCACAATGATAAACGAAAAGTCTCTGTAGAACACCACTGACTAGAAAGAGGGAAGAAGAAGAAGAAGAAGAAGAAGAAGAAGAAGAAGAAGAAGAAGAAGAAGAAGAAGAAGAAGAAGAAGAAGAAGAAGAAGAAGAAGAAGAAGAAGAAGAAAGAAGAAGAAGAAGAAGAAGAAGAAGAAGAAGAAGAAGAAGAAGAAGAAGAAGAAGAAGAAGAAGAAGAAGAAGAAGAAGGATCAACAGACTGAATGGAAGACGAATATTCTTCATTCTCACGTCTTAAAGAAAACGCAGAAGATTATGGTAAAGACACACCACGGTACGGAACATGTCATCTCTCAAACAATAGGGTAGATAATAGACATTCAGTGAAGGCTTATACCTTCTAATTGTTGTTGGCGCTTAGAGCTCGTGGTGCAAGATTTGTCACAATTTCTGAATCTTGAAATGGGCACCAACAACGTCTTGTTAGTGACTCTTCAGATAGGATGTTGTTCTAAATATTTTTAATAGTTCCTCCCACCAAAATATTGGAGTATGTAAAACCCCCATTTAAAACTTTGTTTAAAATAAATTGACACTATCAAAATGAAAACGAAAGATTTTTTGCTTTTTGTTGTTGTTGATGTTGTTGTTGTTGTTGTTGTTGTTGTTGTTGTTGTTGTTGTTGTCTTGTATGGATTGTTATTTTATTTTGTACGAGGGCTCACACAACAGGCGACTAGTTCTCAACATTCACCGTTAATGTATGCAAAATGGTGGAATATCCAAAGTTGTGTTGTTTTTGTGTGAACTGTGAAGGCGGCATTACTGTGAAGTAAAGTAACAGAATTTTGTTTGCTTTTCGTCATGGAAGCGACATCTGGTAAAGAAAACATTCCGTTATTATTGAGAAAATGGTCGATTGAAGAAATGCGTTTTCATACGTCCTCGTACAACAATGGAAAGGCAACACCGACAGAAAATGACTTGAGCAAGTAAGTCGTAGGAGTGAAGTGAAGCCGACGAAGTGACCGTTGACCTAAATAAAGCTTTTATGTAATTAATTAATTTAGCCTACCTGTTTGCCATTTTAGCTTTGATTTTATGCAAAATTTAAAATTTGTATTTTTTACACTTGCCTCAGAGAGAGAGAGAGAGAGAGAGAGAGAGAGAGAGAGAGAGAGAGAGAGAGAGAGAGAGAGAGAGAGAGAGAGAGAGAGAGAGAGAGGGAAAAACTGGGTGTGGTTCCTGACCTCCAATTCCCATCGCCATAGTGGCAGTGGGCAGGGAGGCACTTACTGTGTCTTCTATCCAGCTATATCTGT
>NC_088365.1:14619710-14782210 GCF_034508935.2 Berghia stephanieae | reverse complement strand
AAGAGAGAGAACCGCTGGGACCGTGGAAAGGTTATAAGAAGTGAGAATCGCCAACGATTCTCCACCTTGGAGCCGGTTCCCAGTTCTCAGCTAAGGAACCTTGGGACCAGTTCTTGGGACTGGTCATTAGCACAGCATTAGTGAGTGATATTCTTTTTTTTTATGGGATTTTAAAAACAATTTTATTTCAGGTTGTGTCGAAAACCTCTCACAGACATTTGGGAATTTCTTCTGAGACAAACCAAATCATCAGAGTAAGTTCGCAATCATCATTCCACCTACCATTCCTCATGACCATGCTTATATTCATATCAGAACTAATCATCTCTCTTTTCTCAAAGGTGTTTAATTTGAATATCAAGGAAACATGCAATCATAACATTTCTATCAGCACCAAAGTTTTTATTGATGACTGACAAAATAAGTGTCTTATTCACTATTGGTCATAGTTATACTTTGAGTAAAAAAAAAAATCTCAATTAAGATTTAATATAGCATTTTTGAGCTCTTTGGGCGTAAACCATGACTGAAATATTCAATTTAGTCAAGAAGTATGATTATCATGACAATTATGATACACCCAACAGTGTACTTAGTAGTTCCTTTTTGAAATACTGCTGTATAATTGACCCATAAATTGCAGCGGTCTTAGTTTCGATGGATAAAACTTACTTAAATATCCATATCAATGCTTTTATTATTGTAGTTGTTTGAGGCAAGGTTTGTGAGTTTATTCTATTGACGCCTTTGGGCATTTTGTTTACAAAAACGGCAGCACAGTCACTGGTAATTCAAAATGTAAGTGTAGGCTTGTTTTTTTTTTTTTTTTCATGATATCTTGTCTTTGTAGCGACTATTGCCCTTTTGTATTAGATGTAGTTTTATCGTTGTAATGGCAGGAACCAACCAAAATAAAACTGGCAATTTTCGTCCATTCTAAAATGAGGCGGGGGTCCTGATAGCTCAGTTGGTAGAGCACTCACTTCACTTGTAATGGGACTGAGCTTGATCTCTGGTGAAGTGGAGATCATTTCCGATTCCCCTGTCCACCCATCAGTGATTGGGTAGCTAGGTCTATTAGATCTGGTGGAAAGTAATTTGCATTCTATCCAAGGGTAGCAAGCAATAGCTATTGTCCATTTCATGCTATAGAAATTGGGATAAAATCTGTCCCTGAAAGACTACTAAAGTGAGTCTGATTTAAACTAATTCAATGTTTGAAAGGAGTTAAGTGAAAAAATTACACACATTTTAAGTTAGCCATCACCACTGAGATGGCTACTTTTATCATAATAAAAAATTGCAAAACCCTCAGAGTTTTTTTTATAGAGAATAATAAAGAGGTGACTTACTAAGGCTTAAGAACCAGCAACTTAAGACCCAATGCTCCATTTGAGATGAATATGGCTCTGCATATGACAACTGCGACAATATTTTATAAACTGAAAGAGCGGTTTTGTATGTCTTCTATTATTAGTGATGTTACTCAAGAGGAAATTATCTGTTATTGTGATTTATTTCTCCATGATTAAATAAAGTTATTTCTTTTCCTTGAAAATTTAGTTGATGATTTAAAATCATAATTTAGATTAAGATTATTGTGATCATTGGTGCTTATGTGTTGCTTCATGTGCAGTTTTGTGGTCTTGTGTTATGATACTTGCCATTAACTTTGAATGGATGTGGCCCTGGCTCGAGTCCTACCTTCTATGATGCAAGGTCGAGTACTTGGAAAAGGCTCTTTACTCACATTCTCTCACGGCATTCAGATGTAAAATCAGTACCTGGTTTGTAACAGCGGTGTCTCTGTAAAAGAAATTTTAGTTGCATCAAATCTCATCCTATATGTTAAGTGTTGCTGTTGGCCTGAAATATTTTGTAACATGCTTTATGCACATTTAGTGGATATTGTGCAATATAAAGTGAAAGATTTTTTATTTATCTTGTTAAAAAAAAAATTTCATTGAATAAGGTGGACCCTTTATGTCTTTATCATTACCTACAATCAACTTATTGTCTTTTAAAATGAGATAGACATGAGGATTTAGTAAAATGGCTGAAGGAAAAATTGACATTTATTAAAAATTGTATCAGAAATGTCTTTTTTTATTTTGTGACTCACTCCTTAGTTTTGGTAACATTATTTCCCATCATAGATGGGTGATCCATTCCATTTTCCATAACTAGAATTTTATTTCTAATATTCCTTTCTTACTTTAAATTTTCAGGCATGTGAAACAAGTAAAAGAGAATTTGGCTCTGTATCCTTTTCAAAATGTTCCCATATATTAGCAGTAATTAATGAATGTTGGATGAAATTAGTTCTCAGTGAGCATTAGAAACCACGTAGTTGATCTCTGTAATGGTCATTGGTAAAGAGGTTACAAGCTATTTGCATCAAGGATTTCTAAGTCGGGTTCTTTTTAATTGACCTCCAACACATAATAATTTGTAGATAAAAATTTGAAGCACAGGTGTCACCCTTGCATAGTTGGAACAATGTTGAATGAGTAATTTTCTTCCTTGCACTTGCACCCAGATGTCTGAAAAGTCTGCTGTCCTATTTGGGTCATCTAGTTTACCATAAATTTTTATTCTTTGATATGCTAGGTGGGTCAGTAATGTTTTCTATAACCTAAGGAGAGAAGAGCGGTGGATTGGAGAGTCTCTGATCTAAAGTTTTGGGGGAGGGTGGAGATTGACTGATAATCTAAAGAAACATTTTACATTTTTCGATAGAAATGTTTCTCTGCCACCTATTTATAGAGTTACATTGAAAAGTGTTGATCTGGTATTCACCTAGATATTTATACAAAAAAATGTTGTCTTTTATATAACCTAATTGACCTACATCAAATCGAAAGCATTTCAAAGTGACAGTTCTTAGAAAGAAGGGTTGAAATCGTGCATTTTGATTTAAAAATTGGTTTAAAACTATAATAATTGAAATTCTGTTTGTCAAAAATCATGTCGTTTGGATATTTTGATACATTTTGATAATAAGAAATGTTTGGAAAGCTCTTGTCATTTTTATAGAAATCTGGAAAGAAATTAGAGTGAATCAAGTTTTTATTTTTCCTTAATTGAGTGTTTCAAGTCAAAGGGTTCGTTATAAAAGAAAAGAAAACCTCCTGCCAGACGAAACAAAAGCTGCAAAAGTTCTCTTGCAAAAAAGGAAATGTGAGTTGGAGGCTGAGAGATTGCGTCTTGCTGATGAACTGAATATATTGGATAAGGAGACTAAACAAGTGTCAGAACTTTTGGAGGATGCAAGTGAGCTTTTATTATTTTATTTTTTTAAAAATTGTGACTAAATTTTGTTTGACTTGATTGGATACTGGAGGTAGGAAGAATAATAACAACATGATAGGGATTGAACTTTTTTCAGTATGTTTTGTTTTAAGGGGTTTTATGGCGCTTATGACACATTTAGGTAATTTCAGTGACATTAAAAAGGAAGGAAACAGGAAATTAAAAAGAACTCTATATTTACAATTAAAAACACAAAAGAAAAGTAAGACAAAGGGGAATGTTACAATAGGGAACAGAGGTAGATTCCAAGAGCACACCATCAGTGTACTTAGTTTGAGGATCTGACCAAGGGGAACACACTCAAATGCTTACATTATTTATTCAAAGAAACAAATATAATAATACATAATATAGAGATGATTTACAATGAAAAAAATATATCCCAAAACTAAAATACATTAGACTGTTTCCCTCCCCGTCAAGGACCCTGGCCAGGAAATAGATAAAACCAAGTAATCCCATTCTAAGACAGAGACAGAAAGCAAGTTGGACAACAAATACAGGGGTATAGAAGACACAATAAGTGACCTTCCTGCCCACTATGGGAGGCCAGGAACCCCATCTAGCTTTTTCCAGATTACTGATTTTCTTTTTATATATTATATAAATATATATTCAGTTTTTCGTATTTTGACAAGCACATTTTCAAGCCTTTTATGATTAAAGTTGTATAATTCGTGCAGGATTTGATGTAAAAGTTTTATATGAATTAGGTAAGTTTTGTTTTATACATGACAGCAAATACACTGTATTGCTCCTCAAATTAAAATTATTTTTTGCGAAGGTGGCTTTAGGCACAGAAATAATGATTTAAAATTAATGGGTTTTTTTGTTTTCATCTTTTTTCTTTTTATTACTAAGCGCAAAGTTTTGAAAGTGCTGCTGAGCATGTGAGAAATTTACAGAGAAAGAAATATTTACTTCTGACATCATGTCAATGTGGCGAGGAGAAAGTGGCAGAGTTAACAGAGTATGGCAACAGATTGGATTGTCAAGTGGATTCTGTCAAGATGAAAAGGTAGGATTGTCATGAAAATAAATTTTCACTTTTTTTATAGCCCAAAGTATTTAAAAGCAATGTCTTCCTCTTGTTCTTCTTTCTTCTCATGATGTCGTAATGCCTGAAGGTCAACAAGATGCAAGAATGCTCTGGTCTTCCCAAGCTTGTACTGAGACCCATAAAGCTTCGACTTTAGTGTAGTCTTCTCAGGCTAAATGGTTGCCGTTTGCTCATTGTACCATGTTCAGTCCTGCAAAACATGTGTGGGATCTTGCTTCCCCTTTCCACATTCACAAATGTCTATCTCTCCAGTTTTAAATGCTTTGAACATGTGATGTTGGATATTGTTATGTCCACAGCGAAGTTTGAAAATGGCAACTTGATTTTGTCCTTTGAAATGTTTTATGGCGTCATTTTTTATATATTTTGGTTGCTTCTTGTTCCATGAGGTTTTGGCCTTGGTCTGAATCAGGGATTTGATCTCACAAATTTCATACTTGTTTTCTTATTGAGGCTGCTTTGTTCGCAATTTAGACAGGGTGTCAGAGATTTCATTTCCTACGATGCCGCAATGACTCATGAAATGATTATTGTAGCCAAGACTCTTTTGTGGTGTTCTTACTAAATAATTACGAATATATTAGAATCTTTAGAATTATTGTTCCCTTCAAATGTAAAAAAAAATTAGATCTTGGTCCATTTACTAAAATAATTCTGGCAGGATACAAGTTGCCGACTCCTACGATCCGCTGCTTGTATTCGGATGATCTGGGATTTATTCACCCATTGATCATAGCACTAGTGTATATATATATATATATATATATATATATATATATATATATATATATATATATATATATATATATATATATATATATATATATATATATATATTATTTTTAAAAATATTTACCACAATGTTTGAGACAGTCTACGGTGGTTTATTTTTTTTTAAAAATAAATTTAAAAAATATTAATAAACCACCGACAAGAGCAAAACCCACCCACCAGAAAATGCAACTGCAGAAATAAAGAACATTGCCCGCTAAACAAACAATGCTTAGAATCAAGTTTAATTTACCAAGCCACAGTCACAGAAACTAAAACAAGCAAGAAAAATATGTAGGACTAACAGAAAATAATTTCAAAACAAGATACAACCTCCACACCTGAACATTTAGAAACACTAACAAAAAAACATCCACAAAACTCAGCGAACATATTTGGAAATTAAAAGACAACAAACTAGACCACAACATTTCATGGAAAATTTTATCTAAAGCAACAGGATACACACCAACATCAAAACCATGTAGCTTATGCCTGGAAGAGAAATGTACTATAATCAAACACCCTCATGAAGCACACTCAACACGAAAAGTGAGATGTACGGAACGTGTCCACATCGGCGGAAATTCTTGTTAATTAACTTTAAACCGGAACCACTTCAAGAAACAACAACAGTCAACAAAACAACTCAGTCCTGACGATGGCAAATTAAGCCTGAAACATTAATGTAGACTGTCTCAAACATTGTGGTAAATATTTTTAAAAATAATAATTCGCTCCATTACTACATGTCGAGCACTTTTCGTACCATATTTGTATCAAACACGATTCAATATATATATATATATATATCCTAATCCAGTCTTTTGGGTAATTGTCCTCAATATGTCGTATTACAGTTTCCAAGTATGACTTATGATTTGGTTCCTTACTTTTCAAACCTTGTATAATTAGTGATAATATCTGGTATTTTATGTCCTGTCCCAGGGTGGGTAAAATGATGGCTAAATTTCTTCAATTTGTATGTCATTCATGTCGTTTTCCTTTTCAAATTTCCTTGCTGTTTCTATGAAGCTCATTCTTTTAAAAGCAATGTTGTTTGTAGTATTTTTAAAAGTTGGTTTGATGCTGTGAGGAAAAGTATCTTTTTGTTTTAATAAATTTTGATTTAAAAAAAAAAGATCACTGGTACCAAAATAATATTATTTATGGATACTTTGTAATAATGTATCTCTGCATTGTGTCTATTTCAGGAAAGAAGCAGAGAAAAACAATTTCTATACCAGTGGTGTTGATGTATCACATACAGATTTAGAGACTGAAAGTTGTGTAAGTGTTTGATTACTTTTTCTGTTAGTTGAATAAAAAACCATTTGTATTTGCTAAATAACAGTCATATTGTATTGCCATTTTGATTACAAATGCTTAACATTGCACAGAGATGTTAAAACTCCAGTTTCCACTGAAAAAAAAATCTGGTCTGTGGCAAAAATTTCAGGGTTACGGGCAACTTCCATCAAATTCCGGTGTTTTGTTGGGGTTTTAATTATTGAAAAGTTTGTTTTTTGTTTGTTATTTTTTTTCTTTAAAATGTACTTCATAGCATGTCAATTATTATAAATTATTTTTTACCCAGATATTTTAGATAATTGTGACAATGATGCTTTTTGAAATCCAAAAATTGTTTTCGGTCTCTAAATCAATGTAATCTTATTTGTTTTTTGTTTTTCAGCATGATGTACGCAAAGTATGTAAGGATATAAGTGAGTGCCTCCATTCAAATCAGATGCATAAAAACATAGAGTAAGTGATGGTTATATTTTAGTCTGGGACAAAAGGTCGCTTTTGTAGGTTAATGGGAAAGGAAATCAGTATTAAATACAGAAATGGTCTAGCTTTCATCTGTTTCTCAGGCTTAACTGATGGCAAGAGATCTGGAAAATGAGTAAAAGAATAAAGGGAATGACAAAGTAGCAAGAACACTTTCAACACTTAGAGAAGTTGTTCTTTGGGTGCCAAGCCCTCACATTTTGGATTGCTTTTCAGAGAAACTGATTAAAACTAAATCCTTCCATAGTTCTTCAAAATTATTTAATATTGTTGTCTGTCAAACATCTTGAAAGTATCAGCCTTTTGTTACACCTTCAAATACATGTATCGAGTGACCAAAATAAAAACTAGACAGTATTTTAATGAAATTTGGCTACTAAAATCAAAGTCAGTATCTACTTGAAAGAGTAAGTTAAGTAAGTGCTACTATTGTATTAAGTGGTAACAAAATCTGAAAGGGAATTGATAATGAGTTTTCTTTGCAATGATTTAGTAATCCTCAGTACATGCACATCTCATTTTCGCACTGTTGCGTTAAGAATAGCTTTTTCTCTCTTTGAAATAATTTGGATGCCTTGCATTAGCCGAAAAGAAGTTTTCCAAATCTCATTATGATTCCAAAAATGGCTAAATGACTCTCTGAAATAGTTTCCATTTAAATGAAAACTTTGTTATAATATTACTGTACCACCCTCTCCTCCCTCACTCCCAGAGAAGACAACAAGAAGAGCATGTTTGACAAAGTGGCCGACCTACACAAATGTTATAGTATCAATACCCTTGTTGATTCACTGATTACGCACACTGTGTCATGTTCCAAAGAAGTTAGGGAGGATACAGTCAGAGTTAATATCCAATCAGAGGTTCAGGATTTAAGGTAGGATTTTGGTGTCGCATTAATTATCAATATTTATTGAGCAAGAACAGAGGCCATCTCATCGTATACCAAATTGCATTATTTTCAGATGATTTTTTTTTTATGATTTTTTTTTCATTCAGGTTAAACAATACGATTTTAGCAGATTGGTTCAGTTTAGTTTTCTTTTTTCTTTTAATGGGGCTAATTGCCAAGCTCTTGACGGGGAATCCATTGTTTGGTAATTATAACTTGTCCTGAGGGTGTTGAGTGATGGGTTGCTTTTTTAAGTAGAAATTCATTATTTTTTTATCAGTCTCTGAATTCAACATGTGCGATGTCAAATTATTCTTATAAGTAAATAGAATATTTTTAAAAAATATATAAAAGTAAATAAAAGTAAATATGTAATACTCTTAAAGCATTTTATCATAAGGTAACATTTGTCATCTGTTTTGTGATTTTACAGTTTCTCATTGGACAAGAAAGGTCATGTCTTTGATGAATCAAAGATTCATTCAGTGCACAAAGGTGTACAAAAATTGTTGCAAGTAAGTAATGGTTTCATTGTTTTGTTTACATGAGCATTTCAGTTACATGTATTCTCAAGAAGATGGCACCTGTATCTATCCAAAATTACATCTATTACCAAAAAGACGGCAATTGTAGCTATCCAAACGTTCAATAGTAATAGAATTGAAAATGAGTAAGTAGTCACACCAACTCTGTTTCTTATGAAGTATTGTATGAATTTGTGATGTCAAATCTGATATTCAGAGTATATATGTATTCAATCACATAGAGATTGGACAGCTCACAAAAGATATTAATGAAGATTTGGTCATCTTTTTCATTTTTTATAATATCTTTTGGGAAACTAACTTAATCATAAAATATCTTGGTGGGGTATTTTGGCCTCTCATGGTGGACGGTGAGGTTACTATTGCTGTGTCTTCTGTCCCCTATATATTTTCCCTTTCTAGTTGCTTTCTGTCCTTGTCTTGGAATGGTTGAGTCCTTTGCTGAGGGAGAAACAGTCAAATGAGTAGTATTTGTTTTGAGAGATTATATTTTTTTTCCTTGTGAATCATCTCTCTTTTGTGTTCTGCTTAGTTATTTTTTAAATTGAATAGATTTTGTTAATATTTGATTGTATTCCTCTGAGTTAGATTTTGTACCTGTGTCTGAATGGGGCTTTTTGAATCTCCTTTTGATCCTTATTTGAACCGTCTCCTTTGCCTTATTTTTTGGCACTTTTAATTGTAAGTCTATAATTATTTTTACTTATTGTTCTACTTTCTCTTTACTGGCGCTGAAATTACCTAAATATGTTGCAAGGGTCTTAAAACCCTTTAAAACATAAAACAATTGCAAATATATACTAATTCATTTTTTCCAGGCAAGCCACTTAAATCATGTAATGCGTTGGTCGGAAGAACAAAAGTATTTGTGTGAAAGCTGGAAGATTGAGGCACAGCTTGACGACATGAGGGGAGAAATTCACAAACTGGTGGTCAAAGCATTGGGAGGTAACCCTAGTCTGGTAAAGCAAGCAGAGTGAGGGCATTTTCATTATAAGTTTTCAATGACAATTATTTATTTATTTTTTTTACAGAATTTTGTTTCAGTGAGCATATTCTCCCAAATTACATACTATTTAATTTTAATGTTAAAACTACATTTTATAAGAATTATTAATGTAAGTTAATAGTCATTACTTTGGAAATTAAGAAATTCTTCTTATGTTTTGTTCCACAATTCGCACACCCATTCACAGACCTTTATTTCCAGAAGAATCAGGACTGGACTAGAATCAGCAGGGCTAATGTACCTTAAGTTGTGCTATTGCGTTTGAGGTTCTAACTAAATGTGTCTTGAAGTATTATTTACTTGCATTATTTGCAAAAAAAAAAGAAAAGAAAAGAGAAATGATAACCTGCTGGAATACATTGTTACATGATCAAATACTTGTGAAATAAAATGAATTAGTTGTCTCTTTGATTTGTTTTCTTTTTATTTATTTATATTTTAATATTATTAATTTTAAAAAATTTCTTCGTAAAACATGTCGCAACCCCGAAGTGTGCTAAAAGTAAATTACTAGCAAATAAAATTTTATGTTGGGGAAATTAGTTGAGGGAAGGACAGGCCTCGAAGTGGGCCGGGAAAACCGGGAAAAGCCGGGAACTTTATTTTGAAATTTCCCGACCGGGAAAAGCCGGGAAAATCGGTGAAAATTGTCTGGGGCCGGGAAAAAGCCGTGAGAAAAATTTAGGTGAACAACAACCCAACATGTATTCTTCCTGCGAACGATCGGCTTAGAGCATGGCAGCAGCCTCTTATGGTTTCCTCACACTACTAGGCCCTATGTTATGACGATCGACCCAATCAGCAACGTCCGGTCTGAATTCGTAGAGTACACAGACTTACCATGTTTCCTGTGCATGACGTAATTAAAGTGGTTTAGAGTCATCGCTGAAACACTGGAAGACGGCAATGGGATAGTTGCGTCAGTTGTTGAATAAATTATCCAGGCACGGTTGATAAGTAAAAAAACCAAATTATGTTGTAGTTACATTTGAAACAAACAAAGTATATCACTGATCTCGTCTCATTGAGATATAAAGAATGATATAAAAATCAAGAAAATCGGCCGATAAATAAAAAAGTTGCTAAAAAAATCGAAAATAAACAAAAGCAATTTTTAAAATCGAATTTATTCGTAAAACAGTTGGTTTTCAACCGATTTTTCTGAAACAAGGACCAATGTTGTTCTTTTTTCAAGCCGATTTCAACAATGTGACTTTCAAATTCCTCAGAATTATATTTTTTACTTTTAGATTTTAGCTTTTAGGCCTACTCAAAAAGGTGTTATATTCCTTGCCACTTGCACAACAATAGCGTAATACATCGACGGCGAGAAGCGTCTTTGTTTCGACCAGCCGGTTCGGTTAGATAGCCTGTGATTGGTCAAAGACTTAAAGACGCTTGATTCACTCAGTTGACTCATCATTGTCGACAAGACAAGAGTGATAGAAACACACCATCCCTCCCCTCATCTTAGTAGTGTGTGTGTGTGAGTGTGTGTTTTTTTGTTTTTTTTTGTGTGTTTTTGACTTGGTCATGAATGCGATTGTTAGCTAAGCTAAGAAAGACGGTCGACGTCCTTGGGCTACTTTAATTAATTTTCGTGACTTGTTATTCAATTATTTGGAGATGGCAGATTAAGGTCGTTTGCTCATTGTAATTTGTACTAAGTTTGTTTTGTCTGTCTCTAGATTAACTAGCTTTATTTCATTCATGTGCAATTCAATAAGTAGGCCACAAGTCTTTGGACGCTACTTTCTCTCTCATAGTAATATTCAAATGTCTTTTTCTCTCTATTGATTTCTCTTCTCTTTGTCTCTTTTCTCCCCATTTCTCTCTCTCTCTCTCTCTCTCTCTCTCTCTCTCTCTTCTCTCTCTCTCTCTCTCTCGATCTGTCTCTCTCTTTTTTTAAATATTTTTTTTTGCATGTTGTAGGAGGCCTAGACTTTACAGGAATACGTCCAAGTGTTAATAGCCAGAGTCAATATATTTCTTTCTCTCAGTCTCAGCCACTCTCTTTTTCACTCACATCTCTCTCTCTCTCTCTCTCTCTCTCTCTCTCTCTCTCTCTCTCTCTCTCTCTCTCTCTCTCTCTCTCTCTCTCTCTCTCTCTCTCTCTTTTTTTCCTTTTTTTTTTCCCACGGATGGTGTAGGCTTAGATACTGGATGGCTTGTTATAGTAATATGTACTACGAGTCAATAATTTCCCCCTCTTTTCTGATTCTCTCTCTCTCTCTCTCTCTCTCTCTCTCTCTCTCTCTCTCTCTATATATATATATATATATATATATATATATATATATATATATATATATATATATATATATATATATATATATATATAGGTAGTGGTAACTGGTCTAGAATTGATGAATATGCTTGAAAATTACTACCTTAAAATTTTCCCTAGAGCCTGGAAAAAACCGGGAAAAAGCAGGGAAAAATATTTTCCTGAATCACTTCTAGGCCTGGAAGGACGACTTACCTTCACTGCGATTTTATGTTGTCAAAATTGACCCCTTTTTTTATCCATTCTTTTTCACCTTATATTGAAGGGCTTATGCAGACTTGCTTTTGCACCTTGCATCAGAAAAAGCTGTCACCCCTTGCCTGAAGCAAGAAATGCATATATTGGCCGGTAAAATAGCCAAGGGCAAGGCAGAACATGAAGAGCTTAAGAACAAATTTTCTCAGATTCAGGAATTCAAGAAGATAGTTGTGAGTTTTTGTTGAATCATGCTGTCACATAGATCTTTTTACAGAAAGTAGATCTTATTTTCACAGAAACTGACCTACCAGATTAGGATATCCACAGCATATTTATTTACCTTAAAGAAAACATTATTTAAGTATCCATATTAATCTTTCCTTTGGCTCTGTTTTCAAATAAAGCTACACATAGTGAAAATTAAAGTGATGAATTGTGTATAAAATAGTAAAACTTTAGAAAACAATTTTGTGCATCTGTGTTTGTGTGTGTGATTGGATTGATTTGTGTTTTTGTTTTTGTTTGTGTAAATAAGAGCGGAAAATAATAGGTAACAAACTAGCCGTTCAATTTCTGATGGTAACAAACATTATAACATTAAATTCAATTACCTTGGTTAAAAATAGACAATAAAACTATGGATATGATTAATGAAATGTATTTTGATAACTTCTGTGAAAACAAGCTTTGAAGTTAATCGCTGGTGAGGTAAAACTTGGAATTCTATTTTGTCAAAGGACTAAGATAGTTGGTTTCCTAAGCATTGAGTTGGTTTCCTAAGCATTGCAAGTGAAGCTTAACTTGATAAAACTAAAGGCACAAATAATCATAGGCAATCAGAAAATTAGTGTCTAGACCAACTCTATTTTGGTTATGTTCTGATTATTACCACCAGTCTGACTATTTTTCCACAGGAAAACAAGCAAAGTATTCTTGGCTCCCTGGCTAGATACAACAGCAGCGCTCCCAGTCGGCTAGACAAACTGAAGGAACAGGTCAGTTAACAACAATGATCGTCTTTTAAGTTTAAGAGTCGTCCAGCTCATAGAACCTGTTTTAGACATAGTTTTTTTTGTTTTGTTTTGTTTTGTAGAGTAAAGGGGTTCCGTATGCTCAGTTGATAGAGCATTCGCTTCACAAGCTAAGGGACCAATTTTGATGTTTTCTGACCTCTATCCATCCAGCAGTGTTTGGGTTCCTGGGACTGTTAGACATAGTGGAAAGTACTTTGTGAAAGACTGTTGCTACTATTTTTTTAATGTTACATAAACTTTGGATCCATGGCTCTAAGGGAATACTTTTTTTTTTTTTTTATGCAGTGTGAACTGGACCATTTCTTTCCACCCTTAGTGTCGGATGCTAAAATACAACAACAACATCAAAAAAAACAACTTTCATTAGATCTAAATCTAAACGGTAATCTTATCAAAAACCATTTAAAAAAAAAAAGGAATGACACTGCTGAAGGCCTTTTTGTATTTAGCCATTGTTCAGCCTATTAGGCTACCTGGCTTCCAGTTTAGTGAGTAGATTAATTGAAACTATATAAACTATATTTGTTCAAATTGAACAGAAAATAAGGAGAATAGGATGGAGATGGTTAGAGCATAACTTAGCAAGCTATCATGCAATATTTCAGAGTATTCAAAGATGGCAAAAAATGGAACCCATTGTTAAAGATAAAGAGGTGAAGACTGTTGGGTATTTGAGAAGAAATTGACTGTCATAAAAGACACTGAACTTTGGAAAGATCAGGAAGGAGATAAAGGCATGGAAAGAGTGGCTTTGTTGATTATATATTTAACCATCTGGGGTTCATGACTAAGGAATCAAAGGTCATATGTATCGCAAATGGTTTAACTTGCATAGCATATTGACTCCTGTTGTTTACATCCATTTTTTCTTTGCCTTTATTCAGTGCAAGTCTTATTTGGCCTCAAGACCCTTCACGAGCCACCTGTGTTTAGTTGAAAGCATGACCTCTGACCTCATGGGTAGTCTTGACGGAGAGATCATGAAATTCCGTCCCTTACCCTTACTTTGTTTTCTAAGTTTAGCTTTGGACAGGTGAGTCATTTTGTTGTGAGGTATAAGCCAATTCAGTGATGCTGTTTCTTTATAATTTGCCAGTAAAATGCCTGTGCTTTTCAATGGAATATCTGAAAGGCTATGAAAGGAATATTATAGAAAAAAATCTGTGTTCATAAATGAATAAAAATGTCATTTATTATTTATTACAATGAAACAGAATTTCTATGCAAAATTTGAAGTCCATCCGACATGTTGTCAAGTGATTAGTCTTGACAAAAAAATAACTTATCTTTTAAATAGATTGCTAAATTATAAGCAGATGTCAAAGCAAAATATGAGATAAGTCTTGGGTACTTATATAAATAAATAATTATTTGAAAAATTCTTATAATTTTCACTAATGTTTTGTCTGAATTATAAACGTCATAAATTATTTAATCCACAATCTGGTATTGCTGGGGTGGAGCAGCTAACTAGAAATACGTTTAGATTAAGAATAATCAGAAATACAAAGTTTTTTGTTTTTTTTTTTTTTTTTTTTCCAATAAAAAAAACTACAATCATTCACATCAAAAATCCAAAAAAATATTTAAGTTTCACATTAATTTTTTTTTTTTTTTTTCTGTAAAATAAATTTTTATCATTTAATTTACTCTGACATAATTATGCTTTGAGATTGTAGGCCTACACATGAATTAAGTTGCAATTTTACTGAATATAAAATAACAAGGTTAAAGTGATATTTTATTTTATTGAAAAACCACAGTGGCACCTTTTTATTTTACATTAGAATGAAACTTTTTATTATGCACGAGTCGAGTGATGCAGATGTTTCAATACTGAATTGTGTACTAGAATGTAAAGCTATGTGCAATTGATTATAGTCTTAGCTTTTTCCCTTGTTCTTTTATCCTTATTTTTTAAAAAAGTTGTTTATAATGTTTATAATCATTTTTAAGAATGTTCTTAATGAATAGAGCTCATTTATTGTATGTTCTTATACCCTTATCTCATGTCCTGCTTTCTTTTTAGTGGTGAGAGGGCTAGTGTCCTTGACCTGTCGATTTCCCCATCTTCTGTCCTTGGATCAAGGGGAAGTGTCCAGACTTACTCCATGCTGTGCCAAGCTTTGCAGTTCCATGAATACAAGGTATGTTTAGCAAGTAACACCATTGCTTATTTGTATTGGTCATTTTCACATTTCACATAAAACTCGTGTGTTCAATTGGTATGTGCAGTTCATCAAAATAATAAACATGGCAACTTTCCTTTGACATTAAATGCCAATAGTGCCCAAACTTTTCGACGGGTTGGAATATGGTTTGGTATAGTTAGTTATAAAGATGGTTGCAATATGGTTTGGTATAGTTATAAAGAAATATGTTACAAGTTTGACATCCTTGTTTCATACTGATTTTGTTATTGCCTGAGTGACAGGTCTGCATACAAAACCAAAAGGATTAAATCAGTTCATAAAACAAAGGCTTTATCTGCATGTTTCTAAGACACTGTGAGTCATAAATTCAAGACCAATTTTTGCTACACTACCGACGAAGGCATTGCAAGGTGCTTCCATGGAAATGGTATCATCTTGAGATTTCAAAGTTATATCAAATTTAGTCCCAAATCTATTACATCAACAAATCAAAACCAAAATCTTGAAAACATAGCAATAGGTCTTGAAAAAGATTGACATTAGTGATTCTCTTGTTTTTGTCACTAACTGTAAATAGATGATTTGTAATTCTCTTGTTTTTGTCACTAACTGTAAATAGATAATTTGTAATTTATAAAAATGTTTTTAATGCATCATAGAGCAGTTTGCTTGAATGTTTATACTCTTTTCGTGTCCATTATCTTGGTCTTTGTGTATCACATTTGCAAAAGGTTTTACCTATGTGTCTTTGAGATAAAAGCATTTGTTACTGACTTTGAAATGTCCCAGTAAACAAATGTCTTCTTTTATGTTTATTTATAATTACTTGTACATACACTATCAACTAATTTAATGACATAACTATTTATTTAATAATTTGTTTATAGTTTTTCTCTGTTACTGTTGTTTTTATGGTATAATTTTTTTTTTCATTTGTATTTATTTTTCAGGTTAGTAGAGACACTGCAATGCTACCTCCTTTTTAAAAATTTTGATTTGTTGATATATGTACTAGAATATAATGCTATATTTACATTTCCCTCACCCAAGGGAGTCCCTTTTTACTTATCTAAACTCTACCTCTCCTTGATCCTCGTTTTTTTTTTTCCTTTGTATTTCAGTCTCCAGACCAGCTGATGTCCCACATCTTATACATCCAGGATTGCATTCAACAGGCTCTCTTGACTCAAGAGAAAATGGAAGCAGATCGTATTTCCATGTGCAGGAAGGCTGGTGTCCAGGATGATCCTCAACATCATAGAGGTTTGACATCCTCATTGTTTATAACCATCAATCCTTTAGCGTGATTAAGAATTTTCTTTCTATTTAAAGGTAGTTTCCTGCTCAAATGGAACTAAAAAAAAAATCAGTCCTTATATTAGAATATGCGAGTGCTGTGTGGGACCCCTTCACAGAAAAGGACATAGACAAGATTGAGAAAGTACAGAGTGCAGCTGCAAGATTTGCAACCGGACGCAAATCCAGAGACCTGAGTTGTGTCATGTCCTCCCTCCAGTCACTTGAATGGAAACCATTGAAAACCTGGTTCAAAGTATTCCGTATTATTACCTCACACAAAACCATCAACGACCCAAAAGGACCCATCATCACCCCAAACTACATAAAAAGCAAATTAGATAAATACTCTATGCATATACAATGCATCACAATATTTCAACGATGTACAAGAACACAAACATACAAACACAGCTTTTTCCCACGAACAATAAATGACTGGAATGTCCTGCAACAGTTTTGAAAGCACTTGTTCGTCAAAGTAATCTGTAGCTGTTACCTGTTTTGATTGGACTATAATTGAACAATAAGCAGTGATTGGCCTGTGAGGCGTTTTTGTAAATACAAGCCATTGAAGATTGAACATTTATACTGTCATTGTCTGTCATCATATTTTCAAAATATTTCCAATATCTCTCTTGTATATTTTCTCCTGTGAAGCTTTGATTTTCACTTCTCAGATTTGGCTTGAAGTGCAATCAACTTCTGTTTTCTCTTGTTTAAAATCCTTTTTTTTTTGTTTGCTTGATTAGTCATGACATGTTCATTACCAGTGCTGTCAAGTCAGCTCTGAAACGTGGCACCATTTTAAATTCAGTTGCAATTTGATCTTTTGCTTGGACTTGATTGTGATTGTAATTAATTTATTACATTCCTTGTTCAGACAGCATGAACGTAATAGTTCTTTTTGAAAAGAATTTTTATATTGTTCCAAAATTCAGAAACAAAGGATTGTTTAAACGGACACCTTCTGTGATCTTGTATTTATTTTTCCATTTTCTATGTTTTTTAAACTCTATGACTTAAATCTTGAAAGTCAATTCATGTCTGATGGCAAAAGATCAGATAATTTGTTTTTTGTTTTCCGACATAAGTCATCAGGCCTTTGCATTGTTTATCAAATAGTTTACATTCTGACTGTTTCAGACCTAATTCAGAGTAGTCGAGAGCATGATGTGCGACTCCAAGAAAGCTCTCTACCTCGCTTAAGACGCCTTGATGACATGTTGCAGAGATGGAGTCATAGGGTTAATGATGAACTCCCAAATCATGTTAAAGCATGGTAAGGTTTTTTCAGGAGACATTACTGCTTTATCTTTATTACCTTCCTTCTTCCTTATTACCTTTCTTTTTCTTCTTCTTCTTCTTCTTCTTCTTCTTCTTCTTCTTCTTCTTCTTCTTCTTCTTCTTCTTCTTCTTCTTCTTCTTCTTCTTCTTCTTCTTCTTCTTCTTCTTCTTCTTCTTCTTCTTCTTCTTCTTCTTCTTCTTCTTCTTCTTCTTCTTCTCCTTCTCCTCCTCCTCCTCCTCCCTCTAATTATTCATTTTGTGTTTTTATCCAGGTGGGAACAACCGGCCCAGCACACAACACCATGGGTGGTAATGGAGGGTTTGACCTTTGAACAATGGTTGCAGAGATTCAGGGTCATCATTTCACAGGTGCACCAGTGACGTGAGGACAGGCATACTTGAAGCAAGAGCAGTGATTTACCACCATCAATCAAATTCAATGTCAGTAAAAATATCAGCTGTGATGGTATGAAGTTGATACGACATATACTTCAGTTTACGATTTATCTGTGTTTTACTGATGAAAAAGTATGCAAATTCAATCACAGCCAAATTTTGAATTTATTTTCCCATCCAGATTTAGTGAAATGCTGAGTACTTCTAATTCTTTTTAATCACAAATAAAAATGGATCTAAAGAAAGATATGTGACTGTCGATACTCCCAACCAAAATTGTACAAAAGATCTACTTGCCGTTTTTTTAACGACCATGAAATATTTAATAGTTACTGAAAAGGGCTTTTGTTTACATTTTTACAGTCAACTTTTGATTGTCAAATTCACCACTGACAGTTTCTTTTAAATCTTAATCTGGTTTGCCTCAGTTAAAAAGTACCAGAAGATTTTGTTGATTGTTCTGCTAACCTAAAAGCTATTGAGAGTGGTGTAAAAAGCAAATCTGAGTTTGAAAAAAGTTCAGACTGTCTTTTCCAGGTATGCCCCTAAATTTGGCAAATTGGGTTTGGAAGTCTGTCAAATAAATAAATAAAAATCCCTTTAATTATCCCATAGGGGGAAACTTGTCTTTAGGGTCTATTCCAAGGGAAGACTGGATGGAATAACCCAGGCATTCCTACCAACACTTCCGAATTTGGCAGAATCATTCCTATTATCTCTCTTCCATTCTGCCCCTCTGCCATTGTCTCTAAAATTCCGATTCTCAAAATGCATGAAAATGATAAAATGTAAAAAAAAAACAACAAAAAGGGGGGGGGGGGGGGGGGGGGGGTGAGTGAGAGAGACCGGAGTAAAATTATACTTTTATTGATTTTCAAGATGGGGGTAAGGTGGAAAATTAATTGTGCTCCTGTCTCCTTTCCCCAATCCATTGTCCATTGTCTAAAACATGTGATTGTTCGCCAGTTGTGCAAGACAAAATACAGTCTTTATATTTGTTTGATGGCAAGGTCAGTGGTAATCGTGATTATCCATTAGTGAATATTTCACATTTTTGGAATGACTTGGGATTTTGGATCCGTCTCAAATCCAGACATATCGCAATTGAAAATCTGACTAGGCAAGGCAAGGCTTTCACACCAATGTCGACCAAGACTGAATCTAACAGAGTAAACCACTTTTTAATAACCTCTGGATCTTCACCCTCTGCTCTTGAGCTACTAAGGTGCTCAGTTTTTCATAGTCATACGATCGATCGGATGACACTGAAGAAAACTGTCCAACCAATTTCTGCCTGGATGATTTTCTGTGAAAGTGTTTTCGAGATCATTGGTAATCACATATTCTTGCACAGTGTCTTTAACCTCCACTTTCGTGAAGCCCCATCCCCAGTTGCACCGGCACCATCAAACACTCAGCCAACTCCTGTTCCACAGGCACAGAAAGAGTTGGGCTCCTATTGAGATGAGTGTTAACAGGAATCGCACCGCAGACTTTTTTTTTTCCGACTTTGTAGTATTTGCAGCTAGGCAAGCTGACATCTTTTAATTTTAAGTTACATCAACACAACCTGCACATGAAAATGATATTGACACCTCACAATACACAAGTTTGAGTCACCCCCTATGAACAGGTCTGACAAACTATTCCGGAGTAAAATTATACTTTTATTGATTTTCAAGATGGGGGTAAGGTGGAAAATTAATTGTGCTCCTGTCTCCTTTCCCCAATCCATTGTCCATTGTCTAAAACATGTGATTGTTCGCCAGTTGTGCAAGACAAAATACAGTCTTTATATTTGTTTGATGGCAAGGTCAGTGGTAATCGTGATTATCCATTAGTGAATATTTCACATTTTTGGAATGACTTGGGATTTTGGATCCGTCTCAAATCCAGACATATCGCAATTGAAAATCTGACTAGGCAAGGCAAGGCTTTCACACCAATGTCGACCAAGACTGAATCTAACAGAGTAAACCACTTTTTAATAACCTCTGGATCTTCACCCTCTGCTCTTGAGCTACTAAGGTGCTCAGTTTTTCATAGTCATACGATCGATCGGATGACACTGAAGAAAACTGTCCAACCAATTTCTGCCTGGATGATTTTCTGTGAAAGTGTTTTCGAGATCATTGGTAATCACATATTCTTGCACAGTGTCTTTAACCTCCACTTTCGTGAAGCCCCATCCCCAGTTGCACCGGCACCATCAAACACTCAGCCAACTCCTGTTCCACAGGCACAGAAAGAGTTGGGCTCCTATTGAGATGAGTGTTAACAGGAATCGCACCGCAGACTTTTTTTTTTTCCGACTTTGTAGTATTTGCAGCTAGGCAAGCTGACATCTTTTAATTTTAAGTTACATCAACACAACCTGCACATGAAAATGATATTGACACCTCACAATACACAAGTTTGAGTCACCCCCTATGAACAGGTCTGACAAACTATTCCCTCTAAAATAAAATAAACAACCAACCTTAGTGATGTCAGATCCAAGCATGGCATCTACCTTCAGAAGTTTCTTCAACAACTCCTCTATTGAGAACCACAGCCTATGAATAAGTGATTCCTCAGCCTGGAACCTCACCAGAATTGAAGAAAACAACTTTATGTAAAACAGTTGAAACATTGCCTGTAGTTTGTTTTTTGGACTCTTGAAGAATCTGGCTGGGTTGTCAGCTTTGGCCTTTGATAAAGTGGACATGTGGCCAGTTTTCTCCTGGACAAAGTACTCTTTGAGAGCAGACCGATTGTATAATAGTCGCTCAACATGAAACACTATAGGCTAAAAGAAAGATCATACAGAAACAATCGTCCATGCTTGAGGCACTTCCTATACTCAAGGTTGTAGAGGTCCTGAAAGCCATGAAAGGCGACTTCGTAAGAGTACCTTTCGTGAAATAAGTCTCAATCAGAGCTTCCTCTATACAACCCATCTTCTCTGCCCATTGTTGGTAGGTGCCGTTGTTCAGGTTGATAGTTATGTCAAGGAAATCAAATGTCTTTTTGTTGGCTTCGATGGTAATTTTAAGATTGTTGTCCTGGAAGATTTTACCAATTTTTTTCTTTATAATTTCAGTCTGCCTCAGTCTTTTATTGTACAATGCGAGCCCGTCGTCTCTGTATAGTCCAATGTTTACATCAAGATGTTGCTGTTGGGAAAGTAGGAATAGCTCTGTCGTAGCTTCCCAAGGTGACATCAAAGTTTGTGGATTTTTTTGTCCATGCTATTCCATTGTTGTATAGCGATGTGTTTTTCAAGTGCAGGATGATATGGGTTTATTCTTCGGTGATGTTGAGGGAGAGGGAGGTCAAAAGCCATTTCACAAAGGTCACTAGATAAATATTTATTAAAAATATAAAAACAAAGATGCTTACTAGTTGACTGTCCTTCCAACACACTGAGGGACAGCAAACCAGTGTCAGTCCTCGATCTCCAGCTATCTTGACAACAATTGGGTAATGATTGGCACCTAATGGCTGATCATAACTACCATCAGTCCAAAGTGTCTGAAGTATGATGTACATAATCCTCTGCACATCCACCAGGCAATTGAGCTGCATTAAGGATGAGTATCGATGACTTTGTTGAAATATGTATTTCATTTATGTGTTGTCCATCAACCGTTGTGGCATCCCATGATAAGGTCATTGCATCAGATGACAGAATTGTTTCAACAGACTGAATGTCGATATGTTTGGGACTGACAATAAAGAAGAACCAGTGAGACATTGAACTGCACATATTACTACTGTGCCAGTGGTAGCTGCTGGTACCTGATTCGACAGACATTTGTAAATGACCTTTCTTATGGAGCAGGAGTAACTGTTGCCAGTTTTGTTTTGGATGATAGAGCAAGATTGCGCTGAAGTCTCTTCTAATAGAGCGATATAATGATCAATTTGAATGTGACAATCCTTCAGCTGTTTTTAAATCTCTGTTCAAGGAAAACAGTTGATTCAGATCAGATGTAAATTTTTTATTTTCTTTTATTAGCTGTTTGTTCTCATTGGTCAAAGCCAAGTTGGTGTCTTTAAGAATCTGAATAGTATGATCCTGATTTAGATTTTTTTTGTTGGAAAGCTGTGTTCTCATTTCTTAGGGCCTTAAATTCAGCTTTCAGAGCTAGAATTCTTGAGGATTTTCTTTGTTTATCCTGGTTTATACGCTTTGTGGCTTTATGGCATATTTCTTTTTCAAAAACTTATTTTCCAATCACATCACTTTCAGTTTATCTTGTGCATCTATAGCAGAGCCAGTGATGCGTTTTTTTTTACAACAAAACAATTATCACAAGTATTACGAGTCCTTTTAACAATGGGGGAGCTTGGAGTTAAAGGTTGGGTATTTGGGGAAGTAATATGAGTCTGAGTGGTGTGTTGGTTACGGAATAGTTGTGGTCGTTGGAAATGAAAGATGCTTCATGGTCGGCAAGGAGTGATGGAGTATTTCAAGGCGATGAAGTATCATGGGTGCGAAGAGGTGATGATGCAGTATGTGAGGTATTGATGTGTGGGGGGTTCATTGTTTATTGGCATAACAGGCAAAACAGTCTTAACTAAATTTGGTTGTTGAACTTGTAACTTTGTATAAACCCCATTATCTTTACTCCTACGGTGTACTAACCCCTCATTATTAGCATCATGACTTATCCTTCCTCTGTAAAGCTAAAATATCCCCATCCCTATGCCACCTTGAGTCTCCCCTCTTACTCTTAGCCTTCTTCGCCTTCTTCTCCCATTCTTTAATATTTTTAAGATTAGCTGGAAACCCTTTCCTATTTGCTAACACTGTGCCACAGGCCCTCACATCCTTTACAACACGATCTTTAAAAAGTTGGACACTCGTATAAAAATTATCAACAAATAAGTGATATCCCTGATAACATAAGGATTCAATAAGATTCATGACAACAGTATAAGCTAAACCAAATGTAGAATTGCCCCCAACTTTGCCCAAATAAACATCAAAATTATATGTATAGCCAGTGCGAGAATCTGCTAAAACCCATAACTTCATTCCCCACTTAGTTGGCTTATTATTTATAAACTGTCTAAAACAATATGTCCTTTTATTCTTTATCATTCTCTCATCTATAGAAATATTTTGCTCTGGCTGATACAGTTTCCTACATTTCCTACGAATATAATCCATTTTAAATCTGGCCTCAGCTAACTTATCATTTTTATCCTCTGTCCTAAAATCACAAATTTTCAAGAAACTCATCAAACATTTATAACACCAAAAAAACGAAAAATGACGACCCCACAAACCATTGATTAACATTTCCCCAGCCCAATACATAGTCGCACGATCCACATTCACACAACTCATATACACCAAACAACCAATCAATCGATACATCTCCTCCACATTCTATGGTTCATTCCATCTTCATACAAAGTTGGCTTATTTTCAGCACATGATTCGACATAAGCATTCGTCCATTCACACAAAAAAGACAGAAGTTCATGCATAAAAAAACAAATGAAAAAAAAATCAACAGCCCTCAGGTACCTGCGAGTGTCTTTACGCAACATATGATTGGGTAGATGTGGACCACAGACACGTGCAGGTCGAAAAGGTGGGACAGGGGTTGTGGGACCTGGATCAAGGCGCACTTTCTTGGGTTTAGAAGGGCCAGGAATCTCATGAGATGGAATTTGAGAACTGAAATGAGATGAATTTTTTTTTTAAATAAAAAAATAATTAGAATTGCAAAAACAATTTCAATAAGTCAAAGGTAAACCAAATAAACAAATATTGACAGTTTGACTCAGTCCATACACATTTGATTCTCATGTTTCCTATGAATCCATGAAATTCTTACCTTCACTATTTGTAAGCCACAGATTCAGAAACTAAAACATTGCTTCATACCAATCATTTGAAGCAATTTATTAACTTCTCATTATTTCTAGAATGTCATACTTCCAAAGTGCATCTGAATTGAGTATAATAATATGATTCCCGCTCACCTTTCGTCATGACTTCTTTTTCTTGTACTCGTACTTGCAACAGCAGGGGTAGGAGTGACATCTTCATAATCCTCGTCTCGTACTTGGATTTGGGTCTAACTGCGTTACAAAAAATAAAAAGGAACAAAATTCTGTTAAAAGCTGCTCTCACAAAATATCACAATCGTCATTTCTAAAAGTCAGAAATAAAAATAAAGTTGTCTCACTTCCTTGCAATACATGGCTCTCTACTTCTATTGTCAGCCATGTTTGTTTACATTTTCAGCTCACTATTTGCCCAACTTCTATGCGTCGTAAATCGAGGTGAAAAGTGAAGAAAACAATAATAACTTAATAGAAACTAATAAAAGAAAGCTCAAGGTTTAAGAGGATGTGTGTTTTTTGACTTGAACATGATGTCAGAGGATGTAATTGTGAAAATTTGAGAAAAATACTTACTCGTCAGGTTCTTCATTTGAATCCAGGTTTGGTGAGTAGGGCAGGTCCCCATCAGTCATCATACTTTCGGGAACAGCTGCGTAATTTTCATTGTCACTGTCTTCATCCATATAGAATATATCGTAGATCTCTTTTTCAGTATAATAAGTCATTGTAAAATGTATATAATTAGTTTATTTTGAATAAATTTGTGAGTAGAGACGACAAGTTAACTGTCAAAACAAGATGGCGGAAGTTGAGGGACGTTCCGAGTTACTGACACAAATACTTTCATATTTATTGTGATTTAGAAGGAAAAGATAAAATATTCTTAGACATTTTGAGGTTTTTATTGTATAAGATTAAGTCAATTATTATAAAATGGCTATTTGGGGGCATATTATTAAGAGCACTAAAAGCGAAACGAGAGGAAAGAAAATGGGCGTGACCATCGATCACCGATGATCGAAATCTCTATTATGGAACCTGTGAGAAATAATACAACTTTTCAATCCCCTATACAAACAAATGGCCTCCTATTGATTTCATAACCCCTATAATCTCCTGCTGGTCCAATAACCTCTGAAGCATCTTTTAAAAAAAAACAACTTATAATAAAGGGTGTTTTGCATAAAATCTAATGTCTTAAACCCAGGAACTGTGTCAGGCAAAAGGCCATAATGTGAAGGCCTGATTGGGGTATTGACTATACCTCATAAAAATGCCAAAATGACAAGGACTTTCTCGAGTTAGACCTATAAAACTATAGATTTTCTGAAAGAGGGTTGAAGATTTTCTGAAAGAGGGATGAATGATCTTTACAAAAAAAATATTGAAAATAAAAAATATATATATTTTGACCTTGACCTCAGTGTAAGAAGTGAAGGTCACCAACATAAAAATGTTAGATTCCAACCCTTCCAAATAATTTTTTTGTGAATTTACTGCAACAAAATGCACATCAAATTGTAGGGAAAACATTCCTCTTTCTATAAATGTATAGGTTTATGGGATTTTGGCTGATTTTAGAAAAAATATGCAGGCTTTTCAACGACACAGACCGAAAAGGGGGAAAATCACAGTGGTGATATGGGGCAATGGAAGTGGATCTACACCCATTATATAAAAGTAAATGTACAATTTTCATGATCTAAGATACAGTATAAGTAAAAAAAAAAAACTTACAGAAGTCAAAGGTAATCCAATCATCAGGAAGGGAGAAGGTGCATGGACATCTCAATTACGCCGCCGCCTCTTGAGGCCCTGGTCTGTTACATGCTCCAGACATTCCTCACACCGCTCGTGACAGCCCACCTGGCAAGCTGGGCACCAGTGACGAGAACGCTTTCTCCCAGCACTACTTTTTTGTCCTCGGTGCGGACACTGCATACGACGCAGTCCTTCTCCTTCTTGCCGTCAAGCAAAACGAGTCGATGTTCTGCGACAGGGGCCGTTCGCATTGGAGTTGGAGTCGGTGGATGGCGGGGCTGGTTGTCTCTGCAGAGGGACTCGATGATCTCAACCAGATAACGGTACCGGGACATTGGCTTTTCTGAGTGCATGTTGTGCAAGACTTTCTTCCAGTACCACCTGGTCGAGCGCTCTGCAGCGAGGTGATAAACTTTTTTATCGCTGAGGTCGACGCCACCCATGTAGCTGTTGTAGTCATATATCAACTCGGGCTTGCGAACATCCTTGCCCTTGATGTTGCGGGACGAGACAGTGGCATTGTGGCCAGTACTGAGAGCAAGGACAGGTTTTGTTTGCGATTTCTTCTCGCGGAAAGAAAGAGCGAGCACATTGGCATTTTTCCTTGGCGTCAACTGGCATTTTCTTGGAGTTGGCTCGGACGATGCCAGTGAGAATTGTGTTGTTGTCCAGGAGGAATCGGGCTAGTCGAGGCTTAGTATAGAAGTTGTCTGTGAATAAATGGTGGCCTTTATTCAGCAGACTGGACGTTTGTAGCAGGCGTTTGACAACAGCGAAGGCCTGGCCCTCATCGTGCTCTATGTCCAGGTCCTTGCCAGCGTA
Organism: Berghia stephanieae; assembly: GCF_034508935.2. Classification (NCBI taxonomy): domain Eukaryota; kingdom Metazoa; phylum Mollusca; class Gastropoda; order Nudibranchia; family Aeolidiidae; genus Berghia; species Berghia stephanieae. The sequence goes on along the minus strand of NC_088365.1, from coordinate 14,755,749 downwards.
TAACTCCATATGAAAAAGGAATCCATTTGAGTCGCAGAGTTCAAACTTCTTTATGCCAAAGCGTGCATGGCGTTTATTTGGTAGAAATTGAATATATACAACACGGTTCCGCATGCCGACCATACTTTCGTCTATCGAAATATTTTTAGAGGGGGTGTAATAATTTTTGCTGGCCGAGTTGGCCAAGTCCAGCAGAAAGCGTACCTTCACCCACGGGTCAAATCCAGGAGTGCCTCTCACTAACTCTGACAGTGTTGTTTAGATGGAGCATTCGTGAAAGCAGGATGAACTCATCATAAGGCATGACAGAGTTGAAGAACGGAGTGGCCTGGGATTCACGAACTGTCCAGTACAGGTTGAGGCTTTTCTTCTTGATGGTGCCCATATTGAGGAGAAGGCCAACATATTTCTTTAATTTCTCCACACTAACTCCTGCTTCAGGCCATCTGTCAGATAGATCAGAGAGAAAAAAATCCCTGTAATATGACCCCAGATACAAATTCAATACATATAAAAATGCTATATAAAGGAAGGCAAGATAAATAAAAATTAGTAAACAATGAACCAGCAATTATTGGAGATGTGACAGATCAATCCAAGAAAAAAGAATAAGATAAAGAAAACACTGTCCTCTGGTTTTACATCTTCAAGACTCTAGATAATGCCACCACGATTTTCATTTTCTTCATCACCATTTACTTACAATATTTACCATTGACAATTTGTCAATAAAGTCCTCATTTATTATTTATTATGCTATTGTATTAGTATTAGTACTATTAGTATTATTATTATTTTACTAGTACTAGTACTACTAGTTATTACTATTATCATTGTTAGTAAACTGTTACAATAAAACTAGCACAAATAATAATTATACTAACCTTCTGTAACGACTTTTTGGGTGACGGGCAATCCAATCCTTGGTGCTGTCCAAATAAAAAAACTGCAGGGCATATCGGTTGGTCTCTGTTGTGATCGTGCGCCAGAAGTTGTCATTTAGGAAGAGGGAAAAATAGTCAATAGGTTTGGTGCATCCATCTGGAATGTTCTTTGGCGATTTTGCCCGTCTAACATTTGCCTGTCTAACAGTAAAATTTACGGTCTCCTTAGTAAATCCAACATCATCTGATAGCTTCACCCATCCAAACTTGTCTGCAACTTCAGCAGGAGGAACTGGTATCACCTCATCATCTGATTCAGATTCGCTTGAAAATGAGGAAAACGGCAAATCTTGATGAGGAATGTCAAAGTCATCATCTGAGTCCGATTCATATAAATTTGGTGCTTGTATCGCTTCAAAAATATTTCTATCAGCGTCGCCAGGAATTCCTGATGATGTACCTTCCATTGGATCGGCCATGGCTCAAAAATTTCAAAGGAAGCGTCTGGATTTACGATGTAAACAAATTCAGCTTTTTCCTTACAGTTATGATTTGACAAACCGTAAATGACCCTGACAATAAACTATATTCATTTCCGTGTTTATAGACACCACACATGGGACGGTTAGATATCCCAATAACGCTCGGTAGCCGTTTTATTTACGGCCGATTTTATCGGCGTCACAGCACAGCAGTGGCATTACGGCCCATGTTGTCGTAATTATCTGAATTTCTTTTTTTGAATTCCTTCAGCATCTCGCTCAATTTTGATGACGTAATTATGTAATTAATATGACATTGAAATATGGCAAACATCAGATAAGCAATGGAACCAAATCAGTACATGTATATGGGTGATTTATAAGATGAAACGAATGTCACCGTAGAATACAAATACGAAAATATAGTTGACAAACACTCCTATCCTGATCCTCAATCTTGTGGCGCCAAAAACATCAAATGCCACAACAAAACAGGACTGAAAATAACACGTATGCCATCTTGAAACATTGTTACAGGCATGCCTAATGTCCCGGAATTTCCTGCTTTGTCCCAGAAATTTGAAAAAAATAATGGCTGTACTGGAACTATGGATAATTTCAAACTTATCCCTGCAAAACATCTGATATGATACCATTGTGTATACATTGGTGCAAATGTGCTCCAGTAATCTCTTATGGATGGGTGATTGTTCATTCCCATGGCTGTTATAACTGCAAAATATTTCTTTAGTTTTGGTACAGTCACATCAGTCCACTTTTGAAACTGACTATGCTCTCGAAAAGGAGTTTTAGCTGAATTTTCCTTTCAGCATAGTCATTGATAGACGAGTCAAGTTCCTGTAGGATTGCAGTAGTCAGAAAAAAACTGATGATATTTCAATGGTGAACTGTCTAATTACCAGTGTAGCCTGGCTCTTGCGGTGGAACGATATAGGTGACTTTGCTTTAAGATCAGAAATTATATTATTTAGCAATTCACTATGGTAAGACAGACCTGTTGTACTTCCTTTGATCTGGTTTATTTCTATCCAATTTGTGTGTTAGAGCAGCTTAGTTTACATGCTTTTAATATACGATGACATTACTGCACGTGTTGAATTCTAGTTCATTTGCTGCATAGCCTGCAATGTATGTCAAAACATTTCAATTTCTTCTGAGACATCATTTGACACTCCAGGCAGAAGTGTTGTATTTCCTTTGATCTGCTTTATTTCTATCCAATTTGTGTTAGAGCAGCTTAGTTTACATGCTTTTAATAAACGATGACATTACTGCACGTGTTGAATTCTAGTTCATTTGCTGCATAGCCAGCAATGTATGTCAAAACATTTCAATTTCTTCTGAGACATCGTTTGACACTCCAGGCAGAAGTGTTGTATTTCCTTTGATCTGCTTTATTTCTATCCAATTTGTGTGTTAGAGCAGCTTAGTTTACATGCTTTTAATATACGATGACATTATTGCACGTGTTGAATTCTAGTTCATTTGCTGCATAGCCAGCAATGTATGTCAAAACATTTCAATTTCTTCTGAGACATAGTTTGACACTCCAGGCAGAAGTGTTGTATTTCCTTTGATCTGCTTTATTTCTATCCAATTTGTGTTAGAGCAGCTTAGTTTACATGCTTTTAGTACACGATGACATTACTGCACGTGTTGAATTCTAGTTCATTTGCTGCATAGCCAGCAATGTATGTCAAAACATTTCAATTTCTTCTGACATCATTTGACACTCGGGGCAGACCAGATGTACTTCCTTTGATCTGCTCTATTTCTATCCAATTTGTGTTAGAGCAGCTTAGTTTACATGCTTTTAGTACACGATGACATTACTGCATGTGTTGAATTCTAGTTCATTTGCTGCGTTACCTGCAATGTATGTCAAAACATTTCAGATTCTTCTGAGACATCATTTGACACTCCAGGCAGACCTGTTGTATTTCCTTTGATCTGCTTTATTTCTATCAAATTTGTGTTAGAGCAGCTTAGTTTACATGCTTTTAGTAGACGATGACATTACTGCACGTGTTGAATTCTAGTTCACTTGCTGCATAACTTGCAATGTGTTCCAAATTTCTCTTCCTCAATCGATATTGAGTTGCCAGGACAGAGAGAGGGAGAGGTAAACAAGCTTTTTTAAATGTCTTCTATCCCCAGATATCTCTATTCCCTGTACCATTGAAATAGGTACAACGAGGAGATATTCCTTTCCAAATCCTGCATAGCAGGCACCTTTCTGCTGAGGGTGTGCAGTTACGAGAGGACCCCGATAAGGAGGAGCTATTGATCCTGGAGGCTGAGAGGGGTTCACTTTGCGAGGTGTTTCTACCCCAACACTCCTCTTTGGCTTGACGCTTCTCTAAAGACGGGTAGGTAGCCTACCTTGTAGATGGCACAAGCTACCCAACGCAGAGATGCCAAATCTATTTTTTGGCACTCCCCTCCATTTAGGCAAAGAGATTGGAAGGACTAGATTTAAAACCATATCTAGTTCCTGTCCCCCATGAAACGTCTTTCTTAATCTTGGTTTGTCATCTCTGAATCAGCAGTCAGTCTTTGTACAACGCAAAGATTAGGGTCAATCCGAAAGAATGGCCAAGAGGCAGGACGTCCCCCAACTCCATCCTTCTAGTCCTTTTATTTTCTTTTTTTTCCAAGGACCATGGAAGGACAAGAGGAGGCCAGACTTGAGGAGTATAGCTTCGGTGGGTGCCTTGCCCCCCCCCCCCCCCAAGTGTGGGACTGAGCCGTGTTAGCCGGGTGGAACTTAAAATTTACGTAGAGCATGGATGAAAAACCCCTCTGCAGAACATGTAACTGATAAAAGACAGAAACGGGCGCTTAAATGACCTAAATAGTGTCGAAAGCGCCATTAAACACCTAAAAACAAAAACAAACCTATTTGTTCCCAGTTCCCCTATGTCTTACTTTTTCTTGGGTGCTTTAATTGTAATTCTAGAACTTTTTACTATCCCATTTTCTTCCTTTTTACTGGCGCTGATATAACCTAAATTATGTGTTGCAAGCGCCGTAAAACCCTTAAAAGCAAAAACAAACATAGACGATGACATTACTGCACGTCTTGAATTCTAGTTCACTTGCTGCATAGCCTGCAATGTATGTTAAAACATTTCAATTTCTTCTGAGACATCATTTGACACTCGAGGCAGACCTGTTGTACTTCCTTTGACCTGCTTTATTTCTATCAAATTTGTGTTAAAGCAGCTTAGTTTACATGCTTTTAGTAGACGATGACATTACTGCACGTATTGAATTCTAGTTCATTTGCTGTATAACCTGCAATGTATGTTAAAACATTTCAATTTCTTCTGAGACATCATTTGACACTTGAGGCAGACCTGTTGTACTTCCTTTGACCTGCTTTATTTCTATCAAGTTTGTGTTAAAGCAGCTTAGTTTACATGCTTTTAGTAGACGATGACATTACTGCACGTATTGAATTCTTGTTCATTTGCTGCGTTACCTGCACTGCAATGTATGTTAAAACATTTCAGATTTGACACTCGAGGCAGACCAGATGTACTTCCTTTGATCTGCTTTATGTCTATCAAATTTGTGTTAGAGCAGCTTAGTTTACATGCTTTTAGTAGACGATGACATTACTGCACGTGTTGAATTCTAGTTCATTTGCTGCATAACCTGCAATGTATGTCAAAACATTTCAATTTCTTCTGAGACGTCATTTGACACTTGAGGTTCAAAAGTGAGAAATCGAACCTATTTATTCGTTTTAAAAGGCTGTTCCGAATATTTGTCTGAAAGTGAGAAGCACCATAAAACACAAGAACCTTCTTTTCACTTTAACGAAAGAATGAATGGCTCACTTTCTGAGACACCAAGATTGGTGAAAGTCTTTTTATTATTTGATCGCTGATCTGCAACAACACATTTCACATTTAACCCTGCAGCTCACATTTAACCCTGCAGCTTAGTGATTGCACAGACATAAACACAACAATTTAGAGAGAATTGGCAAACTGAAAAAAACCCAAAGGCTGCTTCTAGTTTGAGATAATATCGCAAGTAACACTATTGAAGAGCTCTGTTAAAAGTCAATAAAAGATAACAACTTCAAATTATCTACAAATCACTTGAGACGTCAGTCCTACAATAAAAGTTAAAAACAAAAACAAAACAAACAAACAAAAGCTGTGGTGTTACATGTGATCAAACACAATCCCATAAAACCCACATTGTGCTGAAATGTCATTCTACGACCAGGAAATTTGCCTGGATTGGTCACACAGTGAAATGACTAAAAAATAAAACAGGACTTTTATATTATTGCCGTAAATAACCACACATACACACACCAAATGTTGGTAAAATATATCAATAATGTGTCGGTTCTGTAAAAATGGAGCTATAGATCTTTATAAATAAAGTAAAGTAAAGTCTCGAGTTATTCTCAACATTTTTTGTCACTATATTTCAAACCAAAAAAAAAAAAACAAAAGTAAAAATAATATATATATATATAATTTTAAAAAACAAACAAACGAACTTTGCAAGGAATAAAAATTTATATACAAATCAACTCTTTCACTATACTATATCTCAACCCATCAACAGTGACTTGAACATTTTCTTAGTAGTATCACTCGGTATAGTCTTCACTTATGAGAGCACTACTTTTCTGCATTGGCCTGATAGAGATCTCAATATGATACAACCAAATTTGGGGCCGAATAATGCTCCATACAGACAAATAATATTTCATGAAGACGACTCTAAGAAGCAACAAATAAACGACTTCCAAGACTACTTGGATGTACTAACCTATTGTCTACTTAATTGGTCCATTTATTTATTAACAAGAGCTCCTCCAGCAACTGCTGTTTTTCTTCGTACTCTTGTTCTTTTCCGGAACTGTACGGAAAATTTTTAAAATATTAATTCTCAACAACAAAAAAAAAAAGATTTAAGTAGATGACACTAATCTACCAAAATTTGAAAAATCTGTATTCATTTTTTTCTTTGCTATCAATTAGTGTCTGTGTCCTGCTTAAAAGCAGCTTAGTCCTACAATATTCCTTTTAGTTTTTGTTAAAATGACATGAATTCTTAAAGTCTTGATAAAGAAATTATTAATTCATTTACATGCCTATGTGATCAATTGATGTTGATACCACAACCACTGATGAATTTAAAGTTATTATATTTTGAAGAAAATAAATTATGTTTGCCTTTGAAAATTAAGTCCTGTTTTTTTTTTTTTCATTTCTTTCCTTTTCCATTTTTTTTCTTTTTTCGTAAATCTTTTCTAATAAAATAATGTCTTTTTGTAAGCATTTGTGAGTGTATTTCTCATAGTGGGATCGTCTGCTTGTCTCTGGATGGGACTTCTAGGTAATCTCACGTTAAGAACCTTGATAGTTTGCTCTTGGAATTTACTCCTGTTTCCAAGTTGACACTGTCTCATTTGTTTTACCTTTACTCAAGTGATTTTAATTGTAAATCTAGACATTATTTTTTTTATTATCCCATCTTCTTACTTTTTACTGGCGCTACGATGACCTTAAAGTGTCGTTAGCGCCTTAAAACCTTTTAAAAAACAAAACAACCAAACAACCAAACAAATGTTGCTGTTAACTTTATGATTTATGTACATTTCAAAACAAACGAACATTCTGGGTGGGGTCTTGTGTCCTCCCATAGCGGACAGGGAAGCACTTACTTTGTCTTCTATCCCCATATAGCCTGTTTTCCAACTTGTTTTCTGTCTCTGTCTTGGTGAGATTACTATTACTAGGTTTTGTCCTGCCCTGATCGAATTCTTGGCTGGGAGGGAAACAGTCAAACGTATAGTCATATTTTGGGGAGATGAAATTTTTTCCTTTGACAACCATCTCTTTGTTTTGTACTGTTTGTAGTAAGGTCAAGCACCTCTCCTCCCAATCCGATGCCGAGGCACGTTTTCATTTAAATAAGCCCTGACTCTAAAATGCCACCATTCAGCTTCACCGGAAGGTATATTAACGACAGCGTTGAAAATGACACCCAAGCAAACTTAGATAACTACTCTATGAAATAGCAACTAATTCAGTCAACTAAAATGATATTTTTAAAAAACTGATTTGAAAGATCGAATAACAGCTGCAATCAACACGGTGGACCCTGACATGCTGCGGCGCGTTTGGTATGAATTCTCATACCGGCTTGATGTCTGCGCTGCTGGTGGTGGCCACATTGGGCATTTATAAAACATGAAATAAAAACTTGAAGGTATGTACTACTAGCTAGTCCTACAGCAGAAAGTAAAACATTCTACTTTTAAATTAAAATTCTCCATGAAGCACTGTTTTTTTTTTAAATGATGTTTGATCAGTCGGTACTCATTAATTTTAGTGCTTAGATTTTCTATATTATATCTAGCTCTGGGTTTCTTAAACAAGAAAAGTAGTCATATTTAGACTCAACCTCGTTTTTTAGATCGACAAAGAGCGTGTTTTATATTATATATATATATATATTATATATATATATATTATATATTATATATATATATATATATATATATATATATATATTAGTGTGTGTGTGTGTGTGTGTGTATGTGTGTGTTTGTTTGTGTAAAAAATATGAGCTTTTTTAAAATGCGATATTCAATAATTGCTCAAACCGCTTTACACATTTTGAAGAAAAGCCTATTTACTTCCCTTTTACCACATACCCAAGAGTGAAATGAGAGTAGTTCACCGATAACAGCGCTTACATCAAGTAATAGTGTAGTATATACTTCAAACCGGAATCATCTTCCTTTAGCTGCCTTGTCATATCATTCCTTTTCTTAGTGCTAATAATATTGCTTATATATGCATCTGAGCGTCATTAGATAAAACAAAGTAAAAAAAAAAAAACAATAACAAAAAGAAAAAAACAAAGCAAATCAAAATCGATAAATACAACCCTCCCGTTAGACTATGGGAGGTGGGAACCAGTGGGGATTGAACCAGAGCTATGGGAGGTGGGCAACAGCGGGGATTGAACCAGAGACTATGGGAAGTGGGCACTAGTGGGGAATGAACCAGAGACTGGGAGGTGGGGAATGAACCAGAGACTATGGGAGGTGGGCACCAGTGGGGATTGAACCAGAGACTATGGGAAGTGAGCACCAGTGGGGAGTGAACCAGAGACTATGGGAGGTGGGCACCATTGGGGATTGAACCAGAGACTATGGGAGGTGGGCACCAGTGGGGATTGAACCAGAGACTATGGGAGGTGGGAACCAGTGGGGATTGAACCAGAGACTATGGGAGGTGGGCACCAGTGGGGAGTGAAGTCGGGAATATGGGGGGGGGGGGGGGGGGGACACAATTAATTGGGGAGTGAACCCGGAACTATGGGAGATGGATACTAGTAGGGAGTGAACCCTTGAGTATGGGAGGTGGACACAATCAATTGTCGAGTGAATCCGGGACTATGGGAGGTTGACACCAATGGAGTGATCCCAAGACTACCCGAGGTTGACACCATTGGGAAGTGAAACCGGGATTAGGGGAGGTGGACAAGTGGGTGTCACGTCTCTTCCAACATGTTAAATGTTGCTGTTGGCTAGGGACTCCTTGTAAAGCGTTATGAGCACGTTTAGTGTATATTGCTCCATATAAAAGCTCAATTTTATATTTAGAGCTTTACTAGAGCTTTTTTTATATAGCGCAATTTCACTAAATGTGCTCAAAGCGCTTCACAAAGGGTCCCTGACCGACATCAACACGTAACATGTAGAATGAGACAAAACGTCTGTTAGGCGATATTACAATTTATTTCCTACAGAGACAACGCTGTTGACGGCCAGGTACTCATTTTACACCTGAGTACGATGAGAGAATGTGAGTAAAGAGTCTTTCCCAAGGAGTCAACTATGCGCCGAGCGAGGCTCGAACCCAGGACCTTCCGATCCGAAAGCGAGTGTCATGCCATTAGATCACATAGCCACATAGCCGCATTTTTGTTTTTAACAGTTCACTCAGTCCATTTTCTCTTGGTGGCTATGTAAACGTGTTGCCATTATCTGTTCATGCACTTAGTGTGTAACGAACAAAATAAAACCGTAGTCTAAAAGAAGGAGAATGATTTACAATAAGTTAGACAAAGAAAGCAGAAACATAATAAACCTACTGTAGTTATTTCGGGATGCGACTTCGGGTCTTCGTAGCTAATAACTGACAATAATACAATTCGATTTTGACTTTTTTTTTTTTTCTTTTCTGGATACTCAAAAATATATTGACTCTAGGAATGGCGTACCCTATGAAGACCTGACTAGAGAGTAAAATAAGTATGCCATTAAAATAAATAATTTGGCAAGATTCTAAAAACTAACAAAATGGCGATCATTTCCGCCATAAGCACCAATTGCACATCGAAATAAAGCACGATCCAGGGTTTAACATAATAATAATAATATTATATATAGACTAAATGGACACAAGATCACTCTTATACGTTTCAAAGCGAAACCATTTAATTTTGTCTGACGATAAGAACTTAGAACTTTGAGCTCTGAGTTTTTGTTGTTGTTGTTTTTTTTTTTTAAACAAACAAACACACACACACACACAAACACACACACGCACGCACACACACACACACACACACACATATATATATATATATAGCGCAATATCCACTAGATATGTTCAAAGCGCTTTCTTGGGATCCCTAGCCAATGGCAACATTTAACATGACGGCTATAAGGCAATATTGCATTTTTTCCCCCAGAGAGATACGACGCTGTTAACTATGTAATACACTTTTTTTTAAAAAATCAACGTATGTCCCAGTAAAAACTGGAAGTGGGATGAAAAGTTTGTGGATATACAATCATTTAGAAAAATTAATAGAATGGACATAAAATAGATAACTAAGTAAATAAATAAATAAATAGATAAATGAATAAATAAATAAATAAAGTCGAAAGCTAAAAAGAAGCCATTGACTGCGAACAAAAATTTCCACTGTCAACTAAGAAAACGAAAGTGAAAATAAGTATAAGTAAGGACGCCAGTTTTGTTGTGAAGGAGACTTCTAAATTAAAGTTGAAGTAAATATTTTGTTTTCTACAAGCGCAAACCTCCGAGATGGAAGAGAGTTGTATTGTTATTATGTTATTTTAAAAAATAATACTAAAATAATAAAAAAATTCCCTTATTATTTTTCGTTGTTCTATAAACTCTTTACTTTTGTTAAATTCTAAATTCTATCTCGAAACTCCGGTCTTACGAGGGCTCTTTCAGAAATAACCGAAAAATGCCCATTGCTCAGCAACCAGTGGAGATTTTTTAATTCTGTAAACGACATGATATTCCTTATTTCCTTACGGATATTCCCAGAAATTATGAAGTGCATCATTTTGCACAATGAATTTGGGCCATTCCATGTCAAGTGGACCAAATTTTCGAAAATTGGGAACCACACCCCTTTTGATTTTCCTCAAACTTGGCTCAATTGAAGATAGTTATGAGACATGAAGAAAACCAAATTTTCAGTTCAGAATATGGATATTTGAATTTTTTACAATTTTTTGAAATTTTGTCTCAAAACGTGTCAAAATCAAATTTGCTTGTGGGTCCATTTTTGAGAGGCTATAACTTTTTTATTAATCAAGTTAACTTCCTCAGATTTGGTAATCCTGTACAACTTTTAGCATAGATTACAATTATTTAAAGGAGAATGAAAATATTTATCAACTTTTGGAGTTATCTGCCCTTGAATATGGCTCCCCATGCTGTTCGGCAAAAAAATGAATTTTTTCAATATTTTCTTTCATGACTTTAATCTTTCAGTTTTGGTCATTGATGATTTGCATATCAATAAATAACATATGGACCAACATAATATAGCAAAATTATGGGTCTGGTACTATAATTTTTCGAACAATAACGCATAGCGTACTGCGACGTGCACCAAAATCGCAAATTTTTGTCAACTTCAAGGCTCAAAACGGTCAAAGATGTCAGCTGGGATTTTTTTCCAAAATTTGATATATTGTGCAGATACACTATTTCTATAGGCACATGGAAGCTTTCCTTGTATTTTGAGGTGCTTCACGGTAAAAATCACCTGCAAAGAACCTAAGTATCTCAACTTTAAGTTACAAAGGGGCATAACTCAATAAATTATTTAAACCCCCAAAATCAACTTATATTACACTACACAGGTAACAAACAAAGCTTAAAATATTTGGCTTCTAACAAACTCTTAAAAGCTAATAAATTCAATGCTTTCAGATTATTTATTTTTGAAAAAAGTGCGAAATAATGCATTAACAGTTCAATAATTGTAGACTACACACTCATTCAGATATATCAGGGTGGCATGATTGGAAAAAATTATCCAGCTCCTATAGATTTATCATTTTGTGTGCTGGAATGTTCTCCCCTTAAAAATAGCTTGTAAAAAAAGTGAGAAAGTTAAAGAAAGAGAAAGGACTTTTTGCCGAACCTATTCTAAAAGAGGTAAAAGAATAGCAGATGAGATTAAAGGAAAGGTAATTGAATTTTTATAACAATGATGAATATTTGCCGCTGTGTCCTGGTAAGAAAGACTGTGTTTCAGTCACAATTGATGGGGAAAAAACTAAAGTGCAAAAGCGTGTGATACTTGTTAATTTGAATGAACTGCATGCTGAAGTTTTTAAAAAGTACCTACCCTCAATATGATATTGGTTTATCAAAATTCTGTGAATTTAGACCCGATGGTGCATTACTATGGGACCATAAGGAACGCATTCAGTTTGTCTTTGGGAAATGCATCAAAATTCAAAATTAATCATATATAGCTGTACCTAGGGATAAATTCATTAATCTGAATAACTAAATAAAACATTGTGTAATATTGTAAATCCAGAATGTATGCTTCGTCTTGTGAAAAATGTGCAACAGACAATCTGAAACCATTTCTTTCCTTTTGTGGCCAATATAGATGTTGTGACTGTCAAGATGCATTAATTTGATTAGAACATCAAAATTTTCCTCAGAGAGGTCAACTACAGTTACTATATTCCACTTTCATCCCTGATCATAAATCGCTGTAGCATACATGCCTACCCGAAAAGAAATTTGGTTGACATCCTTACTCATACTCATATCAAGAAATGAATTGCTAGTGCCATGATCCACAAAAATTCTACTAAAAGATAGTTTTTAAATAGATATTGGCTAAAACAACACTGATGACTCTGTGTTCCAAGAATTCTCTGTGCTAATTCAAAACATGGAGTGGGGTTATAGAATTAGCTTCCAGGTCTTTAGAAGTCTCATATGCAAATCTTATGCCATGTATGTCGCTAGAGCACCATTCACAAAGTTGTTTTGGGCATAAGATCTGGTTGTCATATAGAGCTTGTAGACTTGTTCAAAGTGCTAACTGTTTCACAGTTCTCCTAATTCCATCACAAGGCAATTTTCCCATGGATTGTTGCAAAAAAGTGACATTCTGCATCAATCCAAAATCTTCATGATGATGACATTATTTTGAAAATTTTTATAGTTTATATATTGTGATGCTGCTCCATCACTGAAGTAAATCACTTTATTTTTATGTCCCATCATCTGTCTCATAATTGTGTGCACTGGTGCAATGTCATGTATAATTATTCACTAGCGATAAAAATACTAATATGAGTTAATTTTCCATTCTCCCAGTAATACAACAAAAGGATGAGGTGTCAATTGTGTATTGTCTCAATGACGCCCCCGGACAGTATCTTGAATGATAAAAGAATAACTTTCAGCAAAACCTAATAGAACTTTGGCTATGGTATTATCACTCAGGGTGTCTTTCACATGGTTTAGACATGCAGCTTGAAACAACGTGGTCGAAGGTCATGAATTGCTTTGCAGATTTTTTCAGTAATATTTTCAACAGTATCTTCCAGTATTAATAAAGTATCTCTGTCAGTATGCACCACTGTTTGAATGGAAGCACATCACTGAGATCAAGATCATTTTGAGAAAAGAGATTATTAAGAAATGCTTTCAGATTGTCTGTTCCAGGACATTTTTCACAACGATGAACTATACATTCTGGATTTTCAATATTACACACTATTTTACATAATTATTCAGATTAGATAAATTTATCCCGAGGAACAGCTAATATGATTAGCTTTGAATTTTGATGCATTTCACTAACAAAAGCTGAATATTTTCCTTTTGGTCCTACAGTAATATACCATTTGGGCCTGAGTTCACAGAATTTTGATAAACCAATATTATTACATTGAGTTATTGAGAGTACTTTTTAAAAGGTTGCGCATGTAGTTCATTCAATTTAACAAGTATCAAACACTTTTGCACTTCAGTTTTTTCTCCATCAATTGTGACTAAAACACAGTCTTCCTTTCCAGGACACAGCCGCAAATATTCATTGTTATAAAAATTCAATTACCTTTTCATCCGCTATTCTTTTACCTCATTTAGAGTCAGGTTCGGCAAAAAGTCCTTTCTTCTTCTTTAATTTTATCTCTTTTTTACAAGCTATTTTTAACTGGAGAACATTCCAGCACACAAAATGATAAATCTAAAGGAGCTGGATATTTTTTTTTCATTCGTTCCACCCTGATATATCTGAATGGGTGTGTAGTCTACAATTATTGAACTTTAATGCATTATTTCGCACTTTTTTCAAAAATAAATAAACTGTAAGCATTGAATTTATTAGTTTTAAGAGTTTGTTAGAAGCCAAACATTTTAAGCTTTGTTTGTTATCTGTGCAGTGTAATATAAGTCGATTTTGTGGGTTTAAATAATTTATTGAGTTATGCCCCTTTGTAACTTAAAGTTGAGATACTTAGGTTCTTTGCAGGTAATTTTTCATGAAGCACCCCAAAATACAAGGAAAGCTTCCATGTGCTTATAGAAATAGTGTATCTGCACAATATATCAAATTTTGAAAAAAAATCCCAGCCGACATCTTTGACCGTTTTGAGCCTTGAAGTTGACAAAAATTTGCAATTTTGGTGCACGACGCATTACGCTATGCATTATTGTCCGAAAAATTATAGTACCAGACCCATATTTTTGCTATATTATGTTGGTCCATAAGTTATTTATTGAGATACAAATCATCTATGACCAAAAATGAAAGATTAAAGTCATGAAAAATAATATTGAAAAAATTCATTTTTTTTGTCGAACAGCATGGGGAGCCATATTGAAGGGCAGATAACTCCAAAATATTTTCATTCTCTTTTAAATAATTGTAATCTAAGCTAAAAGTTGTACAGGATTACCAAATCTGAGAGAGTTAACTTTATTAATAAAAAAGTTATAGCCTCTCAACAATGGACCCACAAGCAAATTTGAATTTGACACGTTTTGAGATAAAATTTCAAAAAATTGTAAAAAATTCAAATATCCATATTCTGAACTGAAAATTTGGTTTTCTTCATGTCTCATAAGTATCTTCAATTGAGCCAAGTTTGAGGAAAATCAAAAGGGGTGTGGTTCCCACCCTTGGTCCACTTGACGTGGAATGGCCCATTTCTAGACGATTTTAAAGATGGCGGCCCACCTTGAAACTTGGTCAAAGGAGGAAATCAGAGCTGTCATACGTTTTTTGAACGCCAAAAGTCTGAATCCTACCGAAATTCATAAAGAACTTCAGAGTGTATATGGTGAGCATGTTATAAGCCGTACACAAGTCTATCACTGGTGTAATTTGTTTGAAGCCGGCCATTCCGACTTGACAGACAGGGAAGGGAGAGGGCGTTCGATAACTGCGATGTCAGAAGACAATGTGAAGCGAGTTGATGAGCTTATTCGTCAAGACAGGTGGTTGAAACTTCATGAAATTGCAAGCAGTCTTGAAATTTCGGATACTTCTGCCCATAGAATTGTATTTGATGAACTTGGCTACAGAAAAGTCAGCGCAAGATGGGTTCCTAAGCAATTGACAGACAATCATAAAGAACAAAGATTGGACATCTGCAGGGAACTTTTGAGAAGAAGCAAGAGCTCACGCAGGGTCCACGGGCATACTGCCAACGCCGGCTGAGACTTTCTAGGGTACAATGTGACTTTTCTTGACAGCATAGTCACCGGTGATGAGACTTGGTTGCACCATTGCACCCCAGAAACAAAGCAAGATTCGATGACATGGAAACATCCATCCTCACCTGTCGCGAAGAAATTCAAAGTCATCAGCAAAGAAAATAATGGGAACTGTTTTCTGGGACAGTCGTGGTGTTATTCTGTTCGAAACCTTACAAACTGGAGAAACAATCAATGCTGCAAGGTACTGCCAAACTCTTGACAAGCTTAGGGAGGCCATTCGCAGAAAGCGCCCAGGGCAGTTGACCAACGGGGTCATTTTGCAACACGACAACGCTACACCCCACACAGCACGAGTGACGCAAGGTTGGCTAGAGAAATATGGATGGGAGATTTTGCCACACCCACCACACAGTCCAGACCTCGCACCATCTGATTATCACCTCTTTGGGCCACTGAAACGTGAGCTGGCAGGAAAGCGCTTTGATGTCGATGAAGAGCTTGTTGACCATGTGCGGAAATGGCTACAAAACCTTGACGGAAATTTCTTCCGAGAGGGTATCTATTCCATGGTGCGGCGTTGGCAGAAGTGTGTCGACAGACTTGGCTGTTACG
This sequence comes from Berghia stephanieae, assembly GCF_034508935.2. NCBI lineage: Eukaryota > Metazoa > Mollusca > Gastropoda > Nudibranchia > Aeolidiidae > Berghia > Berghia stephanieae. The sequence continues at coordinate 14,739,729 of NC_088365.1, read as the reverse complement.
TAGAGAAATGAAGGACGAGTCAAGGTATGAACACGTGCAAGAATTTTGTTGATAGCATAAAAAACGCGGATTTTACAGGCATTTTTCGGTTAATTATGAAAGAGCCCTCGTACATTTCATTATTAGTCATTAGATAGCTCGTTCATTCAAAATGAGAGGTAAACACATGTCCTAGTCCCAAGTCGACAAGAGTTTAAAAAAATAAATAAATAAACAAAATACAGAAACATTTTTATGACTTATATGTTATCTCTTCAGGAGAAATTGCCTTATCAATTAGTGAGTGGGTTTTTTTCTTTCTAATGTTTTAATCAGTGACAATTCATTTTCTCGTATGACGACATGAGCATGGACATGGTTGGTGGATAATAAACTAGACTAGGACATGATACTTAAGACCAAACTACTTTACTTGAGCTTTGGATATTTTAAAAAATCAGAAATTTTCAAATCAAAATTCCCATTAACGCACGTTTTCTCTTAGTCTTAGCTTTATCTTTATCCGCCCTCATGCCATAACTTCATCTCAGAAAAATCCTTACTGAAATTGAAATCCTTATAGTGTTCACTACTGGAAATACAATCGTTTTAGTTTCAGGTCACAAAATCTGTCAGTTAATATCAAAGGCAAATAGGCATAAATAAGAGTACATTTTCAGCCTGTAATTAAATAATTAAAACTAACAAAACTTTTTTTCTTCTGATTATCTTGTGCCATCATACAATATGTTTTTATGTCAATCAATTCTTGATGTTTATTATTTTCATCATCATACCATGTTTTTAGTAACTTTCAATTAAATGTCGGAAACTGTAGGAGGAGATGATTAAATTATAGTTTAAGTTAAAGAAAGCAACGTCTATGGAGAGATCTGCACTTTTGCATGACGGTTTTGCTTGAGTTAGCTTTTCAATATGCCTCATGAAGAAACAGACAATCTTGTCAAGAAACTGTATGACTCATTCACACGAACGCAGTCAAGCCAAGGTTTGCCCCCAACTGTATTGCATCGTTGCCTATCGAGAAACCCACACAGATCCGATATGCAATATTCTATCTTTTCGAAACTGATACGTCATCATATTTTCCTCACTGCACAATGTGAAAGTTATGACAGTATATCAGACAATGAGTCAGAAGGAGTCGTCAGTCTACCAGGATTCCGTATGAAAAGAAGAGAGGGGATCGTTACAAAGACTGTTGGTGAATTTGAAGTCAATCAAATTATGGCTACTGAATCAGGATGGGACAGAATTAAACATATGTACAGAATAAAGTAAGATTTTATTATTATATATTCTAACTGAAAAATCTACCTTTTACTTTTACTTTTAGATTCATTTGCAAGAAATCCTATACAGCCAAAGGCCAATGGAGCTGGAATTTTTAACATGATTTTCAGATCCTTAAGTGGACAGTATCAGTTGCTTGCTACCCTTTTAATAGGATGCTTATCTATCTCAAAGTATATTTAACCAGATCTATGTAGCCCAGCTGGTGAGACTGAGATAATCTCAACTACACCATGGACCACCACTAAGTCTCTTTGTTGTGAGACAGGTGCTTTTCTCACCGTTTCTGCTCGCTGGTGAAAATAGCTTACAGTAATACAAGTACAAGATAAATAATGAAAGAAATTATGAGAAGAAAAAAAAAAATCATTCAGAGATGAACTATGATTATGACTTTCATATCAACCCAGATACTATCTGAGATTTGGTAGAATGTAGAGAATGCTGCTTGAAGCATGAAAAAGTGGGATACAATGATGAGGTGAATTTCAACTCCAACATATCAACAGAGACCAGTTTCCCATTTATTTTCAGGCAAGATGATCAACAAAACATGAAAGACAAAACACAAGGAGTAACGGTTTTTAAGACGCATTGAATACCTATTGATAATCGTCACTACCTTCTATTTTGTGTTTTATATCATAATGATCATCTTCTCTGTTTACAAAGGGGAAACCCAAAACGCCAACATCATTTGTCTCTAGTAATAAACTGGAGCTGAAATTTTAGCTCATCATTTTCTCAAACTGGAAATTGGGTAAAGTGCTCACTGATGTGGAAAATTTGATTGTGGATTACATTTATATGCTTAATTTATTTTTCTATTGAAATATTTACCTGCTCGAAATAGATGAGAAAATATTTTACTTTAATGAGCAATGAGCCAAAACACATATACCATTTTAAGGTACCAAAGGCCAACCCCCAGAAGGTTTAGATAAGATAAATCTTGAATTGGATGTTTTTTTATGGCCTCTGAAGGTTAATTCTATTCTATACAGAATGAAGTTTTTTTTTCTCCCTTTCTATAATTGTGTGCTTAATTGTACTTCTTTAATCCAATTTAATTTTATAACTTCCCAACAATAGGTCAGGTCATTTTGAAGATGAGGGTTTAAAGATCTTGAATACCATGCTGTATCGGACTGTGATGATTGGATTTTGTCTCAGTGCAATGATGGAGGGTTTGAAGCAAGACAAAGCAGAGAAAAGTGTTTCCAAGACAGAAGCTATGAGGAAAGGTTTAGCTGTAAGTTTTGAACGATTGTTATCTTTCTTATGATGATGATAATATAATGCAATGTGTTGTCATTTTTGGTGGAACTGGATTCATGTGTCTTCGATTCATTTGGCCTCTTTTTGAGGAAAGGAGTGTTGACAGGTTAGTATACATATGTGGTCATTGTATATTGTGACTAATTCTCCTTGTATCATCATGCTGACACAATTGTATAATATTAAATGATTTTAAAAAAATAAATGGAGGATAACATTTTAGAAAACAACTGAAAGGGTGTTATATAGGTCTATGTAGGTTGCTCCTTGTGGAATTGGCCAATTGGAATGCCGCTTAATTGGAATAATTTCCGTGTACCAGTGCTGTTTCAATTAAACTGTGCCCATTGTAGTGGTGATACTAACAATAATGATAATGATGATGATAATAATAAATAATAATTTTAACAATAATATTAATAAAGATACTAATAGTAATAGTAATGATAATAACATAGGGGGGAGAGAGAGAGAGAGAGAGAGAGAGAGAGAGAGAGAGAGAGAGAGAGAGAGAGAGAGAGAGAGAGAGAGAGAGAGAGAGAGAGAACAACACACAGAGAGAGAGAGAGAGAGAGAGAGAGAGAGAGAGAGAGAGAGAGAGGAAAGAAGAGAGAGAGAGAGAGAGAGAGAGAGAGAGAGAAGAGAGGAAAGAGAGAGAGAGAGAGAGAGAAAGACACACACAGAGAGAGAGAGAGAGAGAGAGAGCATTGGGTATGTTTAATTTTCCAATTTGATACAAGAATCAGGGTTTCTTATTATGATATGAATTTAAGATTAATTAATATGGTCCATTATACCTTTTTTTTTTTAGAGTCGAATTTTACTGCCGAAAGAAGTTTTGAAGACTGCTCTCAAGGACTCGGTTAAACTCTCGTTCCTGTCTCTCTCATTGTTGTAAGTATGTGAGGTGGGGAAAATGTCTATAAGTTATTATTTGTATTGATTGGTTAAAAGCTTGTGGTTTTGGGCGATAAATAAACTTGTGTATGATTTTTGTTCCCCTTAAATTAAAAAAAAAAAAATTCTAACATTATCATTTGTTTGATTCATTTAATTTTCTTTCTTTTGGGACAGAGGGAGGAGGATTTACATGAATTGAGCACAATTTATTATTCTTTTTCTTAACTCACTCAATCCTAGACACTTTTCAAAATTTAAAACATTAGCTTTGATACTACGCCTATAATTTGTCTCAGAAAAATGTAATAAATGGGCATGGGGTAAAAGTAATCCGGGTAAATAACGGATATAGTCGGTGTTAGGGTCGAGTGAGTTAAACAACATGGCCATGATTATCCCTGTCATTGAATGAAACACTGGATGGAACGATACAGCATTATTTAACTCAAACACATTTAACTAACCTTTTCCTTTCACAAGCAATTATAACATGACATTGATGATTGGGATAATCTTTGAGAGAGACGTATCTCAATATTGTGATTGTTTAATTGTAACCATCTTCTCTACCATGTGGCAGTCAAATTCAAATTTGAATTTTTTTATTCTTTCTTGAAAAGGTTTCAATATATCGCAAGCTCAACTTTATAAAGATAAGTTCTCCCACAACAAAAATTTGAGTGAGAGGTCTTGATGAACTTCTTTAACTTTCAGTGTATTATTAGTCGTTAGAAATTATTTATGTGTCACTCCTATATCTCGGTCCGGTATAGAGGATGTCTGTTGGTTTATCAGTACAGTTTTGAGACTATTTTTTATGATCTGAACCGACGTGTACATATATTCAGGTCTGACATCTGAACCCACTTATGGGCCTAGTTTAACATTGTTGTAATGGACAATATGTTGCCTCATTTTTTTGAGATTTCCATTACAACAAGGAGCCCATATGGAATTGGATTATCAGACCTGCAAATGAGTGCACGTCCATGTGAGCTAAATTAGAATTACATAATGTTATGTTCATTGAATTGGTGAGGTTATATTTCGTTAGAAAAGAAAGTTTCTAACCTGAAACTTAAAAAACTAAATAAAAAAAATAAAAATAAATAATGACCTAAAATTCCAAACAAAACAACAAAACACAACACAACTAGAATAATATGTTGAGTTTATGAAGTGACAAATAGAAATTCTAATTACCTTTATTAAAGAAAAATATTTTCATTCATTCTCAATCCAGACATTTATCTCAAACTATATCTGCATACAAGAACAAGACATCAGTGTGGGAACTCACTCTCTCATCAGGTAATCTTGAATATTGTGTACACTTGTTTACAATAGATGCTTGGTATTGAAAATGTTGATCACCTCTTTGAGCCTTGGTATGAAATGAGAGCATCGAGATAGTGACAGTGACAGTGGTCTTATGGTATACTCATCTTCTGGGCAGTGCAAAGTTGAGTCATTGGAAAGGCTTTTTACATTTTCTCTCTGTATCCAGGTGTATAATGAGTACATGGCTGGTTGTTTCTGTCCAAAAAAAGAAATGTACTAGTGACTCACGGGCGTCATGTCATATTAAATGTTTCTGTTGGTTTGGGACTTTTTGTAAAGCGCTTTGATGGATTTAGTGGGTATTGTGATTTATAAAAGCTCAATCTGTTTTTGTCCAATCACATTAAAAAAAAAAAATCTGGATATTTTTCCTGATGGAAAATTATTTAGAGAATCTTTTGTATAGAATTGATGAACATGTCTGTTGATACAGAATACATGCTACGTTCTTTTCTTATGATTATGATTGTTGTTAATGTCACAATACAGTCTTTCATGATTGAAAATAAATAGTTTCAAAGCTTTTCACTGTCACTGTATTGCATTATAAGCTCATTGTCAAAAAAATAAGAATGTAAAACTGGAATGTCAAAAAAGCAAATGAAATTAGATTATGCCTTTGGTTGTATGAATGAATAAATGCATGACAAATAGTACAATGATCGTGATTTGTGATCACAAAAAGTTGACACTCGTGTGATTTAATGAGGTAGCAGTCATGTCTTGTGATTGTTGAGGCCAGGAAAAAGACGCACGTGAATTGAGTGAATGTTCATGGGAGTGTTATGCTTATTTTTAAAAAGCAACATTGGTGGAATATTATTTTATGACTTGCTGTTCTGTAAACTCTATTACAGTTTGAGTAATTTTATATAACTTCAAGGGAAAATTTTTAATGTATGGATATAAAATTTTTCTCTGGTCGTGGGCATAATGTGTAATAGGTACTGTCACTGCAAAATAACAAACAGTTTTAAAGATAAACACCTCCAGGCTTGGATTAGAATTATGAAACGAACTATAGCAATGCAGCAAATATTTTCCTTGTGATATCTATCTCGGCTTTGCAAGATATACTTGCTGCCACACAAGTTGCGAGACACCTATTATGACAGGGGTAACTTGGGTCTGCTGATGAACTTAAAAAAGCAGGCAAGCCAACGTTTAAATGGTCATTGCCTAAAAAACTCCATAGTTATGTGGGGGGGGGGGGGTCCCTAATTTCAGGATAGAAAAGTCATCAGGGAGACCTTGTGTCTCCTTAATGCCTACCCTCCTGGTGCGTGAAAGTACTTTCACTCTTACATTCATTTTTAGATAAAATTATTGCAAAATTTTCAGAAATGGAAAATCGTAAGTAGGCAATTCAGTAAAAATATTTTAGTTGTAAAGTCGTAATATTTTAGATTTACTCATTTTATTCCTTTTTCTTTCTTTTTTTTATTTTCAGCTATTGGATTTGGTGCTATGGGAATTGCACAAGGCCCCTATAAGTTTGGTGTTTTGACTGCAGGAGGGGCCGTTATAGGGTTGGTATTGTTTTCAAACAATTTGGAAACACAAAATTGTTATATATAACTTTGCTTTATTGGTATTATCATCTTATATTACAAGTCAGTTAAATATCACTGACGGTTGTAGTGTAATCCACGCATTATGAATTTTTTGAAAACCCACGGCAGTCGATTTCAAAATTTGCTTTCTTGTCTGACTGTGGCATCCTTTCATTATTATAAGACCACATTTGGAAGAGGCGAGGTGGCTCAGTGAATGAGGCCTTGCACTGTAAATCAGGGAACCAGGGTTCTGAAACTCATTCAAAGAACTTGTCTTTGTTGGGAAAGAACACAATCCCCTATCTTCCAACTTGGACAACATGGATAATTCTCCGTTGACACCATGCACTTGTTTTGTCCATACAATTACAATACAACCTGCATACAATGAACTCTGATCCAATGGAAATTTGGATCCAACCAAGACGTGAAATGCATCCAATATTTAATTTTTTAAATTATAAATTTTAGTTTTACTGTAACTGTAAGCAGTACTTACAGTATTTTCTTTTAATTTTTGTTTACAGACATACAATTGGGAAATATTGGAATGGGATTGTCACAGTATCTTTTTTATATTGTCCCTGTTGGGATAGCCGAATTTCTTAATATTCATATAGTGAATTATGGGGGCTACACTTTTTTTCATCGTGAAGACAAGTTACATTACACACATATTTCCCAGCATGACTTAGGTGTGAATAAGTCTCCAATTACTGACCTCCCATAGTGGGCAGGGAGGTACTCACTGTGTCTTCTATCCCCCTATATCTGTTTTCCAACTAGTTTTCTGTCTTTGTCTTGGAATGAGATTACTTGGTTTTGTCCTGGCCCTGACCGGATACCCTTGGTGAGAGGAAAACAGTCAAATGTATAGTTAGTTTTGGGAGATGATATTTTTTTCCTTGTAAATCATCTCTCTGTTATGTAATGTATTAGTATTATGTTTTGTTTGCTTATTTTATATGATTTGTAAAAATGTGAGTGTATTCCTCTCTGTGGGAACCTGTGCTTGTGACTGGATAAGACTTTTAGGTGATCTCAAACTAAGTACTTCGATAGTGTGCTCTTGGAATCTACATCTGTTCCCTATTTGATCCAATTCTCCTTTGTCTTACTTTTTCTTGGGTGATTTAATTGTAATTCTAGAACTTATTACTATCCCATTTTCTTCCTTTTTACTGGCGCTGATATGACCTTAATGTGTTGCAAGCGCCGTAAAACCCTTAAAAACAAAAACATAAAACAAGTCTCCAATTATAGGCAGTGACATGCTAGTATTTTCAAAACCAGTGCTTAAACTGTCCCCACAGGAATATGCGGCCGCATCGCACCCGATGCGGCCGCATCCTGAGGCCTTCCGCATCCGTTAGCCAAAAAAAAAAAAAAAAAAAATATTGGCTCTTTTTTGCCGAAAATTTTGGCCTTGTATTTTCGTTTTCAAAAAAAACCGGCGTTTGGTAGCCACTCTAAAGTGCCATATTGTGACTCACTCCAATACCTGGCCGGCCTGTCTGCAGATATCAGAATACAAATTAAAGCAGAAATGGACTTCATCTCTGAAAAGTGCAAAGTCTTTGTGCACGCAACAGACTTGTTTCAAAGTCAATCAACAGTTGCTGTCAGGGTAAGGCGCTTTCATTTCAGCAGGTCTATTTTGCCTATAACACATAATTATGCATGTATTGCTTTTTTAAGACTTTTTTTTGTATTTCCTCTGTTGTATAGTATCAACTCAGTCCAGTCTAAGATTTAACACATCACTCCTCCCTCTTTGAGTTTTAAAAAAAATCGTTACTCTAGTCATAATGGTCGTCATTGCCTTAATCACAGGAAACTATATTTAACACATAAAGTCTGATAAAAGTTGCCTGTGTTCTTACCACTAATAAAATCATCACTTTCATTCTATTTTATACTTCTTGTAAGCCAGCCAACAAATCATACTCATGATTCCGTTTTTCTCTCTCTCTTTCTTCTATTTTTCAAATCCAGGCATGGTCCAAACTTGAAAGTTTGCAGTACTCCTTTAGAAGCTGTGGAGTCAGCATGAGGGAAGCATCTAAGCATTTCACAGAAGACCTGCCCTCAAAGGACAAATTGGCTCTGCAGGACCGATACTGCCAAGCTGTCTCTTCAGTGTCAGAAAAGGTTGATAAGTATATGACCCCAGATGGCCAACCAGCAGTTGAATTTCTACAGCAAATTCAATTTTTTGATCCAACTCGACTGGTGACATTTGACTTTAACAAAGATCGTTTACAGAGTGCTCTGCCTGGTTTGTCTGCTGTTCCAGAGAGTGGGTTTCACTGGTACAGGGAAACTGTGGGACCACAAGCGGTTAAAGTGTCTGGGGGGTTGCCAGTGGACCTCACTATATTCTGGAACAGCAAGGCAGATGAGTTGCCTCAGCTGTCAAAATGTGCACGAAAGTATATTTATGCTCTTGTGAATTCAGCTGATGCAGAGCGAAGTTTTTCATTGTACAACCTGGTCTTTTCAGACCGCAGACGATCATTGAGTGAGGATAACCTCAAGGGTCTTGTTTTCATGTTTTATAACAATTTTATTGATTCTCTGTTGTAAGTGGTACATGTAATATTTCTTAAATTTCTTTTTAGCTTTAGACAACCATTTAATAAATTACAAAATGACATCCAACTCAAAATACTATTTTATGTCTGAGTTATTCTCACCACCCTGTTGCATGCCTAAACGTTATCACCAGTGTTGTGATTAGATTTAGTTAGTCATTAATATCGTTGTCATCGTATTGTGAATTAATGTTGATTTGATTTACTTGTTCTCTCAGCTTATAAATTTACATTACCACTTTACAAAATGTCGGATGTTTGGCATAACTTATGGCATAATGTTGGATTTTTGGCATAATTTATGGCATAATTTGCCCTTTTTTTGGCATAATATTGGCATAATTTTGCCCCAAAAATGGCATAATTCCGCGGGGACAGCTTAAAGCTGAGTGAGATGAAATTTTTTTTTTGTACATCTTACTGAAAATATAAATAAAGCATTTTGAAGCACGTTGGGTATGGTAATATGGGAAATGCCCTTCATAAACTTGGAATACATTTGTTTCAACTGTACATTTATCTATCTCCAGAACCATGGCAGGGTGGCTTGTTTGTCAAATTTTACAAAGCTCTGGTCTCACTCAGGAGGCTAGGAGTTTGAAAAGAATCCAGCAAAGAGTCGAGGAGACAAGGTAGGAAAAAAGTGGTTACAGACTTGTTAGTGGTACTTCTTTAACCTGATCGAGAAATTCTTATCATAGTCTTGCACAAAAAACAAAAAAAAAAAACATTGTCTACTCTCTTAACTTAAAAAGAGGTTCAATTTAAACTAACAAAATCATGACCTTCACTGGAATGAAATAACAGATCACAAATCAAAACAAATTTACATTACTACCACTCGGATATTTTTTCAATGGAAATCTCACACATAAGATTCTTTATAAGGATTTTAAACCTTGCTGTTAATACTGGGGGCAGCGTGGCTCAGCGGTATGGTCTTTGCTTTGTTCCCGAATGGTACCGAGTTTGATCACCCGCCGCTGTGCTATGTGGCCTTGAGCAAGTCACCTCACCCTAGCTCTATTTGCAGTGCTGCACTGTGTCTGACACCTGGCTTATTCCAGTCTTTCCTTGGAATAGACCCTAGAGACAAATTTCCCCTATGGGGAATACAGTACAGCTCACATACAACGGCCTTAGTTGCAATGGGAGCTCGGCTACAACGGGAAATTTAAAAATCCTCGTTCTACGGCCTATATAATTCATATAAATCATGCATGGCTATAACGGGGAAGTATTTCTTGGAACACGGCTACAATGGGGTGTGCGTTGCAAGTTTAGTACAGTGGAGCCTCCCGATTACGACACCTCCGAATAACGACAACCTCCTGATAACGACATTGACCCGTGGTCCCGATTTTTTTTCTATTTAAGATCAGTAAAAATAACCTCCAAATAACGACGCACTTTTTGATAAAACCTCCGAATAACGACATCATTTTGGCGATTTTCGGCAGTTTTCGTAGATATCTGATACTAAAAATACCGAGTATGAGTACTCAAAAGTTTATAAAAACGATTCCTGCTTGAACCAATGAGAACGCAGCTTTTTTTTGCCGAATCTTGGCTGATATGCATTAATAAAAACCAAGGTATAAATGTAAGTGTAAGCAAGTAAACACAAAATCTTGGAAAATGTGATATTATGTGGTGATAGAAGTAGTAGTAGTAGTAGTAGAAGTAGTAGTAGTAATAATAATAATGATAGTATTAGTAGTAGTATAGTAGTAGTAGTAGTAGCGTAGTAGTGTTTTTGTGGGAGGAGGAGGAGGAACTTTGTTTGTTTTAAAGGGTTTTAAAGCGCCTGTGACACATCTATGTCATATCAGCGCCAGTAAAAAGGAAGAAAATTGGATAGTAAAAAACATTCTAGATTTACAATTGAAAAGTAAGACAAAGGGGAATGGTTTAAATAGGGAACAGATGTAGATTCCAGGAGCACACTATCAGTGTACTCAGTTCAGATCACCTAAAAGTCTCATCCAGACACACGCACAAGAACCCTCTAAGAGGAATATACTACAATGTTTTGTTTGTTTTGTCAATGTCAATAAAAACTGGTCCCGCGGGCCTTACCACGCCCACTTTGTCCGCCATCTTGGAAACCTCTAAATTACGACACCTCCGGATAACGACATAAAAACTCGGTCCCGTGGCATGTAGTTATCGGGAGGTTCCACTGTACCTGGTTGAGATAAAAACTACGTACTCAAGAAGAAAAGCAGAAGGGACACATGACACACATAACTTACAGGGGACTGAGATGAGGTGAGAGTGGGCAAATTGCAGTTATTGTGTGTACTATTGCCATCTCTCTATGTACTTTGGGTACCCATGACCACGCAATAAAAGGCTAGCAAGAGGCGCCTGACTGGCCGATCAACATGTTGATACACTTAGAACTAGCATGTTACGCTTAGAGTGAGGGATGTGTCTTGTGACTGATTAGGTGACTATGCCCAATGAGGAGTGAGATGGTGAAGAGCTCTCTGTGAAATCTGAGGCTAGGATTGTGCACTACTTTAAATTTAAGTGCACTCAGTGGTGTAGTTGGAATGGGTGGAAAGTAGAGGAAAGGAAGAGGGTAAAATTAAACTTAAATGTTGCATTGTTCCAACCCTCCTTGTGTCTTGAAGTAGAAGAGGGGGTGAGGTATGATGGTTCGAGGGTACAGGAATAGGATTCAATAGTCGTAACGTCACTTCCTTCCTAATGACGCATGTAACTTAGCAACACTGGCTCTAAACTATCGGAACAATGGCGGACGCCGTATGAAATATTTCTCTGGCGAGCATAAAGGGTATCCAGAGGAAAAAAAACACATAAATTTGATCATGTTTTGACTTTTACATATTCTGATCACAAGGCATATGAAAGGTTCTAGCCAGCATGAAGAATAAAACGTAATGATTTTCTTTGTTTAGAACCAAGATGGCCGCCATTGCCAGGCGGCGTGACATCAGACTATTGAATCGTATTGAAGTCAGTCACGTCGTCGGATTGATTTACTAAGGGAGATAACTCGAAACGTGGTCCTTCTGTTTAAAAAAAAATTCCCTCAGTATTGCTTCGCTTCAAATTCCGTATGCATAGATATAGTGGGACTCGGCTACGATGGGATTTTTTTTGCTAGTCCTGCTCACTATTCCCGTTGTATCCGAGTTCTACTGTAAAGGGAATTTTATTTTATCTTATTTTGTAAAAAAAATTTTTTGTTTAATTAAATCTCCTCATTAACCAAGTAAAAAAAAAAAAAAAAAGAGATGTTTTTTTTTTTTAAATCATGTTATTTGACTATAGTTTTCATAGTGCTATTGATGAATATTTTTTTTTGATAACCATTTCATTTCGTTTTATCTGATCTCTTTTTCTTCTTTTTAAAAATCTGAGCAGGCTGCAATTGGAGACAGATGAATGACAAGGATTTCCAAAGATATATTTAGATTTTTTCTTTTACATTGTTTATGTCAATTGAATATATGATTAAATATGTAAAAAATTAATTAGTTTGTATTATCCATTTAATTTGAAATATGTGTCACCTGTGCTGCCAACAAATATTATACTTATACTTTGTATTATTAGGAGATGATTTTTTTTTCCTGGGGGGGGGGGGGGGGGGATTGTTGTTAAAAAATCTATTTACTATATGTAATATCTTGTTATTTGGGTTGCAGGGGGCATAATAATGAAGCCTCTTTGTAGTTTTCTTCAAGTTACGTGTAGTTTTTAATGAGGAAGGTGTAATATAGTCGATGGAGTAAATGAGGGAGATGTGATAGGGAGGATGTATGGAGTTGTTCTGAGAGGTTTTGTGGCGAGATAGCTCTTGATAATGAGGTGTAGTTTTTGTTGTTGAGAATGAGATGTAGTTGCCAGTGCCGCTATTTTGGCAGGCAGTGTGGCAGGCTTCTTGAGGCTTGGGATGAATGAAAAGGGAGTGATAGAACAAAACAATATCTTATTTTGCGCAAGAGATATGCTGGCTTTTTTTTCTCTTGCGCAATGCTCAGGGTCGTGATTGGTTCTAAGGAAGGGGCGACACTGTCAAATAAATAAATAGAAATAACACACTATTAAATCTTACTATCTAATAGTTTTATTTCAATTAGGAGCGCTCTCAACGTGAGTCGGGAGGCGAATAACGTTGAAGCGAGGTGCGCCACTAGTTTTATCCCCACGCAAGTGCGACGGCGCGCAGCATACCGCAAGATTAATAGAAGGAGACCATAACAGAAAGTGATATTTTTAAAAAAACAAGAAGTATGAAACCATCATACTACATATATTTCATTAGTAATGGAAAAACCCTTAACTAGCGACATACACTTTAGTGAAACCCCTGTTTAGCAACATTTTTTTTTCAATAACAAACTTTTTTCGTAGTGGGTCAAAATATTTGTATTGTTTGACCAAGCGAGGTTCTATTTGGCAACTTTTAATGCTGCAACTGAAATTAACCACAAAGAATTCTGGAAGCAGCACCTTTTAATTGTCCCACACTACAATATTGTTATGATGATCTATTCAGGTGGTGAATTCTCATTTGTGTACAGTCACAAAACAGCCCGGTAGGCTCGTCACAACACAACGCTCGACCAGCTGCTCTGAGGTTTCTGACTCTTTACCACAGCGCATGGCACTATCGACAGTTCAATACCGATCGCTGATGAATCAAGACTCGAGATGTGTTCCGTTGTATTATTAAACCGGTAACTAACAAGTCCGGATAAATGATTGAGGGAAAATGACGTCCGAGCACTGTTTACGATAAAAATAGTGTTAATACACAACTGAGAGTGAAAGCTTAACTGGTAAACCCTTTGTCAATAGAAAAATACATAATCGAAGGTGGTTGTGACATGGGTTATCACAGACATCGCATCATTATTATTATTATTATGGGTCCCTCCACGCCCCTTTACCCACCATTTTGAAAACCCCGGAATAACAACACCTCTGGATAATTACATAAATTTCCAGTCCCGGGCGATGTCATTATCCAGGGGTTGCACTTGCACTGTATGAAGAAAATCATCTAACAAGATGACCATATGGAAGTTAATGCATTTCTATATATTTATACACAATTGCAAACACCTCAACTAATTTCATCACGACAACATTGCAAGAAATGAAAATATTTTAGTATTATTGGAAAGACATTTTGGGGGATTGGGAGGTCAAAATCGTGGTGAAGACATCCCAAAAAAATAATTTGAATACTCTTCAACAGTCGTAACGTCACTTCCTTCCTACTGACGCATAGTAACTTAGTAACACTGGCTTTAAACTATCGGAACAATGGCGGATGTCCGTATAAAATATTTCTCCGGCGAGCATAAAAGAGTATCCAGAGGAGAAAAAAAACACATAAATTTGATCATGTTTTGACTTTTACTATTCTGATCACAAGGCATATGAAAAGTTCTAGCCAGCATGAAGAATAAAAAGTCATGATTTTCTTTGTTTAGAACCAAGATGGCTGCCGTTGCCGGGCGGCATGACATCAGACTACTGAATCCAATTATGACAATCAATATCGTGGTCTCCCTAAAAAACTGGTCAGACTCAGACCATGATTGTGATCCCCCTGGCCAAATAGGCTGATTTTGGATAGGGACACCACAGATCATGGTCTCCCATAACACTTTTACTTTTGGTCTTTTGACGTATTATTATTGCTTGCTTTCTTTGAAGGGGTTTTTGTTTGTTTTACTGAAAGTGCCATTTTGTTCACGAAAACAGAAAGACCAGAGAGCTATAAGCTCACAAATTCTACCTTCACCACAAGTGTTGGAAGTACTAATAGGGAAAGGTGGTAGTTTTTCCTGTTTGTAGTCGTATGACAAAGAGCCACTTCGTTAAAATAAATTTGGTGGTATAATTCAGAGATAGCTCAGCAGTTGATAGAGCACATGCTTTGCAAGCAAAGGGACTGGGATCAATCCTAGGGGAAGATTTTTTTTTTTATTGACCTCCCTGTCCTCCCAGAAATTGGGTAGCTGGGTTTGTTAGATCGAGTGGAAAATACATTGGGATAGACTAGCATCCTATCTATGACACAATTGCTATTGTCTGTTTAATTCTACAGTAAAAGGGGATATCCTCTGCTCTGTGGGCCTTATGGCTCTGTGGGCCTTATGGCTCTGTGGGCCTTATGGCTCTGTGGGCCTTATGGCTCTGAAGGACTACTTTTGTTTTAATGTTTTTAAGGGTTTTACGGCGCTTGCAACACATTTAGGTTATATCAGCGCCAGTAAAAAGAAAGAATATGGGATAGTAAAAATTTCTAGAAGTATAATTCGAAAATTAAACGAACTCACCTGTGATGTTTAATTGAAACTCTGACGAGTCCAATTCCGAATGGGGAACAAATGAAGAATCACGCCGTGACTGTCAGGATTTAACGCGTCAGAACAGACATACGGAACAAATGGAACGGGATGGGACACATACATACAAGTATAATCTATAACACTATTGTATTATAGTCTAATGAGTTTAAATGATGTTTACCAATGGGTGGGCATTTGTTCCCCATTCGGAATTGGACTCGTCCCCCGCGGGGGTAGAAAGTTCCCTATTCAACTCTTCAACTTTATCTGGCTCCATTGTTTATTAGAAGTAATTTAAACATTTTTCTTCAAAAGTTTAAATCATTAAGCACCACTTTCACAGTGTTAATAATATGCTCCAATGGGAATTGGTATGTCACAGGTCTAATAACAGATTAAAAATCCAATAAGGATAAGGAAAAATTAACACAATGGTTTGCATTAAATTGACAAAACAAGACGCGTCCAGCCTTCTTGACAGTCGAACGTGAACTGACAGTCACGGCGTGATTCTTCATTTGTAACCCAATTCGGAATTGGGGTACGAGGTAGAGTTAAAGCATCCAAGAAAAAGTAAGACGTAGGGGAACTGGGAATAAATAGCGATCAGATGTAGATTCCAAGAGAATACCACCAATGTACTTAGTTTGAGATCACCGCAAGTCTCATCCAGACACAAGCACAAAATCCAACAAAGAGGAATACACTCAAATGCTTACATTATACATTCAAAATAACAAATATACTAATACATAACAGAGAGATGATTTACAAGGACAAAAATATAATCTCCCAATACAATAACTATGCATTTGACTGTTTCCCTCCCAGCCAGGGCCAGGACAAAACCAAGTAATCTCATTCCAAGACAAAGACAGAAAGCATACATCTGACCATAACTTCATGAAAAATCACCCGATTTACTTCAAATAAATATTAAAATGCTCTGGTGAGCATATTCTTTCAGAAAATGGGGGAAAAAAATGCAAATCCAAAATTTTCACCTTCCCACTGATTATGTCATGCTCTGACACATAGATTCACTTTTCAGGGACCATTTTATTCCATCATCATAATACCATTTTGAGACTGAGGGCCACATATGTAATTATTATTTAGAGATATAGAAGATCAATTGTTGAATGTCTTAATTACATTGGTGTTGTGAATGTTAAAAGTTCTAAAAAAACAAAACAAAAAACATAACTACCATACAATGGTCACTTGAGAGAACTGACCACATTCCAAACAATTTAACATACGTAGATCAAAGGCACATTATTGTTTAACAGTAAAAACATTTTTTTATTTTGCGAGGGAATTTGGGAGGAAAGAAAAGTAATAATTTGTCAAAATCATTCTTTACATAATGGAATGGTTGAGCAATAACATTATCATAGGCAGAATAGGTAGAATAGTAAGTTGCAAAGGAGCAAGAGTAAAACAAAAACAAAGCAAAAGAAAACCATAACAACATTAGGTCAGATCATTATAAGTATTATAAGTACGTACAGTAAAACCTCGTTATACCATGTCTACCTCCCTAATTGCCAAAACGATGACATGCACAGACTGGATTAAATTTACGTTGATCTATTTGTGCATGTGGCAATTATAGCTGCTACCTTAATATATGGGTTTACTTGGGCAACTTTTCATTTTAAAAATTAGAACACCTACATTTTTTTTTTTTTTAATCTGCTAACAATAATTAGTAAAGTTTTCACTCATTACAAGATTTTGAGATTTAAAAAGTACTTTTGAAAGAAGTGGCCCAAGTAACCCCATATTACAGTACCCATTTTGTGACTGACAAAAAAGCTGTAGTACAACATCGTTTTATTATATCAGTCTTCACACATAATTTTCCAATACATATGAAGACCCCAAGGGGAAAAACGGTGAAGTCACTTTCTGCTTTTGGATTAGGTGTGGGAACATATCTAGATATAATTATATTTTAGATATCGTACAAAAAATGTTATATAGGCTAGCATTTTTAGATTGATTTACATTGATCCACAACAAAATTTTCATGTCCTCAAATTTTGTATTTAAATTTGAAAAATATATTTTTGAAAAAAATAAAACGTTACTCTGCTCTATCCTTTCTTCCTCTGTGCTCTTCATATGTATTTGGACTTTTAGTACATCAAGTAACTCAATGTCAAGCTGTGAATGATAAGTAATCATTTTTAAAAGATTAGTTAAAAATTTGTATATTGGTGTTAGCAGATTTTAATTCTAAATTCTAGATTCACACCTAGATAGTTTCTGAAAAGAGACCTGCTGTAAAATCACGTGTTATCCGTGCTGATGCGTAGTTAGTAACCTCTCCCCAAATACATTATAAACTCAACAATATCTTGGAGCACAATGCATGAACCACTCTGATAACAAATTTCTCAAAGTAAATGCTAAGCTCCTGCTCCTAGAAACAGTCGATTTCAAGTAGCATTGAACAAAGATGAATATATAATATAACAAATTTAAAAATATTATTTTCTTTCTTTTCTTTTTGCTGTTACATTGATTTTTTTCTATAATTTTTATAAATTTGCTGTGGTATGTGTAGTTTTAAAAAAGTGTTTACACAAAACCATGGGTGAAAGTTAACGGGGATCAATTTGCCTGAAAGACAGACCGGTGAAGCCGGTTTGCCTGAAAAAGATGCTAATTTTTTTTTTTTTTGCGATCTACGACTCGCCGGTTGAGTGTCAACCTTCCCGGAGTGAAAAGTACATTTAATTCAATGACCCTAAATGTGTTTTTTTTTTAAAGCAAAAAAGAAAAGAAAAAAGTGTTTAGTCTGCATGATTGAAAACAAAATTTATATATAAGCTAACACCAAACCCAAAGCAAAATGATCATCATTTAAACACTCATTCGAAGCAATCTCTGGTGATTACAGTACCTATTATCTGGTTTATGGAGACATCAACATAAGCCATCAGAGAAAAAAATCTCGACTGCACCCATTATTGATATCGGCCCCTCTGTGAGTGAAGCAACTGCTGAGCTATCAGGACCCCCTTCCAGCATCATAAAGTAAAGGATTGATCAAAAGATCTATGTGATATGGCACTTATAAATGATTATCGCAGTAGCTCAGAATAGAATTTTGTAAAAATGATGAACAGTGTGCAGTTAAAATTAGGAAGGCTTTTGCGCAATATTTTGGAAAGGGACATTTAAGTTTCAGAGAGAGACCTCTCAATTTGACTTTGACTTAATACTCTTTGCTACTTATGGAACATAGGGCCTCAGCGATTGCCCACTATCTCTTTCTGTGCTTCGCTTTCTTCTCAGTAGCCTCCCAGGTGAGGTTTGCCGCTTATAATTTGACAGTTAGTGAACGCTTACATGTCTGCTTGGAGGCCCAACCTTTTGTGTTCCAACTCGGGAGATGTCTTTTATCTTTATAAAATGCGAGTCTTTACATGACAATATCCACTAAATGTGCTAAAAGTGTTATTCAGAGGGTCTCAAACCAACAGCAACACTTGCTTGTATGACAAACCAAGACGCTCTTTAGGCGCTATTAAAATTTTAAAAAACAAAAAACAGAGACAATGCTGATAACAGATAGGCCTACTTATTTTTACCTGAGCAAGACGAAAAAATGCAAGTAGAAAACCTTTTAAGAGGAACACATTTTTCATCACAGTACACCGAATTTGGGACCTACAAGTCACAAGCTAAGTGTAATACCACTGAACAACATTGTGAATATTGATTGCCATTTTCAAACTTTCCTTAGAATGGAAAAGTTGAGTAATTTAAGTGAGCAGTATTATTAAATTATTAATCATTCTCTTTATATTAGGTAACGTTAAGTTTAATTATATTGGAAATGAGACCGCAAGATAAATAAGATACATTCAGTGTATTTTCTCTCTATTATTTAACATACATTCATTTTCATAATCACAGTTTTATAAAACCAGTACTCTTGTAATGTCGAGAGGATTTAGGCATAACAATCACCTACAAAGTCCCTCCATCTCTCTTTGTATCTTTCTTTCTCTTCCCCCCCCCCCCCCCCCCCCCTTCTCTCTCTCTCTCTCTCTCTCTCTCTCTCTCTCTCTCTCTCTCTCTCTCTCTCTCTCTCTCTCTCTCTCTCTCTCTATCCCTCTCTCTCTCTCTTTCTTACTCTCTCGATTTATCTTTTCTTCATCTGGTAACAAAATTTAAGTTTTAAAAATTTATCATTTCACACGCTATACGAAAATCATCAGAATCTTAAAACTTTTCTCACCTTTGAATGACGTAAGAAAACAAATATAAAAAGAGTTAGAGCAAAAATAACAGCTAAAAGAACTGTCTTCCTACTGACCCCTAGATAAGCTAAAGTTTTATGTGTTGCTGTTGGTACATCTACAATTTGAAATGGTTCTGGGGGTAATTTATTACTGGCATTGCTGTAAAGAGACTGCTTCAACTTTTCCAGGGCCACTTGGCCAGGTGTACCAAATGATCCGTGTCTTCTTTTTATGACCAGTATGTTATCGACACCCTCGTTATTGCTAGCCACGTGCACCGACCATACTAAGTGTGTTGCATTCAGGATCTTAAGTTTCCCATAGAGTTCTTTATTCCTCTGTGCCATGGACGCAGCCAACCAATACGGTTTTGACAAGGCCGAGTCAAACAAATACTCATACCCTAAAGCACCGGTGATAATATGAATTGGAGCAGCTGGATCTATGTTATTTTTCTGGAAGACTGTACCTTTATACATTGGCCAGGATCTTTCATAGCTGTGCTTGTGTCCACTAAAATATATATCCACCCCATACTCAAAGAATAAATCCTCCATTGAGAGGCGGAGACCAGAAAATTCCTTATCACACTCCTGCTCCATGACAGACTTGGTGCAGTATAAAGGCTTGTGGCCCATCACAATGATCCATGGGGTTTGAGCTCGATTCTTGTTGGCCTTAGCCAGATCCTCTCTAAGCCACTTCAACTGTTTGTCCTTATTCTCCCCACCGGCTAACACAGCATCGGTATTGATCGATACAAAATGGACGAGTCCAAGGTCAAGGCTGTACCAGAGATCTCCTTCTTTCATTGGCCATGACGCACCTGGCGTGGAAAATCTATATAATGGTGAAAAAAGAGGTGATAAATATGATGTACTGTTCAAGTTTAAGCTTTTATTTGCTACTACAATAATTCTTTTCATACATATATCAAACTTAGAAAAAACAAAAAAACTTTATGCATTGTCCTAGAACAATTCTGAATTATTCATAATGAGTCTTATGCATAATAACTAATCCAAAATTGAACTACACTCCAGCACAGTTTCCTCGAACTTCTCGGGACATGCAAAAAAAGTTCAAGGAAACCGTGCCTTGCCATAATGACGTGATAGGGGAGGGGGCAGTGTGGCTCAGTGGTATGAACTTTGCGACACACCTGAAAGATGCCTAGTTTGAATATCCGCATTATGTGGCCTTCAGCAAGCCACCTCTCCCTAGCTCAATTTATGGCACTGTGCTGCGGCTGACACCTGGGTTATTCCAGTCTTCCATTGGAATATTCCCTAAGACAAATGTCTGCTTGAGAATAAAAAAAAAAGGAAACTTCATTACTTATTTACTTTATTGATAAATATGGGAGATAACTTTATACATGACATGTTACAGGCTGTTGGTGTATATGTGTGTGTGTACGTGTGCTGTATCACAACATTCATTTACTGTCGCAGTCAATCATTAGCAAATCATAGCGCATGGCGAAGTGACAAGAATAAGCAGAGAGATGACGGTTATTATACAAATCAGCAATGAAAAATGTGAGAGGCTGTGTGTGTCTGCTTGTATATCATGCCGTATACACACACCTCATTCCATTCCTCCCTCGAAATTTTACCTTGCACTGGTTTCCTCGAGCTAATTTCACCCAGCCGACGTAAGAAAAATTAATTGATTAGTTAAATGGTTTTTTATGCGCCTGGTGATTTCGACCACTGATGACTTACTGTGACACTGACAGTTACTTATGTGTGTATCTGTCTACACTGCATGTGTGTGCATGCAGTATAATACACCAGCAGACACTCACAGCCATTCACACACTCCATCGCCGATTCGAATAAAAGGCGCCTCTCTGCTTTATCTTACCACTTCGCCATCAGTTCCAATTCCAATGCCTGCGCCATGATCATGGTTGGTTACCACGGTAAATGAATGCTGTGATACAGTAACCCATACATACACATACACACACAAACACCAACCCCTTGTAACATATCAATAAAGTAACTAATAATAAAGTTTTCTTTACTCATCCTCAAGCAGAAATTTGTCTTAGGGTCTATTCCAAGAGAACACTGGAATAACCCAGATGTCAGCCGCAGCACAGCGCCACAAATTGAGCTACGGAGAGGTGGATATTCGAACTAGGTATCTTTTGGGAACGAAGCAAAGACCATACCGCTGAGGCACATTGCCCCCACCCCACCCCCTTCTCATCATCAAATGCAAAGGCAATGTACGGAATCCTTGAACATTTTTGCTTGTCCTGAGGAGTTCGAAGGAACCATGCTGGAGTGTAGATACATAATAAACACATACATAACTGTCAATGTCAATCATTCATCAGAGGTCAAAATCACTTGGTGTATTAAAAAACCCTTTAACTAATTAAATATGCTTACAATATCTGTGTTTGAGGGAACCGTGGTCAAGGTAAAAATTAGTTCGAGAAAAAATGGCATGATAACAAAGAATAATTTTTTTAAATCGAGACATTCGAATGAGTTTGAGGAAACCGTGCTAGAGTGTAGTTTCAAACAATAAAATGTAATTTCAAATTGATCCGTTTCATCAGACATAAATGAAAGACCAAACCAGTCTTTTTCAATTTTAAATGGAAATAAGAGGAGGTTGTTTGGAGAATCATACCAATTTTCATGTCACATAATTTCAACCAAGTGAGATCAATTAGAAATATTAAAGGCATATAATACTGACGTCCCTAAAGTATTTTGGTTTTGCATTTTAGCACATTCTCTTATTTAAAGGAATAAAATAACAAAGAAAAAAAAAAAACTTTAAAATATCTCAACGTTTTTTAAATTCAACTGAATTTACCTGTGTCTGTAGTGGTAGTAGCCATTAAATCTCTCATGATCTCCAGGCGTGGTCAGGTAAGGCCTGACCGATGTAAACTTTTGGATTTTGTTCATAAATTTGTCACCCACAGCGCCAGCTTGGGAACCCAGATTATATGCCAAGTCTCCGATATGAAAAACTGCATCGTAATTTCTGTTGACAGCCTCGTGTACAATAAATTGGAGGGACCTGGTGATGAGACCCATATCAGCCAAGACCATGTAGGTGTGATTTGATTTAGCACCATTCAAGGGGACGTTGAAAGAAAACATCTCACTTTTAACTCTGGAAGGTCCACTTAAAATCCTATATGAATATCGAGCTCCGGGAGATAAATTCTCAAGAGTTGCACGGTGGATAAATTTCTTTGCATTTGCACTGAAATCCTTCAACTGAACACTTTGGGCGATTGCAGTCTTAATGGTACTTGGATTGCTACTATACTCTACTGTGCTTTTCTCATCTGATGTTGATGACCACATGACAATTATATTATTTGGCTTTGATCCAAATGTGATATGTATTTGTTCTGGTTTGTTGAACGAAGTCGCCAATTTGGTTAACTGTTGTCTAGGATTTGTTTCACCAACTGCATGACACATGCTAATATTAATGGCTGACATCAAAATTATCAAAATGAGTGCATGATGAAGAATAAAATGTAAGTTTACAGTATCTAAATTTGACCTCAGCCCAGCCATATTTAGAAAAAAAGCTTTGTTAATGCCTCAAAGTGTTAGATTAGGTAAATGTCAGCTGCATGGATGTCATCACTTGTTACTGTAACTTGTAACTCTGTGCAAGAAAATAGAATTAAAGAAAAAATACTTATATTTTCAATTAAATTTGAGCACGGAAATCTCGAACAGGTCGGGACCGGGTCTATTTGTTCGAGATTTCTTAGTTTTTGAGTTTTCCGTGCTGAGTATTTTACAGAGGAAATGAGGAAGAATATGAGGGAGGTATATGTGGGAGGTCTTGATAAAAGTCATATTATAATGATAACTCTCCGTTATTGTGAATCTGTCAACGATAGTGAGACAATTCAATTTCCTTTTCTCTGCCATCTTTTACAAAATTATGAAGAGAGTTTTCGCTGATATTGTGTTTAGTACCTCTTGTCTTGTTCAATTACAGAAATGGAATGACAATTCCCACTGCATGTGCTTGATAAAAAGACACACAAAGCCAGCATATCGCATTGTAGATTACACACTCAGTACGAGAGTTCATTACCTACAAATCCGGTACCTAAATACTATCACTATCACTCCTCACTTAACACCCTCACGTTCTTCCCTCTTACCCACAGCAGGCTATAGAGAGAGGGAGAGCAATGCTCTCATCCCACCTTCCCCACTTTAATACGTAACAGTTACTTCCTAAGGCAATCACTGCCTTGTTAGTCTCCTGTCCCAACGATACTGACACCATAAAGTGAGGTGACGATGGAATGATGGGTGGTGTGCATAAGACGCTGGTCAAACATGCTTTGCAATTCCCCCTCTGTTCAGAATGCACACACACACCTTACATAAGATATGCCACACACACGCATGCGTAACACATTAACTAACACTTAGCACGACAGGGAGCGATGGAATCTTTCATTTCTGAACACAAACAATTCGCAAAAAAAAAAAAAAAAATTACAACGGACTGCAAGGGAATGTCCAGTTTGTTAGAGTATTGACAACATCCCACAAATCAAGACTAACAGCAAAGCATGTTTTATTACAGTAATATTAATATTATTAATTTTTTTTTGGCAATGCGGATTATCATAAACATAAATTTAGCTTGGTTTCTCCTTTTGATCCTTCTTTTCCTTTAATTGTAAGTGTGTGTGTGTGTGTGTGTGTGTGTGTGTGTGTGTGTGTGTGTGTGTTTGTGTGTGTTTCTGTATCTCTGTTGTTTGAATGACAATTTATATTGTAAAGCGCCGATGAGCACTTATACTTATATGGAAGTTGGAAGTTGAGCAATATATAAGTAACTTCTTCTTCTTCTAACTATTATTATTATGATTATTATTATTATTATTATGATTATTATTATTATTATTATTATTATTATTATTATTATTATTATTATTATTATTATTATTATTATTAAAAGCTGCAAGGATAACTAATTGAGGGAGGAGAGCAAATACCCTTTTAAGTACTAATTTCAGTGTCATCCTGATAAAGCCAACACTGCCTGACCAGCTGACTTTAAGTAAGCAAGATTGAATTCATTTATTATCAATGGAACACCCCTAGATAAAGAACAGAAAATTTGGAACCAACAAAAGGTGTTCATTATAAGCAGAAGGTGACTTAACTTAAAGACTGTTGACTTCATGCGTAGTCACCTGTTTCCACTTTTGATGAGAATGACAATCTATAGTCTATGGAGGTTATTGCATTTTTTACAATCACAAATGGTGGAGTTAAATAATGTCACCTTGGCCTTACGAACCCACCAGACCATGAAAAAAGGGACTTACACTTTTTAAAAAGCGCAATATCCACTTAATGAATATTCTCAAAACGGCTCTATCAAAACACGTATTTTGTAATTGAAAGCGAGGGAACCCAAATCAAAACCTCAGCCATCAGCGACTGCATTTCGACAAAGATCACGCCTTTACTTGCTAGACACTCGACTCATTTTACATGTGACGAGTGTGATAAGAAAATGTGAGTAAAGAGCCTTTTCTAAGCACTAAACTTGTTGCCGTCCGCAACGGAACTCGAACCAGGAACACGGGACCTCCGGCACCGATCAGCCGAGGGAAGGCCTCCCCCCGCCAGGGCGAGTGTCGTCAATAATAATAACAAAGTAAATCCAAAGCCGCACACCTCTCTTCTCCTTCTACTAGAGGTCACAATATTTCGTAGATCTCTAGAACAATATCACCAAAATGGTTACCTCTTGATTACGGTAGCTCGTCCATGGTTCCTACATTGACAAACACAACCTCACATACAACAATCAACACGTATCCTTGCCTTCTTCTGTAATATCGATTTGTTTACCTTTCGGTTTTGTTTCAGTCCAGTTCCGGTTGCGAGATAAAGTCAACACCAACGATATTTAAAAGCAAGATGGCCTTCCTATATATGTCTGCAATAGAGCATCAGGCGCTTCGTTCGTCAAGAGGGCACAAAGTGCACCTGCACACAGAAGATAATTTGTCTTTTTGTATAAAAATTGTGTTAGTTAAGGTCTTTCTTTCCCGCTTTATCGATACTTGATCAACAGAAATAAATAGAAAAAATGACAATACTATTTTAATTTCTTTTCGGTTCAAAAGCCTTTGACAGCTTACACAGAGAGTCCCTGTGGAAAATACTCCGCCATTATGGTATACCGATGAAGATAGTCAACCTAATCAAAGCAATGTACAGCAACTACCAATGCCAAGTGATCTGTGGTAACAATTTAACAGACAGCTTTAATGTAACAACTGGTGTAAAACAAGGCTGCATACTCTCCCCGCTTCTGTTTATCCTGGCTCTAGACTGGCTCATGAAAAATACAATTGATGGTAAGAAGAGAGGCATTCGCTGGACACTGACATCTTTTCTGGAAGATATAGACTACGCAGATGATATCGCGTTAGTTTCCAGTACACACAGAGACGCCTCAGAGAAACTAAACGTACTACACAAGAACGCCTCGAAAATTGGACTGAAAATAAATTTCGATAAGACTGTGTACATTAGGGTGAATCCAAAACATGACAGTGAAATTAGGATAGATGAACATATAATTGAAGAGGTAACAGAGTTCTCCTACCTCGGATCCAAAATAACAGACGACGGAAATGCAGAACACGATATCAAGCACAGAATTCAAAAGGCAAACCAGGCTTTCGGCATGCTGAAAAACTTTTGGAAATCAAAGCAAATAATGAGAAAGACAAAGCTGAAAATATACAAGAGCAATGTTTTAAGTGTACTGCTTTATGGAAGTGAAAGCTGGAAAATGACATCCTCCTTAATACAGAAACTAGAAGCCTTTCAGAACAAGTGTTTAAAAAGAATTTTTAATTTATTTTGGCCTACAAAAATAAGAACAGTGGATCTATTAAAGAAAGCTGACTGCACTAGCATTGATAGCCAAATAAAAAGAAGAAGATGGCGTTGGCTGGGTCATGTGGCCAGAATGGAAAAAGGGTCACTTCCCAAGACAGCCTTGTACTGGACAGCAGATGGGAAGAGAAAGCGGGGAAGACCCAAAGAAACCTGGCGAAGGACGATGGAGAAAGAATTAAAGGAAGCAGGCCTGACCTGGAATACAGCCACCGCAAAAGCAGCCGATCGCAAAAAATGGAGATGTCTGGTGGATGCCCTATGTGCCTCAAGGCCCGAAGAGGATTAAGTAAGTCAGCGGTCTACTGTATCTGGTTTAGTCAAATTTGGTTGAACTGATTTATAGTGTATATCATTACACAAAGACCGTGGTTATTTTGGGGGCTAAAACAATTACAACAATCTTAAACGAGACTAATATGACATGTGATTGCTAATATGAATGCTGTTAAAGAATCTTAACTCGAAGCTACCAGAAACCACTGCATTCATTTGGATTTCCTAAGTTTCAACAAATTTGATCTTTGAGATTAATCATGACGATGATGGATTGACTTAACCATAATCTTTGTATGAAGGATCGTCTCAACTTTAAATAGCTACATACCTGTAACAGTAATAAAGCCAAACTAATGCATACCATCTACTCCTTCAGCCTTTAGTATAGACCAAAATTGGGAGACACAGAAGTATTGAACAAAAAACAGTCCACTCCGCTTAACTTCACACCCTCGGGAGCTCAGATTAGTGTGACGATTAAGCAGAGAAGCTAAAACTAGCATCTAAGCACCAGCTTTCATGTACCATTCATCTAGGATTCCCCACTGAGGTTTCGACAGGTTTGAGATCGTCATATTCAAGACATTAGACTGATTAGAAGCGGCGTTTTTTTGGGGTTTTTTTTGGTCTCTTTTTATTTTTATATTTTTATTGGAGGGGGGGGGGGGGGGGTGTGTTTGGAGCTTTTTCTTTTAAAATTTCTCTTTTTATTCATGTTTCATCGACAACAAAGTGTGACATTATTGTTTGTAAGAATGGTAATCGTGAAGCGTTGATTGTAGTAAAGGCTCGTCTCATCTGCATTGTAAATGTCATTAGAGTCGTACTGCTGAAGAAGTTGTTTCAAAACTTTATCACTCTCTATCACTGGCAGAAGAGACATCATCATAGTGTTTTTTGGAATGTTCTTTTTCAAGCACGACAATCTGTCGGCCTTTCCATCTCGAGAGCCAGCTTTCTGATGGGGAGAAAGACTTGCCTTAAGTTGATGCCTGTTCAGTCGCCTTTTGAGTGTATCAATGTGGGCATGGACCGTATAGAGATGAGACGCGAGTCGTTCCTGTAATCCTTTCTTATTGTTCACCGCCCAGTAGAGGAAAACAATGCACATGTAATAAATTGCAATCAAGTGGTCCGACAATGTAAACAAACACACGGCATTGGATGGACTGAGATCAAGTTTCACACTTTGTGATAGAGACAGCGAGTTCTGAGTCAATTAGCCCGTCGTGTCAGGTAATCCTTTGATGTCAGTTAACAAGCATTGAGCATCTGACCTAGTCGGGGTCAGAGGGACAGTGGAATTGCGTTGATGGGAAAGTTTTTTTTTCACGCATGACACTGATACGATATTTACGTGCCAAACTAGTTCAATGTGGAATGCATTTTCATTACCTTTTTTAATTGTATTTTTCAGATATTCTTCTCAATCAAGATAGAGTCAAAATGTAGTGATTAAGCGGAGAATTTGTGCGATTAACCGGAGTGATTATATTATAGAAAAAATTCCGTTTTTCGAGAATGTGTAGCATATAAGCGGAATGTGCAATTAACCGATGTGCGATTAAGCGGAGTGAACTGTAAAAGTGATGACATGTGTAGCAACAAAGGTTGTTTTTTTTTCTTACTCCTCTGTCTACTTGGCAATGATTGGGCTAGAGTTGATGGATTGTGCTTTGCGAATAGGCGAGCATCCTATGCAAAGGGTAGCATGTAAATTACCACTGTATGTTGCTATAGAAACAGATAAATTCTGAACTGCTTTGACATATTTATAACAACTTAACTTCTGTAAAATAAAAAGCAAAATAAGGAATCAGGAGAGGACCATAAGTAGAATCTATCTACTATCTTATGTGAAATCGATAACTGTACTGGTACTGGTACTGTGACTTGTCTTGTAACAAGATTAAACAATAATGAGCAAGATTAAAGATTGGATGCATGTCGATTCAAAGACCACAAATTCTAGACCTAATATTGTGCCCTTGAGGAAAACAATTTTCTCATTATCCCCACTTGACTCAGAAGTGAATGATAACCTGGATACGGGAGGTGATGGATGGGGTAACATTTTACAGTAGGCCTATTTTAGAGACTATTATTAGGCAGTTTAGTGAAAATTTCAATTATAAAGAACTTCTTTAAATTGGTATTAACAGAAGCAGCTTGCTGTGCTTATTCCAATGCTTTTTAAACTGTTGAGAAACCTCAATTGGTTCAAGAGTTATGAATTTTTAAATGAATATTTTTCGGGGTTCAAAACGGCCAATTTTACCATTGCAAAGTTGTGACGAGTCCATGACAACACAAGTAATAACAACTGCCTATGAAGACGTAACTTCGTCAAAAATGGACGGATTTTCATGAATTATAAATCAAAATATAGGTAGAATTCTATTCTTTCATTATTAACTGGATTTTTCTTTTATTGTCTTCTTTCTTCCTTTGGTGGTCATGAATAGGCATAACTTATGAACTACTACTGAGTACGTGAGAGTTTGACCTTGAGACTCAGCAATAGCAGCAATCTTCTCCTCGACATCCTTTAAACATTTGAAAGTATTCATCTGAATCAAAACAAAGTTAAATGAAGCAAAATATGAAAAGGAATAATATTTTGGAGTGAAAAAGATATATATTGGATCAATTCCTTGTTGCCTAAGTATGAAAAGTGAGGGCTTGAAGGAAGTCAGCACACTATAATTAAACAAACTGTAGATAAATCCGTTTTAATTATTTATTTTTTCTAAAATAAAATAAATGGGACTCTCAAAGAACTGTAAACAAACCGAACGTTAAAACGTTTTAAATGACTGACTGGTGGACCAAAAGTGGCTGTTGAAAGTTAAAATTTACCGAGAAAAGGACGGTCATCATATGACATGGATCTTTTTGATATGCCAACAAGATAACACAGACCGTTTATAATGTCCATCTAAATGAGATTATTGAAAGCTTAAAACAAAATGATGCTAAGTGGCATAAGTATTGTCGTGTAAAATTTAATGCCAACAAAATTAGGCGATTAGAATTAAAGAAATCTAAAAGAATTGCTCTACAAGAATTCCAAACTTCGTCTTTTGACATGGAGGAGTCACCGAATGAATATATTTCGCAACCCACGAGAATAATGAGACAACGTTCAAAATTAGAGATTGGCTATAATAAACAAACGTGCTTTTTAAAAAAACAACCATGGAATCGGGAGTACTCCATTCTGTAATGACAACAGATATGGAAGAAAATATTCGTGAAATAGCGTTATCTATAAAAGATTCTGATATGTTGTCATTTATTGCCGGAGGAGATTTAGTCGCTCAGGAGGCACACTACCGCCCTATACCATAAAATTTCTTATGCACGATACTTAAAAAAACTAGCTTTAAAAGATGTCACTGCTGATGATAATCATGATGTCACAGTTCTTGAAAGAAGTCGAGCTTTTGCTAACATTATATCTTTTATAGAAGAGAACCCTGCAACAAATGTGACGATCGACACGAACCACTGTGGAGCTTATTTCCAGAATTGTCAAGTCTCCCAAAAACTTATCAAATGTTCATGTAAGAGAGAATGTATCGGCACCCGATGCAAGTGTTTAAGGTCCGGTTTGCCTTGCACGGACTTATGTAGATGCGGGGTGTGTGTGTGGGGGGGGGGGGGGGGGGGGGGGGGAATGGGTGTTAGGTCAGTACAGTAATGAGTAAAATTCTCTCTCTCTCTCTCTCTGTCTGTCTCTCTCTCTCTCTTCCTCTCTCTCTCTTTCTCTCCGTCTCTCCCACTCACTCCCTCTCCCCCCTCCCCCTATTTTATCTACTAGTTAGGTTAGTACAGTAATAAGTAAAATTCTCTCTCTCTCTCTCTCTCTCTCTCTCTCTCTCTCTCTCTCTCTCTCTCTCTCTCTCCGTCGCTCCCACTCACTCCTCCCCCCCCCCCTCTCCCGCTTTTATCTACTAGTTACAACACAAAATAACCATCAGTTAGCTGCCATAAATGGTAACCGGTGTATTTAAACTTTCGGAGTGGCTATTCGTCAGTACTGACCCCCAGGCGCTGGCACCTGCGGGTCAGTACTGACGAACAGGCACCGGCGTCTGGGGGTCAGTACTGACTAATACTATTACTATTACTAGTACTGATGCCAATTGGTCAGTTCTGACCTGGCCATGGGCGTTGACGGTACCAAAATTATGGAAAAATGCCATTTTTTAAAATAACTTGCTCTACGACAAATAAATCAGCATTTCCTGTCCCATACTAGTCGCAGGTAAGCCCTTGTTTTCACTAAATCTTTTTGTCGGTTTACGTGAGATTTGTTTAATAAATATATCAATTAATTAAACAAGTGAAATTGTCCAATCCTGAGAAAAAGACCAAATTTGGTGTTGAAACGCCAAACTGGAAGCCCTATATTTCGGTTCATCCAACGCGCATGCTCACTGCACTGATGCGTGGCGCCAGAACTGAAAGTGAAAGCTCTTTCATTGTCTCGTCTTTCTTCATTCCTGTCATTTGAAATTCGGCTTGCTCGCATCTTACTGAGACAGGAAAAGTAGAAAACGGTAAGGGCTGCCTGAAGCCGGTGATCGTAAAATACTAACGAAAGAGTGAAAATGAAAGGCTTCGTATGGGAACAAAACAGACAATGGACGTTTCGGGTACAAACCCTTCATTAACACAACAATACACAAATAAACGTGGAAAACAAATAAAATATAATGAAAAATAACTTTATCGTCTGTACTCAATGGTGGTTGCAGTATGAATGAAATGTTAGCGTGGGTAGAGGATAGGGTGCCCAGGGGGGTGATCTGATTGATAAGAAAAGGTCAGCGTCAGGGAACAGAACCTTCCAGAAAATAATGGAAGATAAAAGACATATAAGTAGTAGTAGTAGTAGTAGTAGTAGTAGTAGTAGTAGTAGTAGTAGTAGTAGTAGTAGTAGTAGTAGTAGTAGTAGTAGTAGCAGTAGTAGTAGCAGCAGCAGCAGCAGTAGTAGTAGCAGTAGCAGTAGTGGTAGTAGTAGTGAGTGGTAGAAGTAGTAATAGAATGGACAAAGTATTATAAAAGAATCGTAACAGGAAATATTATATAACACATTTTCCTCTATTTTTCTTTAAATTAAGCTATAACGAAAATATACGGGGAAAAAAACAATAAAAACAAAATAACCCAAAGAAATAGAATGGACAACATAAAATAAAAACGAATCTTACGGTCATATCGTTGCCCCAACGGCATCTAACGCGTTAGAAATCAAACTTATCTAAGTGACCAAGTGTTACTGTGTGCCATCGGATAAGTTGGCCTGAGAGCCTGGAATTTTAATTTTAATTGTTTTTTTTTTAACGGTATACTTTTGGAAGTGACGAATAAGTGCGAAGAGGTCTTTGCACTGACGAACAGGTCCGATGTTCGTCAGTGCTGATCAATGGTGGGCGGTGGCACAGACCGAAGAGAGGTTGTCTGTGGGTGGTGGCACCTGTTGTTCAATACTGACCAATAGACACCAGGTTATTGGTCA
This sequence comes from Berghia stephanieae, assembly GCF_034508935.2. NCBI lineage: Eukaryota > Metazoa > Mollusca > Gastropoda > Nudibranchia > Aeolidiidae > Berghia > Berghia stephanieae. The sequence continues at coordinate 14,707,414 of NC_088365.1, read as the reverse complement.
GTACTGACCTCCAGGCACTGGCGTCTGTTCGTCAGTACTGACCCGCATGTGCTAGCGCCTGGGAGTCAGTACTGACCAATAGCCCTAGCCTTAAACTTTTAGAATGCACATTGTATTGTCATGGTTATTTCCTCGGATAAGTAATGCTATATAGGAAAAAAATAAAAGTGCTAAAAACGCACTGTTATGATAGATTGCCAGAATAGGTTCTATATCAGGTGTTATTTAGACGGGTCATAGCTACCTATATGCCAATTTTCAGGATTAAAACCCCAATGTGCACGGTTTTAGCCTAATTTTCCCTAATACAATGAATATGAAGAAAATATATATTTTTACGCAGTTATTTCCTTGTTTAATATAGCTGTAATAGGTAAAATCTAAGGCCTTAAACCGATACGTTATGATTGATTGCCAGAGTGGTTCTATATCAGATGTTTTTTCTATGGGTCTTAGCAACCTGTATGCAAAGTTTCATGCTTACAACCCGAATTTGCACGGTTTTAGCCTAATTCCCCCTACTATTGAGCGGTAAGTCTAAAATCGTGTTTTTTTTTGCGGAGAGTTAAACAAGTCGTGCGTCAAGTTTAATTCTTACCATAGAATTAAACGAATGAGAATACGTACGAAGCCTAAAAAGTGTCCACCAATGAAAGCATTCAGCGCCATTATATCTTGGGCTGGGAATGTAAGCATTACCATTCATTTGGTCTCGATGTCAACATAACGACACAAGAAAAACAACAAACAATATCAAAATCCACAATAAAATGATTCAGAACTGTTGCGTATATCTATGGCACAATGAAGCTGTCAAAAAATGAATGTGTGTAATCATGTATTATAATAACCTATAATGTGTTTTCCAACCACCACATCATCACTGTCACTACTACTACAACCACCATTACCACTTCATCACTACCGCAATTACTACATCCACCACCACTGCATCATTATCACTACCACTACACCACCACCACATCATCATCACCACTACAACGACCACCACTCCATCATAATCACTACCACTACTACTACACTATCAGTACCACCACAATTACAACCACCACCACCACATCATCATCACGACCACTACAACTGCAACAACCACTACCACATCATCATCACTACCTCTACTACTACAACCATCATCATCATATCTTGTCGCGCCAGTGAGTCAGCCAGTCCCGGGCAGTCTGGTTGCATTCCCTCAGGTCAGCATTGGTGCAGTGAGGTCCCAGCGAGCATTCGGACAGGATGTGGTCCATGGTCTGTCTGGGGTGACCGCAAGGGCATTCAGTGCCCGGTGAGATTTTCCATTTAAAGAGATTGGTGGCGGTGTTTCCCACCTTTGGTCTAGCTCTGTTCAACGCCACCCAGTCTTTTCTCTTGAGGTCTGTGCCTGCTGGGAGCTTTTCTGTTGGGGGCTGGAGGGCATCGTTTGCTGTCTTGTCCCATTCTACCCATTTGTCCAGGCGGAAGAATGCTGAGTGGTCTGAGTGAAGGCTCTCTATTGTGAGGAAGCTTTTCCTTGATTTGAGCCTGCTTTTGGGGCAATTGTGGTCATAAAGGGGGTGTCTACAACCACCACCACAATATCATCTCTAACACTACTACTACAACCACCAGTACCACATCATTATCACTACCACTACTACTACACCACCACCCGCACATCATCATCACTACCACTACTACTACAACCACCACAACCACATCGTCATCACTACCACTACTACTGCAACCACCGCCACCATATCATTACCATTACCACTATTACTACAACCACCACCACCACTACTACTACAACCACCACCACATCATCATCACTACCTCAACTACTACAATCACCACCACAATATCATCACTACCACTACTACCACAACCACTAGCACCACACATTATCACTACCACTACTGCACCACCACCAGCACATCATCATCACTACCACTACTACTACAACCACCACAACCACATCGTCATCACGACCACTACTACTACAACCACCACCACCATATCATTACCATTACCACTACTACTACAACCACCACAACCACATCGTCATCACTACCACTACTACTGCAACCACCACCATATCATCACCATTACAACTACTACTACAACCACCACCACCACATCATGATCACTACCACTACTACTACAACCACCACCACATCATCATCACTATCACTACTACTACAACTACAACCATCACCACATTATCATCACTACCACTACTACTGCAACCACCACCACCATATCATCATCATTGAAATATATTTTTTAAAAATTGAGCTTTATATAGTGCAATATCTACTAAATGTGCTCAAAGAGCTGTACAAGGGGTCCCTGGTCAATATTTAACATGTAGGACGGGACATGACGCCTGTGAGGCGATATTACATTTTTTCGGACAAAGACAACTCTGTTAACGGCCAGGTACTCATTTTACACCCGAGTACGGTGAGAGATTGTGAGTAAAGAGCCTTTTCTTAGGACTCAACTATGCGCCGAGCGCGAGGCTCGAACCCAGGACCTTCAGATCCGAAGGCGAGTGTCATACTACTAGCCACATAGCCGCATCATTACCACTACTACTACAACCACCACCACCACATCATCATCACGACCACTACTACTACAACCACCACCACCACTACCACCATATCATTACCATTACCACTACTACTACTACAACTACAACCACCACCACATCATCATCACTACCACTACTACTACAACCATTACCACCACCACATCATCGTCTGACCTTATTGCCTAGGACGTAATCATTAATAGAATGTTGTGTGGTTTTGACCGTGAAGAAAACCTTAAGAAGTCACATTTATATCATTTTAGAGACATCGTTTTGAATAATTTTAAGTTAAACGAGCGAGCAGAAAGTTATTTTCTTAGATTTCATGAACGGCCGATCAGCGCTTGTTTACTATAGTAACGCGATTCCCAGCCCATGTCTCAATGGCGGATATTTTTCTCATCGAGGCCGCTGGTTGGTTAGCCAATAAGAGCACCGTACGGTTTCCATTGGGTAAATTCCTTGATTCTTACATATCTTGTGTCATTCAAATATTTAATAGTTGAATTTTATGTCTCCGAAGTTTAAATAATGTCGCCCAACGGGTTTTTATGTTCTTAATTAAGCTTTAAAAATTGCATTGATTTCAAAAGAGAATAACTCGAGTTATAGTGATCCGATCGACTTCAGAAAAAGACTGTTTCGTAGTTTAGCTTCTCCTCTTCAAAAAGATGTATCTGAAGTAGTAGTACGATCCGAAAAACGAAACAAAAATTGCATTTGTTTCCGACCACTCCCGCAGGTCGCTTCCACGGCCGGTCACAAAAACTCAATGGGTGGCTGATCGCCGATTCAGCTAGCGGCTCGCGCTCTCGCGAAACTGCCTACTATTATGACTACTGCATGAAATAGAAATTTTGTTCCATGTAATAATAATACGGAATACTCGAGTGAAAATTATACATCATAAATTTATTTATCAAAGAGTAAACACTTGTAAAACTTAACCATTAATTAACTTTGGCATAATGAAAAAATATACAATGTGAAATTTAATAAAATACAGTCATGTTATCTCATTTTATTGTTTTTATTTATTTTTCAATTCTTTTCTGTTTTTTTTTTTCTTTTCTTTGTTTAGGAGTCGGGTGACATGGGCTATGATTTTCAGTGGAAAAATTGCTCTGCATCAAACTACAATTTTCAATTTGCTATCACAGATTCACATTTATTTGTATCAAGAATTCCATTTATAAAAAAGCTGTGTTTCACAATATAAATCACACATTACGTCTATAAAAAACACAACAAAATCCTTTAAACTATATGAGAATCATAACTTATCATATTTACAAGTGTAATTCAATCATCATGATTTGCCTTCCCTCTCTACTTTATCACGTAAATGTTTCAATTTGATATCACAAGAATTGGAATCACATCTATCGAAAGCTTTCTTAAGCCTGTATTTGGCAAAGTGGACGTACAATTCGTCGCAAATTGGTCTGATTAGAGGCAATTCAGTGAAAGTCGAAAGAAATCCAAGTCCACAGGCTCTATACATGTGTCTTATGGCATCACCTCTTGTGTATATCTGTCAGTGAAAATAGAATAAAAAAGGGTAGCTTATTGTTAGTTTTGAATTTATATTTTACCTATATATTTATTTTACCGTGATCATGAAATATAAGTGTCCATTTAAAAAAAAAAAACATTTCAATATTCAAGCAGCCCTTTACATAGTTTGGCTCAATGCCAGCTATTATTTAAGCATGTCAAAACATTATACTATTTTAAATTCGAATACACGTACCTTATTACAAAGTGTTTGTTTTTGGTCACAAAAACACCACAAATACAGATTGCGGCCAAAGAATTTCATTTGACTTTAAATATCAATGACGTCTGACTCTTTTGATGGATTGTAAAACTGGCAGATCACCTGACTGTCTGAATACAATTTTCAATTTGCTATCACAGATTCATGTTCATTTGTATCAAGAAATCAGTTGATAAAAAAGCTGTGTTTCACAACATAAATTACACATTACGTCTATCCAAACAAACAAAATCCTTCAAATTATATGAGAATCATAACTTATCATATTTACAAGTATTTAGGAAATCAGGTGATCTGCCAGTTTTATTTTCACAAATATCTCTTTTAAAATAAGAGTAGGCCAAACGGGTCTTACCTTTCCATCTGGGCCAACAACATGCATCTCCTTCATGGCATCTTCATAAGACACACCACCCCAAAACTGAGGATCATAGTCAGGGGTGGAAATGTCAACAAATTCAATGTTGTCTCTGTTCTTAGTCCATTTCTTCAGGGCTGAAATTTCAATGTGACAGATTTTACATCCTCCATCGTATAGTACCTGAAAAAAAAGTAAATCAATGAACCAATCAGCAAAATTTGCAAAATTTAATTTGGAAAAAAATAAAAATAAAAGTATTCAAATCTGATCTTTAAGTAAGGCTTTGAGGTCTCATGGCATCTGCATTGTATCCTGTAGGTTGAAGGTTTGAATCATGCTGTGGGCTGAATCTTTGGAAAGGGCCCTGAACTCACATATTCTCGTCACACTCAGATACACTCTTTTCACATCCAACACGTTCACTGATGCTATTGATTTGGGACCCTTGTAAAGTGCTTCGAACACATTTCGCTGGCTGATATTATTGAGCTGCGTAAAAGCTCCTTTTTTTATTAATAAAAAAATATATCATAATATCTGTTTTGATTGCATAGCTGACCATTTCGGTTCATTATGGTGGATTTTAATGTTAGTTATCCTCCGATTGTAGTGACTGTGAAAGGGAGAATAAATACATACAACTATTTTTCTTTTTATTAACTCTCATGGTGGTATACAGCGTTACGATTTCTTTATATAACATGATGGGTAAATTCACACAATGTTATTATTGCAAGAGTATTCCACAACAATACAGCTGAAATGGGGTCATGAAACATGCTGAAGGGATTAATAAAGAGAGCAGAACATTGAAAAAAGAAAATGGCGCAGATGATGTTTATTATTATTATCATCATCCTCCTCCTCATCATTATTATTATAATTATTCTTATTATTATTGTTGTTATCATTATCATTATTATTATTATTATTATTATTATTATTATTATTATAGTTCACTCCATTTAATCGCACACTCTGTATAAGCTACACATTCCCGAAAAACAAAATTTTTTTCTTTATAGTCTAATCATTGCTCTTAATCGCACACCTTCTCCATTTAATCGCTACACCTTGTTTTCATCTTGATTGGAGAAAAATATCTAAAAATGACACCAAAAAGTAATGAAAATGTGTTTCTCATCTAACCATGTTTGCATGTTAATCTCGTATAATGTGTGAAAAGCTTTCCTGTAATAGCGATTCCACTGTCTCTCTGACCCTGACTAGGTCAGATGTGCAATGCTTGTTGACAACAATAGGCTAATTGATTCAGCACTCGCTGTCTGCATCACTAGGTGTGAAACATGATCGCAGTCCACTCAATGCCAGGTGATTGTTTACATTGTCTGATCACTCGATTGCAATTCTCTACCTGTACATTGTTTTCTTCTACTGGGCCGTTAACAGTAAGAAAAGATTACACCAAAAAACAAGTGTCTCATGCCATCTTTTGAGTGATCCATATGGTCATGTCCACATTGATACACTTAAAGATAAAGGTGAGTCTTTTGAATTGTTTACCCATATGTTCATTTAATGAATAAAGCCGACAAATAGATTTATAGAAATCAAAATTTAAACAGTGAATTGCCTTTTTTTGGAAAAAAGAAACACCAAAAAGACTGCACCATGTTATATAATCATACTTAGTTGAAAACAGCCAATATAGCAACACCATATGGACCTGGCAACTAAAATACCAACTTCCCCTCAGTTGTGAATAAACATGGTTGATGACTAGACCACATTTGTTTTGTTTGTCATTCATAGTACCACACTCAAATCATAACATGGTGTCAGAAGATACAGATAAGTAAACCCTTGCTTCAGAAACTCCACTAGTATATTACATTTTCTTTGAATCAATATTTCATCGAGCTATTTCTTCTACCAAAACTAGTTCCTGACTAAAGTTCCAAACCCAAAGATGGACTCCATAAAACCGAGTCCCATGAATTTTGAAAGTGGGTACATTTCAGAAAACTGGCGAAAATGGTTGCAGCATATGAAATTACTGCTGACTGGCCCATTAGCAGAGAAAAGCAAAGAACAAAAGAGTAGCTACTTCCTGCTCTATATTGGTGAAGATGGGCGAGATATTTACAACTCCTGGAACACCGAGGAGCAACTGACAGTAAGTGAAATGATAGAACGATTCACAAGGTATTGCCAACCAAAGAAAAACGTTCCAATGGCCCGCTACAAGTTCAATTCCAGAATGCAGGCAACTGAAGAAATGGTCGATCAGTTTATTACAGATTTGAAGATTCTGGCCAACGATTGTGAATTTGGAGAAATAAAAAATTCACTCATCAGAGATCGCATCATATTTGGGACAAATGATACCAGAATAAGAGAAAGACTACTTCAAGAGGGAGATGCAGACTTAGAGAAGGCAAGTGACATCGCAAGAGCAATGGAGACATCAAAACAACAGATTAGTAAGCTTCAACAAACAACAGTGTACACCTTAAAAGAAAAGAGTAAAACCAAGCCAGATGAAGAAAGACAGAAGGCAAGAACACATCTAAAGCAGAATTACAAACAATGTCAGAAATGTGGCGGGCAGATGCACCCTTTGACCAATGTCCTGCCAAGAATAAGATTTGCAACTATTGCGAGAAACCGCACCATTTCAAGAAAATGTGCAGGAAATTAAAGTACGATAACAACAGAAAAAACACGAACAATTTTGAACTTGAAGATGAAGACGAAGACTTACATTTTGAAACATTGCAAATACAGAGCCTCAAAGACGAAGTATTCACCTCAATAAAGATAAAACTTAACGAGAAGAAGACTGCTACTTTAAAGGTGAAAGTTGATACCGGTGCACAAGGCAACGCCCTTCCACTAAGAATCTACAAAAACATGTACCCAGATGATGTCGACAAAGAAGGATTACCAAAATCACTCCAGCCTTCCTCAAGAACATTGATAGCATACAGCAGTCACCAAGTCAAACAATTTGGAACAGTTACTTTTCCCTGTTCGAGTAAAGACAAATACCAAAATGCCTTATTCTATGTCACAGAAGATGAAGGAAACGCAATCTTAGGACTGCCAACAGCTCAAGCACTCAATCTAATCACAATTAATTGCCAACTTAAAAATGAAAATTGTGAAGAGAAGATCAAGAACAGATTTCCAGATAACTTCAATGGTATTGGCAAATTCCAAGGCCAATATCACATCAACATTGACAAAAGTATTCCACCAGTGATACATGCTCCAAGAAGAGTCCCAATTATCCTGAAAGACCGAATAAAAGAAGAATTGGACGAAATGACAGAAAAAGGAATCATCAACAAAATCAAAGAAGGTGAACCGACGGCATGGGTCAACAGCCTTGTCTACAGAGAAAAATCTAATGGCAAACTAAGACTATGTCTTGACCCGAAAGATCTAAACAAGGCTATACTGAGAGAACATCATGCCATTCCAACACTTGAAGAAATCATACCGAAACTCATGGTGCCAAGTATTTCTCCATACTTGATGCAAAAGCTGGATACTGGAACATTGAACTGGACGACGAATCCAGTTACCTGACAACCTTCAATACCCCTTTCGGCAGATACAGATTCTTGAGAATGCCATTTGGTCTGAAAATGAGCCAAGACATTTTTCAAGCCAAGATCGATCAGACGTTTGAAGGATGCAAAGGCGTGATTGGAATATCAGACGATATTGTGGTACATGGGGAGACAGAAGAAGAACATGATGCCAACCTCAATGAGATGTTAAAAGATTACACGTTTGAATGAATCAAAAAGTGCAAATAACAAAAAAGTCATTATGCTCATATGCTCAAAGATGGTATAAAACCAGACCCTGCAAAAGTAGCAGCTCTCAAGAATATGAAGCCACCACAAACGCCCCGAGAACTACAATCATTCCTAGGACTGACGACATACATGAGCACATTCATTCCAAACACCAGTGACCTTACTGCACCTCTAAGAGAAATCCTGAAAAAAGACAGCGATTTTTGTTGGAATGCTACAATATGCAAGAAGCTTATGACAAAATCAAAGAGGCTATATCTGAAAAAGTAACACTTGCATACTTCGACAGCAGGAAATCAATCACGGTCCAAGTAGATGCATCACTGAAAGGGTTAGGGGCCACACTTCTACAAGAAGGTCTCTCTGTTGCATTCGCCAGCAAATCCCTCACGGATGAGGAAACAAGATATGCCAATATAGAGAGAGAAATGTTGGCTGTCGTTTATGGCTGCGAGAGATTCCACACCTATCTATATGGACAACAATTCATTGTGAAAAACCCCTTGAGTCCATCCAACTCAAACATTTGAAGGCAGCACCACCCAGATTGCAACGAATGCTGCTTAGAATTCAGCCATACAACTTGAAGATAAAATATGTTCCAGGCAAGGAAATGGCAATTGCAGACCCACTGTCAAGAATCTCTCCACAAGAAATGAACCTAAATGCTCTCAAGCATACAGTTTTCACTGGATGGCCAGAGAAAATTCAAGATGTTGACTACCTCTGCAGACCCTATTGGAACTACAGAGATGAAATCAGCATAGAGGAAGGTATTTTGCTAAAAGGCAGAAGAGTTATCATACCCAAAACATTACAGAAAGAGATCCTTGAAACACTCCATAAACCACACCTGGGGGTTGAAAAAACTCACTAAGGGCACGAGCTTCAGTGTTTTGGAGAAACATAACCAGAGACATAGCAGAAATCACGAAAGAGTGTAAAACATGCCAAGCTTACCAACCATCTCAAAGGAAAGAACCTGTCATCCCTTCTGAAGTTCTACCCCATCCATGGCACACAATAGGTACAGACCTGTTCTACCTCGATGGAGAAGAATACCTTTTGGTTGCAGATTACTTCACAAAGTTTCATTTTGTAAGGAAGATTCCGCAAAACCAAAGCACTAGCCAAAAAATAGTGACACTAACGAAACAAATCATTAGTGAACATGGGATTCCTGTAACCATAAGATCAGACAATGGTCCTCATTTCAGCGGGAATGCATACAAAAATTTTACACAAAATTATGGAATCCGCCATGACACAAGTTCACCTCACTATCCACATAGCAATGGATTCATCGAGAGCCAGGTGAAAATAGTGAAACGTACACTCAAGAAAGCACGTGAAACAGCATCAGATCCATTCATGGCCATGTTAGCTCTCAGGACAACTCCGATTGACAATAACACTCTATCACCTGCACAACTACTCTATGGCCGACAACTGAAAGATGATTTGCCAAGAAAAGAATCTCGTGCTCCAGACCTAGAAGAAACCAAATGCCATCTTGAGAATCGGCAGAAAACCCAAGAACACTACTACAATAGATCAACGTATCAACTCCCAAAAATTATCAATGGGACAGCCAGTAACCTACCAAAACAAATCGACCAACAGATGGCAACAAGGTATCATAATGCAGAAAGACAAACATCCCAGATCGTACCTTGTCAGAACAGAAAACGACAACATCATTCGTCGAAATAGGCACCATCTACGTCCATTGCCAAATCCAAATACAGCAAGACCGATATCAACATCTAGTGCCAATCATCAGATGGTACAGACAACGGCAGCACAGGTCGAGCTCCCATGCTCACCTGTGCCCGAACAGAACAAGCACGAGCGCTCTTCTGTTCCACAGACTTACAAATGATAGGCATGGCCATTTAGCATGAAATATGATTGTGAATACGACCACTAACACGACAGACTTGCAAACACTAGATGCAAATATACACTAAAATAAGCCGCTAGGCATGGATAGGTTTTACATTATCATAATTCAGTCAGTAGTTTAGAAACAGAGGAAACATCTTTTCACAGAAGAATAAAATGAAAAACGTTGACTATAACCTCAACATTATAATGTTGTTGGAAAGGGGGATGTTATATAATCATACTTAGTTGAAAACAGCCAATATGGCAACACCATATGGACCTGGCAACTAAAATACCAACTTCCCCTCAGTTGTGAATAAACATGGTTGACGACTAGACCACATTTGTTTTGTTTGTCATTCATAGTACCACACTCAAATCATAACACACCACATTGTGTCTCATCATAATTTACCATCATTACAATTACAACAATGGCTTCCCCAAAGCGCAGAGATCTCACTATTCAACCAAAACTTCAATTGATTTCAGATGCAGAATCAATTCCAAAGCAAATGCATGGCAAGCTATCTACAAAGACCAGTGTATCAAGAACCCAAGTCTCTCGTTTGCTAAAAAAACAAGGTTGATGATACAGTCAAAGTGAGTAATGGATTAAATCTGGGAAGTAACTGACAGAGAGATGGTGAGCGAGGTGTCGTTGAAAACACCTTAGTCATGTGGATGGGTGATAAGTGAAATAAAGCACTAAACTGTCTGAAGACCTAATCAAGCAAAAGGTGACTGAACTGGCATTAACTCAAGGCACGTCCTTCTCCCCATCAGAAGGCTGGCTCTCGAGATGGAAAGGTCGACACAATGTCGTGTTTAAAAAAAGAACATAGTGAAAAACACAATGCTGATGCTTCATGATTGCTTTTCTTACAAACACTAATGTTACTTTTTTTTTGTCGACAAAATATGAAAAAGAAAAAAACAAAACAAAAATTTAAAAAGAACCTCCCTCTCCCCCCCAAACAACCCCACCAAAAACACACAAAAAAAGAAACAAACAAAAAATCCCTTCTCATGAGGTCATATCTTGCACATGATGGTCCAAAGGCTCGCAGAAAACTCACAGAGGACGGTCCTATATGAATGGCACATAAAAGCTAGTGCTTTGATGCTATTCTTATCTTCTTGCTTAATCGCACACTCAGCTTAATCAACACGCTAACCCAAACTCTGAGGGTGTGCGATTAATTGAAGTCGACTGTATCACCATCATTATTAACATCATCATCAACATTATCAATAATAATAACAACATGAGCTAATTTACTATACTATTTTGATAATGTTAAGATGATCGTGTATAGTTTATCATCATCATGTGAAAAATTACATACATGTATCTTGCTGTTCCTCTTTTCCCCCTCTTTGTTGTATTATATTCAATTAATTAAGAAATCAAAGTGTTAAATTTTTTTTCGTGTTCTTGTTTTGGTTTGCTAGCTTTTTTCTTGTGTCTTATACATGCTCGGCCCAATTTCATGACAGGACCTAATAGAGTGGCATGTTGCGAATTTCATGGCAGCTTTTTTCACAAATTGTCAAAGTGACATCACAAGACATTATTTGAAATTCGACCATGGAGTTGAGTTTCAACACGACTTGTTGTAGTATTTGTATCGTTTTCTTTTGGTTCATTTAGTTTTATGTAGAGCTTAAGGTTTCGCCCAAAAAAACAAACTGGTTTAATGCTGATCCTCCTGCCCACCCAATCATATTAAATATGTATATAATACTTCCTTTTTATTTTGCACCTATATATTTTTTAAAAATCCAATGTTATCAGAATACAAATGGGTCTGAAATAATAGGCAAAATGCTAAAGTTACTGTTTGAAGCTTGGTGATACTGACAAAAAACTTTTAAAAAATCCCCACCAATATTGGACAGCAGTTCCTGAAACTAATTCATACACACTTCCTATAGAATCACAAGCTACATAAAACTATCAACAGAAATACCATAAAAATAAGCTACTCTTGTATGCGCAACATGGAAGAAATAATTTCAAGCCACAACAAACAAAATATTAAAAAACCACTGACAAGAGCAAAACCCACCCATCATAACATGTAACTACAGAAAGAAGGAGCATTGCCCATTAAACAAACAATGTTTAGAATCAAGCCTAATATACCAAGCCCCAGTCACCGAAACTAAACAAACATTCAGGAAAAATATGTAGGACTAACGGAAAATAATTTCAAAACAAGATACAACCTCCACATCTCAACCTTTAGAAACACCAACAAAAACACATCTACAAAGCTCAGCGAACATATTTGGAAATTTAAAGACAAGCTAGACCACAGCATTTCATGGAAAATTCTATCTAAGACAACAGGATATACACCATCATCAAAACAATGTAGCTTATGCCTGGAAGAAAAATACACTATAATTAAACAACCTCGCGAAGCCACACTCAACATGAAAAAAGAGATTACAACAGCTGTCTGCATAGATGAAAGCATCTACTAATCAACTATAAATCTACGGAGCCACGATGTAGACTGACTCCAACATCGTGGTAAATATTACAATAATAATTCGCTCCATTTTTACATGTCAAGCACTATTCGTACTGTACTTGTATCTAACACGATTAAAAAAAAAATATAATTACGTCAGTACTGTACTTGGGAGAAATCCCAAATGTGTCCACAACTTACATTACAAACAATAAATTTATATAGTTGTTCACTTGGAATTAAAGTTTTTATTTATCCAAAGACAAAAACAATATTAAAAAATTGACGTCGAGAAGCCACTAAAACGAGTTTTAATTATTTTATTCTAGTCGAGCAAAAGTTATACGATCATCTTGGGTAGCAACCAATTGCTATTTTCCGTTTCACACTATAGACTATAGAAACCAGGGTAAACTCCGGCTCCATGGGCCTAATGGCTCACACAGATTGATGAGTTTATCTTATCCAGACTAGCTCAGGGACAGAGTTTATCTTAAACGTTTTAAATTACTAATGATTTGGTGCTGAAAAACCGGGACCGGCCTAAGAGTTTATTTTAAGCTAACTAAAACTGCCAAGGTGAGCCGTTCTTTGTAATGTATGTGGCGGACGTATTTGGATTTTCTCCCTATGACATTTTTCTTTTATCAACCTTTGATGTAAAAGAAGTGTTTCCTTTTGAGTTTGTGTTCGTTGAGCTTGAGCAGACCAGAGAAGGTGAAACAATTTTCTTATTTTCATTGAACTTGAATAGGGCCACACGAAATAAACTTGGTTGTTTAACATCAGTCCATTTTCCGAGCCCTCTCGTAATTATTAACGGCCTTAGGTTGAGGGCCATGTTTCCAGAGTTTCAGGGAATTTTTCTATCCCTGAGTTACTTTAATTGGAATAATGGATGCACATAATGTAAGTGAACAAATTAATTTTCTTGGTCGTCAAGAATGTTTATTTATCCGGATTGCGTAAGGCTGAAAATATAGCAGCATACTTTCTTACAGTTCAGCAAGCAGTAACAAAATCATCAACTAAGAAGTAAAAAGAAATGTTGACCATTATGTTAATATATATACCATTCGAGCTTAAAGTGTTCAAACAAATAATGAATTAAATCGTAAGTTGCATATTCTTCTCGGGTCTTTTTCCCCTCTCTTTCTTTCTTTATTTTTTTTTAGGGGGAGGAGGTTAACAACATGACTGAAATCGAGAGTGTCCGTTGGTGTAAATACGAAATCTATAATTCACGAATAAAACATTTTAGTGTTAAAAACTGTTTTCATAAACCAACTTGCAACATTCAATATCATAAATCTTAGATCTCGGTGACAAGTCAATCATAACTCGTCAGATTTTCTCTCTACTCTCTACATCACGTTATCACATTTTATTCTCTGTGCAAACCAAATCACAACGCGGGCATAATTTGCTTTAAAGTTAGAGGATCCCTCCAGGATGAACGAATTGCCTGGTATGGATGACAATAGAAACAGGCTTTCGTTATCACCAAGCCCCTCCAGGTAGAATCTAAATCTGACTAAGAAGAGTTGGAGATAGATAAAATATACATGGAAAACTCGATACTACCGCAAACTCGGGGACCCAAATAATTTTTGGGGTTTGGGAGGGGTAAAATTGAAAAAAAAAAGTCCTGTAGGGGGTTTGGGAGGGGAGAGACTTAAAAAAAAAAAGGTTCCCCCCTCCCAAAATTATTTGGGTCCCCGAGTTTGCGGTAGTACAGATACCTCTGTATAGAGCTTTTAGACGATGTAGTCTCCTTTGCTCCTCCTCATCTATTAATGATTGGACCAATTCTTATAAACTGAACTTGTTTCCTAGGATGTTACTTATCTCCAACTCTGCTTTGAATTTATTCAAATTTTTTGCTGAAATACTGATACTGTGGTTTCTTGCCGTTTATTCCAGTTATTAACAATTCTCTAGCTGTGGCTATTTTTAAAGTCCCGTAAAGATGGTTCTCGGGGCTATTTTTACAATCTCGTCCAACCTTTGCGTTTATTATTATAAATGATAGCATTTTTATATGTAACATCATGCTTTGGAGTCTCTTGTACTTGTACTGTTTGATTTTTTAGCTTAATCCTTATCATAAAAGTAAGCTCTATTTCTCGTCTTCACTCTTGTCCTCTTTTGGGGCATAACAAACAATTACTGCATATTTTAAGTTGAACTTGCCTTGAGCAATCATTCTCCCATTGAGTCTATATTGCTTAAAAAAAAATAGGTACCTAATAGACGAGCAACGCCGTTTAAATGTAAAAATAGCCCAGAGAACCATCTTTACGGGACTGTAAAAATAGCCACTGCGTAAAATATAAATAATTATCAAGTACTAGAAGTTCTAGAGGGTAAGAATAAGACTGACTTTACAACTCTAACACACAGTTTCAATTTTGCGGCTGTCACAGGATGGGAAGGGGTACAAACTAATTAAAATTAAACATCTTGTTGAAATAGGTACCTACTTTGTTAAAAAATTCAAGTTGGATTGAGACTCAAGACTCAATGAACCTCTATAATTATAAATCTTAGATCTCGGTGACCAGTCAGTCATAATTCGTCAGATTTTCTCTCTCTCTACATCACTTTATCACATTTTGTTCATTGTGCAAACCAAATCTCCTTGTCAACACAGGCATAATTTGATTTAAAGTTAGAGGATCCCTCCAGGATGAACGAAATGCCTGGTATGGATGACAATAGAAACAGGCTTTCGTTATCACCAAGCCCCTCCGAAAAATGTACTTCTATATTTTTAAAAAACCCTTCTATTTGCCTTTGTTATTTACTGATGGACTTTGTGACCTGAAACTGTTGCATTCCCGGTAGTAGTAATAGTAACCACAGTTTGAAGAAGGAAACTGTTATGGTTTGGTCACAATGTGAGCATGAAGGTTTGTGCAGAACGGTGATGGAGGGTACCTCTGAAGGAGGAAGAAAAAGAGGAAAACAAAGGAAAGTTTGGATGGACAATATCAAGGAATTGATAGTAATGAAGATAAAGAAACTCTTGGAGAAGACCAACAATAGAGAAGAATGGCGGAAAGTGGTGAATCTGCATCCCGTGTATCCCCCTGATGATCATGGGATTAATGAATGAATGAATGAGACTTTGTTTGGGCATAAGAGCCACGTTACGTCTGATATCATTTACAATAATTTCTGAAGTAGTATAAAGGTATTGATTAATCAGAATTGTAAGAGTAAAGATTATGAAAATGTCTTGTCATTTTGGTTCAGTTAATAAAAGAATCCAGATTTTGTAATGAAAATCTTTTTTTATTGAGACTCGGTCAGCAGCGCTTTATAAGCACCTCAAATTAGTTTACTAGACCTCAGTTTTTGTTTGTATTGTTAATCTGTCCCCGAGGTTTTTTACCATTTCAAACGCCAAAATTTGCCATAAAAAATTGTAAAATTTGCCATCAAAATATTAAAATATGCCAAAAAATTGTCGCTAGTTTTACAAAAATCAAACAATTAATATTAAAACAACATGTACGTTAAAAAATTGACACAAATAGGGCATTTTGTAGAATATTGATGTCACAACATGTCAACATGAATTTATTTACATTTTGAATGGTTTGAAATATTTTTATAATAATAATAATAGCCATAGTAAGTAAGTAAGTAAGTAAGTAAGTAAGTAAGTAAAAAAAAGAAGGAAGTAATAACAATATTTTATGAAATATTTAGCTTCTTAAAATTTGGGAAATCAAAGTGAACAATCGCATAAAAAATTCAAAATTTGAATAACTAATTAAGGAGAGGAAAAAACTAACTATTCACAAGGAAAAAGGAACAAAATCCATTTTCAAATGGGGGCACATTAAATTTGTATTCTCTACCTACTATCCAATTTTGAGCATTATTATCATTGCTTTATATTTCAATATAGGCCTAATGGGTTTATGAATGAAAAACATGGAAAAAAATCATGAAAAATCATAATCATATCATGAAAACTTAGTGCAACTTGTGGCTAAAAATGAAATTGCATTTCATGAAAAATATTTCAATAGAACACATTTTGTTTACATAAATGATAAATGTGATAAATTTCTTAGGAAAAGAATTAAACTTTGGAAGTAAAATTTTTGAATGCAATAAAATAAAAATAGGAATTGGGATTATGGGATGAAGGACGTGAGAGCTCTTCAGTAAAAAGAAAAAAAAAGGCGAAAAACAAAACTTGGGATCTCCAATAGCCTAGGCTAGGCCACAGAGCTGGGAGGCTAGGCCTCGACATGTTTGTCCGTTATTTAGTGCCAATTTTAGATGCTAGCATTGAAAGTCGCCGTCTTTTCACAATTTTTCATAGCTTTTGCTTTTTTTTAAAACAAAAAATCGTCAATTTAGCCTAAAAACGACGAAAATTGCGGCTTTTGGCGGCCAAATAAAAATTTGCAGCTTTTTGCGGACAAGGGTGAAATTTATGGCCGCAAAAAACTGCAGGGACAGGTTAATGGCATAAATTTTTATACAAATTTTATTCGTTTATTTTACTTTTTAAAATTTTCGATTTAAAGGAATAATTATATGATAAAACTTATACTTTTAAAGCGCTGCTGAGCTTCATGATATAACAGCAACAGCACTATATAGATTATTTTTGCTTTGCGTTAACATCACTAACCCCTTGTCAAATTACTCTGAACAGGCATTTTATTGTTAAGAGTGACTATTCATTTTAAACCACAGGGAAAGCAATGCAAGTAACTTAGAGGATGATTTAGACCTCTCAAGTCCCAACTCTTCATTTGACAAGACGACTGACCATAAAGATAGTGGGAGTGGAAATCATTCAGACAAACAAGGTGAGGTGAATGTTATATAATCTCCATTTTCACCTGGAATTACTGAATTGTTTTGACCAAAAATATAAGGAAGTTGGCACCATAAATATTGATAAATATTTAATTTTAATCAGTTTTCCTATGATATTATTGATATTATTGAAGTATTTAAAAACAAGGTGCACAAAGAAACATATTTGTAAGAGTTGTGTTTGTGATCATCTTTTCATAAATTTGTCATTAGAAAATATGTGCCTTTTTCAGAACAATGAATCTATTGACAACATTCCATTTAAGTTTTGTTTGCAAATTTTAATTTGTTTAATATGACAGGACCTAAATGTTGCCCAGGAAGTTACCAAACATTTTATTTTATTTTTTAAAAAACTGTCCATCGACTCATTTTGACTAAGACAGTCTTAGTCTTAAGCTTCGGTGAATTATAATTTCAAAATCTTTAATATAACTTTAAACTCAGAATATTACTTAAGGTTTTTTTTCGGGAAAAATACACACAAAAGTAACCACCCTCATTTCATAGGTACATCCATTTATGGTTTACTGAGCTCATAAAAGACTAATAAAATCTCATAAAGAGACTCAAAAAATCATCTTAAGATATCCTGTAGTAGTTGTAGTCTTTTTTGTTGTCGGATGGATAATATACCCTCATGACTTCTTTTATATTTATGTAATAAAATGTCACATGGTATCAAATCATTTGAGTACGCTAATTGAAACACTCCAGAAACCAAAGAGCGCATTTTGTAATTTTTGGAAGAGCTTTTAAACTTTAATCATTTGTGAATATTTTAGTTTATTTCATTCATGCTCAATCATTATTCATTATTATA
This sequence comes from Berghia stephanieae, assembly GCF_034508935.2. Classification (NCBI taxonomy): domain Eukaryota; kingdom Metazoa; phylum Mollusca; class Gastropoda; order Nudibranchia; family Aeolidiidae; genus Berghia; species Berghia stephanieae. The sequence continues at coordinate 14,688,842 of NC_088365.1, read as the reverse complement.
GATGCAAGTCCAAAGTCGAGTCGAGAGAACACTCCTGAGAAGAGATTTTCAGAAAGAGATAATTCCTCATCAGACAGGGAGAAAACGCCAGATGAAGGAAGTGAGAAGACTAAAGTGTCTGAATCATCTGATGAGCTAAAACCATCCACATCCAAGGAAGCCCCATCCACCTCTGCATCCACATCTGCATCGGCATCTTCATCACCCCAGAAAAGGAAGAGCACAGAATCTGATGAAGAGTTGAAACAAGCCATAAAACGAATTAAAAGGCAGGATGAGGAAAGGATGAAAATGCAGTAAGGATTTATGCATAATAATAATAATAATAATAATAATAATAATAATAATAATAATAATAATAATAATATTAATAATAATAATAATAATAATAATAATAATAATAATAATAATAATAATAATAATAATGATCATGGTAAAGAGAAAAATCAAGCTTTTATATACTATCAGACAAAAATAAGTATAATCTTACATGGAACTGTTGAGTTAAAAGTTTATACCATTTAAAAGGATTTTCAGTCCAGCAATTTCAATATGATATTTTAATGTAAAAAGGAACTCTGGCCTTTTTATGCAAATGTCAGAAATAGGAGGTAACAGAGAAAACAAACACAAGATTCAAAGAGATTTTATTTAAAGCAATTCTAGTTTTATTATTGTGACCACCAATTGCATCTTTTAAACTGCAAACACAGCATCTCATGGAAGATGTCAGGTTTTCAATCAATTCGATTGAAATGACCTCCCATATATCAACCAAAGTTTGAAACAATTTCTCTTTTCATATGGTCCTGCAGATCCATATCATCTCCACTACAATTACCACTTAACCACAAGCACATCATTATCTCTATGACCACTACTACTACAACAACCACCACATCATCCCTACCACCACTACTACTACTACCACATCTGTCACCACATCATTACCTCTAAAACCACTCCCACTACAACTACTACCTCAGCATTTACCACTACCATCATTATCTCTACCTATCATCACTACATCATCAACTCAACAACCACTGTTAAAACCACTACCACCACATCATTATCTCTACCATCACTACTGCAAAATACCACATTATCATCAGTACCAACAAGCCATATGATTAAAAGAACATTTTTTGGGGTATTTCTTAATGTCAAAAGCGGGCTTGGGGTGGATAGTGATGGTGTCTGTTGATACTGTTTCAACTTAAAATATGATAAAATCTTAGTAGTTAAGATTTTTTTTATGTGGAAGTTCCTGTTTCAGCTTTGAAATTACTCCAAATGGTGTCTGGAATTCCCACAAGACATGTTTTGCATTGGCAATTCTGTCAATTATAATGAAATGCATATTTATAGGGCATGAATGGACCATGATCTATGCATTTAAAATGGTACGTTTTTCTTTATCACATGGGTAAGATAAGAAAAATTTCTATTTTTTGTGACATGCCGTTCTCACCCTTGTATATATGCAGCTTTGTCTTGGTAATATAATGGGTGTTTTCGGGATGTAAGGTCTGTACATAAAGGGAAAAAAACAGTTGCATGTTTATGTTGGAGGTGATTCATCATAGTGATGCGTTTTTTGGTTGTCTTTTTTTTTTCTTTAACCTTTACCGCCACTCGTGGGTCTATTAGACCCACCCCAAGTACATATTCTGTCATTGTGTCTTTGAATGAGTAAATAAAAACTTGAAACTCTAGATATGCTTCCTTCAACCATTTTTTGTTATGTGGATTGAGTTGTTTTTTTTAATTTTCATGGAAATTGTATTTTATATGAATTTTTTTCACAACCCTATAAAATTCTTTAGCGCGGCCACTCGCGGGGTCTGTTAGACCCGGTAACGCACAAAGAGAGTTTTATTCCTCATGCCCCATTCGCCACTCGCGTGGTCTTTCAGACCCACCGACAAGCAAAGAGAGGAATACGTCCGCCACCCGCGTGCCCCTTACTTACGGATCAACTATGGTTGCCAATTTGGCATTCTTTTTGCCAAAAGCAAAATTTATAGATATTTTGTATAAGTCTATTGGAATAGTGGCAAGGAGAATGTCTTAATATATTACTATTTACACAGATGTTTCTGTATTTACAATACAACAGAGTGATCAACGCAATACTAATTTATAGTGCACTTTCTGACTTTGGTATCAATTGGTTGTAATGGGTTATTTTTGAACGTCGATTTTGGCATGATTCCACAAAATAATCTTGTTGTGTCCTAAAAGAATGCGCCGAGTCATGACCTGACCTAGCCGTGTGTAGTCTATGTCATGTGTACTCATGACCTTTTCTACTCGTTTTGCCCGCGACAGTTTACAAATATTATTTCTTCTGCTTTTACAAAATATCGATATATTTCTACAACTACAATTGCCAGTTTTGTATTTTGCCTATTGAGGTGAGTAATTAGTATAAATTCATCATTAGCTGTATAAACTAGTACAATATGGTTATGACGTAACCCAAACTAGTCCTACTACTTAGCAGCCAGTTCATGTGCATAGCTGAAGTTGGTAAGGACATTGCAGGTTTTACACGTTGGTTCTTTTCAGGAGACACGGACACAGAGTGTGTTGTAAAAAGAAATAAAGATGATAATAGATTAGCTAGCCTCTATGATTTTTGCTGATAGTGAACAGATCCAATAATCCTGGGTTTCAGTGTGAGTCAGATTATTTCTAGTTATTTCCACACAATCTCTCCATGTTGGCTTCTATCAACAGTGGTGGGGTCCCTTCATACGGTACAAGCCATTGTCATGCTTGTGATACCAAATGCTATCAGTCCATTTAACGTTACTAAACCGGGATAGACTCTGTATCATAGTTCTTTATCATTCAATGGACTCAATAACTAAAGTAAATTACGTTTCTCGTTTTAACAGTGAAATGGCGGACAGAAATATATGGGAACAACTCCTGTCTGTTGAGCCTGAGAACAGCTCTGAAGAGGAATCTTCATCTGAAGAAGATTTATTTCAGAATCAGTTTGACGTTGAGGATGGTGAAATGGACGAAGCAGTTGGTGGGGATGATGATGATGATGATGATGATGAGGATGATAATGACTTGCAGACTGCCAGCTATACCGAGCTATTGCCTGTGGTTGCAACCAACACCGAGCTGTTGCCCGTGGTTGCCAACGACATCGCTTCAGATGCTGGCTGCTACAAGTCATGGATGGTAGATTGGAGTAAGACCAAACCTGCAGCTACCAAAACGCCAGCCCGCAATATTTTGAGGTTACCTCATGACCGCACTCCCGCAACAGGACATGTGGAGACACCAGAGAGCGCCTTTCTGCTGTTTTTCACGGCGTTCATGATCGACGAGTGCGTAAAATACACAAATATTGAAGGGAGGAGGGTGAAAGGCATGAAATGGACAGTCTGCACAAGGGATGAGATCTCTGCCCTTATTGGGTGCTTGCTGTATGCAGGCTCCAGGAAGGAAAACATGACAGATATAAAGATGTTGTTCGATGTTTTGGATGGACTGCAAATTTTACGGGCTTGTTTCTCTCGGAACCGTTTTTCGTCTCTTTTGACTTACATGCGGTTTGACGAGAAGCCAACGAAGAGCCAGGGATCTGTTTGCTCCAATCAGGGACATTTGGAACAAGTTCCAGATTGCCCTTCAGATGCACTATGCGCCGGGAGAAGCCCTCACAGTAGACGAGCAACTTGTCAATTTCCGTGGTCGTTGTGCCTTTCTGCAGTATATCCCCTCGAAGCCTGACAAGTATGGCATCAAAATATTTTGGGTGTGTGATGCCGCCAACGCCTTTCCGTGCTACGGCATACCATATCTTGGAAAGGGAACACAGCCCAAAACAGCCAGCAGTGTTGGAGCATCTACTGTTCTAAACCTGGTCCAGCGCTATTTTCAGTCTGGAAGGAACGTCACTTGTGACAATTACTTCACAGACTTCGAGCTGTCCCAAAAACTGCTGCGCCAAAAGCTAACTCTTGTGGGGACAGTAAGGAGGAACAAGACGTTTTTGCCTCAGATATTTAAGGACAAAAAGCATCTCTCCCTTCACCAATCCATGTTTGCATTCAAGGACAGCACCACACTGGTGAGCTACCAGACCAAACGGAACATGAATGTAAACCTCCTCAGCACTAGGCGGACGTGACGTCAGACTGTGGAATCCTATTTAGATTTCCGTTACAACACAATGAGCCCATAAGGAATTGGGATATCAAATAGAGAGAGAGAGGAGAGAGAGAGAGAGAGAGGAGAGGAGAGAGAGAGAGAGGAGAGAGAGAGAGGAGAGAGAGAGGGGAGAGGAGAGAGAGGAGAGAGAGAGAGAGAGAGAGAGAGAGAGAGAGAGAGAGAGAGAGAGAGAGAGAGAGAGAGAGAGAGAGAGAGAGGAGAGGAGAGAGAGAAGAGAGAGAGAGAGAGAGGAGAGAGAGAGAGAGAGAAGAGAGAGAGAGGAGAGAGAGGAGAGGAGAGAGAGAGAGGGGGAGAGAGAGAGAGAGAGAGAGAGAGAGAAAGAGACAGAGACACAGAGAGAGAGAGAGAGAGAGAGAGAGAGAGAGAGAGAGAGAGAGAGAGAGAGAGAGAGAGGAGAGAGAGAGAGAGAGAGAGAGAGAGGAGAGAGAGAGAGGAGAGGAGAGAGAGAGGAGAGAGAGAGAGAGAGAGAGAGAGAGAGAGAGAGAGAAGGAGAGAGAGAGAGAGAGAGAGAGAGAGAGAGAGGAGAGGAGAGAGAGAGAGAGAGAGAGAGGAGAAGAGAGAGAGAGAGAGAGAGAGAGAGAGAGAGAGAGAGAGAGAGAGAGAGAGAGAGAGAGAGGAGAGAAGAGAGAGAGAGAGAGAGAGAAGAGAGAGAGAGAGAGAGAGAGAGAGAGAGAGAGAGAGAGAGGAGAGAAGAGAGAGAGAGAGAGAGAGAGGAGAGAGAGAGGGGGGAGAGGAGAGAGGAAAAGATGATGGATGAGAGGAAGGATGAGAGCAGAAGAGAGAGTCAGAGGAGGGCGGGTGTCAAAGGGCTGCTCGCGTAGTGGCGAGACGTACAAAATACTTCTCTCTTCAATACCGGGTCTAAGAGGACCCAGTCAATGGGTAGAAAGTATCTTATTTAGAGGCGGTAAAGGACACCATTGGTGAATAGGGGTTTTAGGATGGCGTAGGTTCTAGATTACAGGTTATTCATGTTCTTTGTCTTAAGATTCTATGCAGGTTTGAACCTAAGGTGTTTCAAGCACTTCGGATTACTTATATTACACATATATGTATATATATACATTATGATTGCTACTTTCAGGGTGCTGGTGTCAAACTTTTCAGAGGAACAGTTAAACAGATATGAGATGTATAGAAGAGCCACATTTCCTAGGGCATCAATCAAAAGGGTGAGTACTTTTACCCATCTGAAGCGACAGGCCACATTTGATTGCTATGTGGCCAGTCGATAAGTACTCTGTTTAGCTGCTCAATTTTGTTTTGCAAAATACCTGTCATGTCAAGAACTCTTTTCTAATCGAAAAAAAAAATACAGTGCAGCACGTAAATATCGAACATGCAAATCTCGAAATCACAGAAATCTCTAACACATCTCAATTCCCTATTTTAATCCCTCTACTACTAGCAACACGAAAATCTCAAACACTATCGGAGATGAACATGGAAATCTCCAACAAACTGGACCTTCACTTATGCATTCGTTGATAACATTCTTTTGCCAATGTTTCTATTGAATGGAAACATAAGCTGCCATTATTATCCATTGGCATTAAGTGTGCTGGTTGTTTTCACATGCATGTGTATGTGTGTGTGTGCAAGGGATGTGCGAAGTATGTTTGACCAGTGTCTTGTGCATATGACGCTTCACTGTAATGTATCAGGGGGGAGACTAGCGAGGCAGTGATTGCATAAGACTGTTACTGTTATGTATTAAAATCAAAGAAGTTATTTGGGGTGGGGAAGATAGGGTGAAAAGAGAGGCACTAGGGAGATGAGGAGTGGTAGTGAATAGGTACCATATTTGTGGATAAAGAAGTCGAGTGCTGAGTGTGTAATCAACAATGTAATGTGTTTTCTTATTAAAGTGCACTGAAAGGGGAACATAATACCATGGTATGACATGGTGTGAATGGGTAGGTGAATCTCCTAGATTTGGTGGAAATTACTTTGTGGCAGACCAGTGCCCTATCCAAAGGATAGCAAGCAATTGTTACTGTCAGTTTCACGCTATAGAAACTGGGATAAACTCTGGTCCCAGTGACTCAATGACTCTGAAGGACTACTGAGATACCAAAACCACCTACTTTTACCCCTCCCCCACATTCTTTGTAAAATACTGAACATGGAAAACTAAAAAACACATAAATCTCAAACAAATGGGCCCAGGCCCAACTTGTTCGAGATTTCTGTGCTGCAATGTATATTTATACGAAAATATATTTGTACATTTTCATCGATTAAAAACTATTAAGAAACTAATGTGGCAAACCCATATAGAACATATCACAGCAAAGGCAAGTTAGATGCTGGGGTTTCTCAAAAGGAACATAAACCAGTACCCACAAAGAATGACAGCCTAGGGGTACACAATGCTAATCAGGCTAATATTAGAATATGCCAGTGCAGTGTGGGACCCTTACACAAAAAAGGACATAGACAAGATTGGAAAATTACAAAGGGCTGCTCCAAAATTCGCATCCCGATGCAAATCCAGAGACTCAGGTTGTGTTACGTCATTCCTCCAGTCACTTGAATGGAAACCATTGAAAAATGGGTGCAGGATATCCCCGTAGTGTTACATTACACAAAACCATCAATGACCCAAAAGCACCCATCATTATCCCAAACTACATAAAAAGCAAATCAGATACACTTGCTACACTTATATAAAATGCATCACAATACATACAAACATTTACATGAACTACACATACAAACACAGTTTTTTCCCACGAACAATAAATGATTGGAATGTCCTGCCACTGGACAAACGGATGTTGAATGCTTGGAAACTTTCAAAAGTCTTGAATGCACTCTCTCATCAAAGTAATCAGTTACTGTTACCAGTTTTGATTGGACTGCAACTGAACATTTGCAGTAGTGATGGGCACGTGAGGGTCTTTTGCAAATAATACAAGGACAAGCTATTGAGATTGAGGATTCACAATGTTCAAACAGCCTCTCAATGTTTTGATAACTTTCCTGACAGTGCAGGCCATTTGAAAACAAATTTCCATTCTGTACTACAGTGGACTCCGGATAAGACGATGCCCAGGGGAACCGAGAAAAAAATCGACTTATCCGAAATTCAACTTAACCGGAGTTTAACCAAATGAGCAAAAACGCATGTGAAAAAGCAAACCAATCTAGAATAAGTATTCCCTTCATATCGCGCGGTCTCTGTAGTGGTCATCAAGGCTCCTACCCCAATAGCCCCATAGAGTGAATCAGATACAAAAATCGTAATTCGAGATAAAAAAGCGGGAATCAACTTACTGTTATTGACTATGACATGCTTTGCAACAGAAAATGTAATGGACAATCCAAAGTACTCAAATGATTTAAAATATAAATGTGTAAAATGTACAGATTTGTAGACTAAGAATGGGTCAAATAATATGAGACACACAGGTCCTGCCGTCTGAGTAGCAAAGATTGATGGATGGATGTTAACTTGTCAGGACCCTCCCCCCCCCCCACACACACACACCGAAACAAACAGACGCGCGTGCCGGTGACACACACACACACACACACACACTTACACAGGCTAAAATAATTGGAAAGAAGCTGACGTAATCAATATATTATTACGAATGAAGCAACAAAAATTGCCAAGTCATGACTCACAAATTGATTCACCATATATAATATACTTCGTTCAATCCCCTCCAACATAATATATCCGACATCAGCAGACACACTTTGAAGGGACTAATCAGACACACAAAAGTGTGTTGATTGACTACGAAGTACCATAGCTCACTTGTTTTTTACGAGAGAATTTTTTTTTTAATTTTCCTCGATTGGAAAGGTGAAAAGCGAATTTTTGCCTTGAAAGCGAATGTATACCAATTAACTGAAATATTCGCGAAAAGCGGAAGAGTAGACCTCAGGTCAAGTCATGCTCTTGTAAATCGTCCAACAGAAATAGCGGTATGCCAATTTCCTACGCGATGATTTTCTGTCGCATGCCGACTTTCCAAGCTTCGAATCTTCTTCCGCGATAGGTTGCCATTGTAGTTGTAACTGACTTGAATCTTGATAAAATTGATACTAATAAGAGGGGCATTAATAGGATGGCCTGGATTAGAACCAAAAAAAATTCTTGAACTGAGTTCGACAATGTAAAATTTGAGATGGAGAAATTAAAGTTATTCAATACTGCTTATGTACATTGAACACGGACGTCAGGCAAAGCACCTACATCACGTCGATGTGCGCCAATCGTTCACGGATATTCTTAACCACTGAAAATTCTTACTGGTAGCTTTTTTAACCAATGGAAATACTTGTTTATTTGTGATTTTATTGTAGTCATGAGTGATAAGAACATCGACTTATGTGGATTTTTTTTTTTTTTTTTTACTAATGTTATATAGGACGAAGGGGAGGGACCAAGAAAAAAAATCGATTTGAAAACAATATTTCCCATTCCAGTACTTATAACAATGGCCTGTTAAGCATCCTTTGTACCGGGAATCTCACAGCACCAATCACTGCCTGTAGTGAGACCCTAATTCACACCTGGGTAAAGTGGGATAAATTGTGTCAAATGCCTTACTCAAGGTGCCAATGTTTTATCATCCATTTGATCACTTACCATGCCCACAATTGTTTACTTTTGTAAAAGGACAGACACCATATAGCTGAGCAGTCTTCGTTTAACTCAATCAACCCTAACACCGACTATATCCGTAGTATACCCGGGGTTACTTTTACCCCATGGCTATTTATTACATCTTTCTGAGACAAATTATAGGCGTAGTATCAAAGCTAGTGTTTTTAGTTTTTACATGTTAATGGTAGTTGAATAAAACTATCTATGCACATGCTCATTTTTAATACATTTTTTCCAGTTTTGAAAAGTAGTAAAAATCTCTAGGATTGAGTGAGTTAATATGTCATATCAAGAAGACCCGAGAGTGTACAAGTACAATGTGATAAATCTTTGTGAGCAGGTCACTGGAGCCTTAAAAAAAATACCCAGGAGAAAGCAATTGGAAGAATAATAATGACAGATAGTTAGTTAAGGTTAAGAAAAAACATAGAATTGATAAAAAATATAATACATCTCGTTCTTTCCACAGCTCATGCAGAGTATCACAGGATCAACTGTCTCCCAGAATGTTGTTATTGCCATGTCAGGAATTGCTAAAGTGTTTGTAGGGGAGGTTCTAGAAACTGGTAGGTGGTTTTCAGTTTTTTTTTTTGGTCCATAAAAAGACAATTTTTGTTTCTCATCAATTCTATTCTATCCAATAAAAAAAAAAACATGAAAAAAAATAATACTTAAAAAAAAAAATATCTAATGGTCTGGTGTGACAAGGGGGATGATAACAAAAGGAAAAAAAAAAGATTTGGTCCTTTGTTGGATTCGAACCCGTTTCATGGAGTTTACATGACAAACAGCTTACCCACTACAACTACTACACCACAAAGGTCTATCTTTACTAATGGCAATTTTTACCCATAGCATTCTATCTTTTATACTCAAAAACATACTAGGGTTGCATCATCATCTTACAATTCCAATACAATCGAGTGTTGGTACTATCAAAAGGGTTAAGGTATCGTTTTTCTATTTTTCCGAAATTGATCATTTAACTTGATTATTTTTATAGCGCAATATTCACTAAATGTGCTCAAAGCGCTTTACAAGAGATCCCTAGCCAACAGCAACACTTTACATGTAGGACAAGACATGACGCCTGTCATGAATTCTTCAGAGATGTGGAAGAAGAAAAAGAAATGGACTATTCATGTACGGAGTTTAAAAGAATTGGTGAAAAATGTTCTGTTTCATTATTATTCTCATAATCATTTTCCTTTCTTTCAGCTTTGGATGTGAGTGAGAAATGGGGTGATTCTGGTCCTCTTCACCCTAAACACCTGAGGGAAGCAGTTCGAATCCTCAACTCTAAAGGAATGATGCCATCAACAAAAAGCAAGAAGTGTTTGTTTTGACTTTAAAAGAAATTTATATGACAGACACTGTATGTTTCCATATGTTTAATAGAATGGACATCGTTTTCGAGGGAACTATTTATTGTTTTCTTGTGCCGAGGGCTAGTTTTAAGTTTGTAATCTGAGTACTCAAATACAGAAAAAAAAAATCAATTATTTGTTCTGTGATGCTGTGTAATAACTTTGAAATGGAAGTGAGGATAAAAATAATATGTAAATTTGATAAAACAGTGTAGCTCAGGAATCTCCTACAAATGGGGGCCTATTTATTTGAGATTCCCATATTGACAAAGAATATAAGAAAAATGAATGTGAGTGAGGTAAACATGAGTGGTTTTGATAAGGTCTCAATGATTACCATATTCACGATTGTCATCCACTTCTAATCCTTGGACAATAGTGAAGATTCTATAAAATTGCATTTTGTCTCAAAAGTCATATTCCCTATAAAGGATTACTTTGAAAAAGGTGATTGTGTTTTGAGAACTGAATGAATTCTTAAAGGATAATTTTGCGGGTGGTTGGATGGGAGCATCACCCTTGAATCGTATACCTATGATGTTCGCATGGGTGTACGATCCGATATTGATGTCGTTTCTTCTTCTCTTTACTAGCCTCTCCTGCTTCTTTGGTTTGTGATTGTATTTTTGACAGGGGATATTTTTTTTTCTGTAAATCTTCTGCCTGTTTGTTCTTGGCTATTTATAATTTAGCTTATGATATCTTTAGGTTATGATTTTGGCATATTACATTTGACTATTTTTGTCATCCACTTCTTCTTTTGACATTCAGCGGTTCTATATAACTCAATTGTGTTGAAGAGACTAAGTGCCTTAAAGCAACAAAAAGGAGAAACAAACAAACAAAGGATAATTTTATGAATTGTTGTGAAAAGAAATGGCTTATCATAGTTGTGTGTGCAAGGTACAGTTTGAATTGAATGCATTCATTAAATTATTGATGACAATTTGTACATTATTATTATTTTTTAAAATTCAGTGCAACCCCGATGTAACGACATCCGTTATAGCGACATTCCCTGTATAACGACATGGTACTCAGGTCCCATTTTATTTTACTATATATCATTAGTAATAAAAACCCCTCTATAGCGACGTACATTTCAGCAAAACCCTGTATAACGACATTTCTGGTCCGACAAACCTTGAAGGTGTTTGTCTACCATGAAATTGTTCGTAACTATTACAAGTGGTATCTTCCATTCTATGTATGTTGTCTACTCGTAATAAGCCCAGAGCTAGTTCTTATTGTAGCCAATGAAAACGCTTCTTTTTCAGCCAATCAATAGTCACATTTATACAACACCGCAAGGCCAATCCGAAGGCTCGCCTTTCACCCAATGAATGCCTGTGACAGGTCAACACTGGACTGTTTATAAATCCTTTGTCCACTCTCCATTCATTGCCGGTCCCAAGCCCGGATAAACTACAGAGGGAAAATGAAAAAGTATACATTCACAACACAAGACCCAAAACACCTCCTGATATACACACATAGGAAACCTCTCTGCAACGACATCCCTCTATAACGACACGTTTTCCCGGTCCCGACGATGTCGTTATATCGAGGTTGCACTGTATATCTAATTCTTAAAATAATTTATGTTGTTTCTAAATGTATGTAAGCAGTGATTGGGTAGCTGGATCTGTTAGATCCCATGGAAAGTACTTTGCAATAGACTAGCGTCTTATCCAAAGGGTAGCAAGCAATTGTCTGATTTACGCATAGAAACTGGGATATTGTTTTTGTTTGTTTTTAAGGGTTTTACGGTGCTTGCAAGACATTTAGGTTATATCAGCGCCAATAAAAATGAAGAGAAAGGGATAGTAAAAATTTCTATAATTACAATTAAACCACCCAAGAGAGAGTAAGACAAAGGGGAGCTGGGAACAAATAGGAATCAGATGTACAGTGGAACCTCCCGATTACGACACCTCCGAATAACGACAACCTCCTGATAACGACATTGACCCGTGGTCCCGATTTCTTTTCTATTTAAGATCAGTAAAAATAACCTCCAAATAACGACGCACTTTTTGATAAAACCTCCGAATAACGACATCATTTTGGCGATTTTCGACAGTTTTCGTAGATATCTGATACTAAAAATACCGAGTATGAGTACTCAAAAGTTTATAAAAACGATTCCTGCTTGAACCAATGAAAACACAGCTTTTTTTGACGAATCTTGGCTGATATGCATTAATAAAAACCAAGGTATAAATGTAAGTGTAAGCAAGTAAACACAAAATCTTGGAAAATGTGATATTATGTGGTGATAGAAGTAGTAGTAGTAGTAGTAGTAGTAGTAGTAGTAGTAGTAGTAGTAGTCGTAGTAGTAGTAGAAGTAGTAGTAATAATAATAATAATAATAATAATAATAATAATAGTAGTAGTAGTAGTAGTAGAAGTAGTAGTAGTAGTAGTAATAATAATAATAATAATAATAATAATAGTAGTAGTAGTAGTAGTAGTAGTAGTATAGTAGTAGTAGTAGTAGTAGTAGTAGTAGTAGTAGTAGTAGTAGTAGTAGTAGTAGCAGTAGTAGTAGTAGTGTTTTTGTGGGAGGAGGAGGAGGAATTTTGTTTGTTTTAAAGGGTTTTACAGCGCCTGTGACACATCTATGTCATATCAGCGCCAGTAAAAAGGAAGAAAAGTGGATAGTAAAAAACATTCTATATTTACAATTGAAATGACATAAGAAAAAGTAAGACAAAGGGGAATGGTTTAAATAGGGAACAGATGTAGATTCCAGGAGCACACTATCAGTGTACTCAGTTCAGATCACCTAAAAGTCTCATCCAGACACACGCACAAGAACCCTCTAAGAGGAATACACTACAATGTTTTGTTTGTTTTGTCAATGTTAATAAAACCTGGTCCCGCGGGCCTTACCACGCCCACTTTGTCCGCCATCTTGGAAACCTCTAAATAACGACACCTCCGGATAACGACATAAAAACTCGGTCCCGTGGCATGTCGTTATCGGGAGGTTCCACTGTAGATTCCAAGAGCATACCACCAATATATAGTTTGAGATCACCTATAAGTCTCATCCAGACACAAGCACAAAATCCAACAACGAGGAATACACTCAAATGCTTACATTATACACTCAAAATAACAAATTTAATGCGGGTGGTTGGATGGGAGCATCACCCTTGAATCACATACCTATGATGTTCGCATGGGTGTACGATCCGATAGTGATGTCGTTTCTTCTTCTCTTTACTAGCCTATCCTGCTTCTTTGGTTTGTGATTGTATTTTTGACAGGGGATATTTTTTTTTTCTGTAAATCTTCTGCCTGTTTGTTCTTGGTTATTTATAATTTAGCTTATGATATCTTTAGGTTATGATTTTGATTTACATTTGTACTATTTTTGTTAGATTGCTTGTTTTTTTATTTCAGCGGTCTCTCATATAACCTCAATTGTGTTGGAAGAGACCTAAAGCAACAAACAAACAAACAAAACAAATTTAATAATGCATAGCAGAGAGATGATTTACAAGGAAATAGAATATCATCTCCCAAAACAATATTTGACTGTTTCCCTCCCAGCCAGGACCAGGACAAAACCAAGTAATCTCATTCCAAGACAAAGACAGAAAGCATGTTGGAAAACAGATATAAGGGGATAGAAGACACAGTGTGTACCCCCCTGCCCACTATGGGAGGTCAGGAACCCCACCCAGGAAACTGGGATAAACTCGGGCTCCATGGGCCTAACTCTAAAGGACTACTTTTTTTTTTCTAATACTGTATATCTTTCAGTATTATAAAGTGAATTAATATGAGATTCAACAAGTATTCTCAATAGTCATAGTCATAAGGTCCATGGGGCAGAAGTTTATCCTGGTGTCTGAAGCATTAAATAACTTCAACAATTCCGTGGCTAGTTTTGATATGACTATTCACAAGATTTTTCAAAATGTGGATATTGACAATTAAAATTAAAGCAATCAAGCTGGGTAGGGTCTTCTGACCTCCCATGATGGGCAGGAGGTCACTTGCTGTGTCTTCTAAAACATTTATATCTTTTTTCCGAGTTGTTTTCTGTCTTTTTCTTGGAATGAGATTACTTGGTTTGTCCTGGCTCTGGTCGGAGTCCTTGGCTGGGAGGGAAATAGTCAATTTTTTTATTTTTAAGGGTTTTACAGCGCTTGCAACACTTTAATGTCATATCAGCGCCAGTAAAAAGGAGGAAAATGGGATAGTAAAAAAGCTCAATTAAAGCACCCAAGAAAAAGTAAGACAAAGGGGAATTGGTTCAAATAGGGAATAGTTTGTTTTTAAGGATTTTATGGCGCTTGCAACACATTTAGGTCATGTCAGCGCTAGTAAAACGGAAGAAAATTGGATAGAAAAACATTCTAGATAGATGTACAATTAAAAGGATTTGAGGAAAAAGTAAGACAAAGGGGAATGGTCCAAATAGGGAGCAGATGTAGATTCCAAGAGCACACTTTCAGTGTACTTAGCTCGTTTGAGATTACCTAAAAGTAAAAGTCTCACCCAGGCACGAACATAAGATCCCACTAAGAGGAATTCACTCAAATGTTTAAAAATCATACGTTGAAAAAAAAAAAAAAAAAAAAAAAACCCAGTACATAACAGAGAGATAAAGGAAAAAAATATCATCTCCCAAAACTATAACTACATTCGACTGTCTCCTTCCCAGCCAAGAACTCCTGCCAGGGTCAGAACAAAACCACGTCATCTTATTACAAGAAAAAACACAGAAAGCATGTTGGAAAACAGATAGAGGGAGATAGAAGACACAGAAGTGCCTCGCTCTCCCAGCTATGGGAGGTCAGGAACCCCACTCAGAAATAGAGAATTATGTACATTCCAAGAACACACTGTCAGAGTACTTTGAGATCACCTAAAATTCTCATCCCGAGACAAGCACAGGTCCCCACTAAGAGGAATACACTCAAATGTTTACAAATATGTAAACAAAACATAATACAGTACAAAACAGAGAGATGATTTACGAGACAAAAAAATATCATCTCCCAAAACTCTAACTATAATTTGACTGACTGTGACCCTCTCAGCCAGGACAAGACAAAGACAGAAAGCATGTTGGAAAACAGATAAAGGAAGATATAAATATAAGACACAGGGAGTGCCTCCATGCCCACTATGGGAGTTTTTATTGATTAAGAGTACAAGATGACGATGGGTGGATGGAAAATTTAAAAACCATTTACAATTCAGTCCATTAAGCGGATTCCTTTGTATAACAATATTGTGGATAAAACTCATGAACACATGTTACATAATATTCTATAAAAGGAATAAAGGGGGTGTCAAAGAAAAGTCACTCTTTCCTTCTATTATATGATGACGCCATCTTTTAGTAAGGGGGGGGGGGGGGGGGGGTCAGTGATGGCAAATGGGTGAGGGGGTAAAAATGGGCAAATTTGTTTAACGCCGTATTATGTAAACAGTCTCCTACCAGAAGTCCTATCAACTTCCGACCTTTCTAAAGGGTCTAAATGAAAAAGAAAATACTTTCTTGAATTTTTTAAAGGTTTATTTATAATTTGGTTCTAATCACAAGTAGTAGTAGTAATAGTAGTAAGTAGTAGTAGTACTGAAGGATAACAATGATGATGGTAACAATAGTAATGTTGTATGTAGTCACCTAACAGGCTGTGTTTTTTTGAATGAAAATGATGATGGTGGTGGTGGTGATGCACATTGATAAGAACAACGAAAGGTATAAAGGAAACAGAAATGAAGCACAATACGATTAAAATTATGATCAATTTCATCATCAATACAGTGTTTAAAGTGTTTCACAAGAGAAATATCAAATAGGTAGCCCTACCCCCCTATAACACAATAAGCAGATTTCATGATGAACTTAATTCACGGTATAAATTAGTACCTACATTTACAGACATTAAAAATGTGTGTATAAGTTCTTTCGAATTTAAAACCATTTTGTTTTAAAAAATAGGATAAAAAATAAAAATAATAAAAAGGCAAGCATACAATCAAAAAATGACTGTGAAAATAACATGCATTGATTAAAAGTGTAATTGCGTTTGGCTGCACCATATGGTTTGGAGGATGCCGACTTAAAGATAAATCAAAAATTTCAAAATCTATCAAAGAGGCATCAAAAATAATAAACCATCCTCTTGATGGAGTAGAAAGAATTCATGGAAAAGCAATAGAAAGGAAAGCATTCTCAATTACCAACAATAAAAAACATTTTTATACCATGAATTTAGTCTTTTACCATCTGGGAGAAGGTTTTGTCAGATTAAATGTAGAACTAACAAGTATAAATCAACGTTCGTTCCATCAGCAATAAAAATTTTGAATATTTCATATGGTACAGAAAAACCAAGGATTGATTCGTTGACTGATTAACTGATTAATTTATTTAATGTAAGATTAACTGACCAATTGATAATGATGATAATTTTTGGTGTCGAATTGCCACAATCGTAACAAATTGAAAACGAAATGAATATGTTTATGTTGTGTATATCGCACGTGTGAAAGAAAGAAAGAGAGAGAGAGAGAGAAGAGAGAGAGAGAGAGAGAGAGAGAGAGAGAGAGAGAGAGAGGAGAGAGAGGAGAGAGAGAGAGAGAATAAGTAGGAGTGAAATATCTGTTCAATCTTAGTTATCGTTTAACATTATAACAAGTGTAACTAAATGACAAATTGCCATATTTATGGACAATAAAGATCTATTATTATTATTATTATTATTATAATTGACAGTCTGTTTTGTTTTGTTGTTAAGGGTTTTACGGCGCTTGCAACACTTTAGGTCATATCAGCGCCAGTAAAAAGGAAGAGAATTGGATAGTAAAAACATTCTAGATGTACAATTAAAAGTAATTAAGGAAAAAAGTACCTAAGACAGAGGGGAATTGTTCATATAGGAAACAGATGAAGATTCCAAGAGGCCCATTCAATGTGACGTGTGTTACAGCTGAAGGCTTCTTGTAAAGATTGATCCTATATTAAGACATATTTGAATATCACTTTCATTTATATTTCTTTCATAAATATATACAATCAGGTTTGTTTTTTTATGATACTTTTATAAAATATTATATTTTATACCAATTCATATGCTGAAACTAAATTTGGAAAAGTGTGACGTGTGTTACACACACAAAATTGAGGATTCTAACCCAATTGCCCAACTCATCAATTTCTTCAAATATTGCAACCTAATAACATCCATATTCCATTATGACTTGAGTGAATCGTGTTGAGTGTAAACTCATCCTCTATCTTGATTTTATTATTATTATCCTTGATATAATAATTATGTGAATAAATCCTTCAACGATGTTTTTTTTTTTGTTATCCAAAAATAAACAAGGGTTTGTTCACTTCCTGTTTCACCCTTACAGGCAAACTCAACAATGTCTTGATTTAATAATAATTTTCAATCTTCCTTCATCCTCATAACTTATTACCACAACTTACAGGTTATGGGCCCAGTCATGCACTGTTCAAAGGAGGATAACGTCATTCTTCAGTTGGGAACACCTGTTAATGGAACTGGAGAACGTGGCGGCGGAAACACGCGCACTTATATCGAGGTGGAAGTGGCTAAAGCAGTGGCCTCTGGAATACCGTTCAAGGATATATTGGAACAGCAGTCATATCAGGAGGCTATCGTACGCAACTGGAAGGGGATTAAGATTCTCAGCGATCGCCTTATTCAGAATTCGCAGAGGAATAAAATTAGTGAACAGTTTGTTGACCAAAAATGGTACACTTGGCAGTTTAGACTCATTCGAGATTTAAAGGAAAATGAAGTAGATGACAGAAAAGTGATTTGGTTTACTGATACTAGTGGAAATATGGGAAAGACATATTTGTCTAAATTCCTAATTTGTGAATTAGGTGCAGTGAGGTTTGAAAATGGTAAAAGTGCTGACATTAAATATGCCTATAATGGTGAAAAGATAGTGATATTCGACTTTAGTCGTTCACAAGAAGATCATATCAACTATGAAGTGATTGAAAGTATTAAGAATGGACTATGTTTTTCTACTAAGTATGATTCACAGATGAAGGTGTTCCCTACACCTTGGGTTATTATTTTTGCAAATTTCTACCCGGACCAAGCAAAGATGAGTGTGGACAACTGTATTCAACACGCCACTCACAAAATTGAGGATTCTAACCCAATTGCCCAACTCATCAATTTCTTCAAATATTGCAACCTAATAACATCCATATTCCATTATGACTTGAGTGAATCGTGTTGAGTGTAAACTCATCCTCTATCTTGATTTTATTATTATTATCCTTGATATAATAATTATGTGAATAAATCCTTCAACGATGTTTTTTTTTTTTTTTGTTATCCAAAAATAAACAAGGGTTTGTTCACTTCCTGTTTCACCCTTACAGGCAAACTCAACAATGTCTTGATTTAATAATAATTTTCAATCTTCCTTCTTCCTCATAACTCATTACCACAACTTACAGGTTATGGGCCCAGTCATGCACTGATGTATTAGGTAAACAAACTCTACGAAGTCTGAGGTTAAGTAAACAATCCTTAAAATGTCAACCTACAGAATACCCACCTTCAACGGGGAAGAAAGAAATTACGAGTTATGGGAAACAAAATTCCTTGGGCTAATGCGGCTCAAGAAGATACATGTCTTCAATGACAAAGAAATACAAGTAGATGAAGAAGAAAATGCAATCGCCTACGCCGAACTGATCCAGTGTCTAGACGACCTCTCTCTTTCTTTAGTGATGCGTGATGCCAAAAACAAAGGTAAAGAAGCTCTCGCTATTCTTAGAACACATTACCAACCAAAAGGCAAAGCCCGTATTATCACCCTGTATAATGTGCTGACATCGCTTGAAAAATCGAACACAGAATCTGTCACAGATTACATTCTACGTGCAGAGACTGCTGCTGCTTCGTTGAAAACTGCAGGCGAGCAGATTAGTGACAGTTTGCTGGTAGCCATGGTATTAAAAGGCCTACCAAACTCATTTAAATCCTTCATAACTGTCATAACTCAGAGAGAAACCCCACAGACATTCGGCGAATTCAAAGAAAGTCTGCGAAATGAAGAACAAAATATCAAAACAGAAAACTCTACAGTAATGGCAACGACCACACAGGGTTACAGACCCAAAACAAGTACTAGTACCTTCCAGCAAAAAATGGTGCAGAAACTGTAAAATGAAAAACCACAACACTGAGGAATGCCGAAAGAAACAAAACCGGTGGTGTGAAGTCTGCAAGAGTACTACCCACGATACTAGATTCTGCAGAAAGCAAAAACATTCCGCAAAATCCGTGGATGACAACGGTCAGCCCCATTCATTCACCTTCCATATCTGGACACACAAGTTCAACGAAAATGAACCAATCAACCAACACGACCACTCCATCAAAAGAATTCTTGTAGATAGCGGTGCATCAACACATATCATCACAGACAAAAGTCTGTTCACCCACCTCGAGTCTAACTTTCAAGCTACAAATCATGGCATTGAACTGGCCAACGGTCAAAAGTCGTTCGGTATTGTCAAAGGCCGAGAGGATGCAAAAATCAACGTTTTCAACTCGTTCGGAGAACCACAGCAAATCGTTCTCAAAAACGCATTGTTTGTACCTGAATTCGACCAAAACATCTTATCCGTGTCTGCTGCAACGAGTGATGGAGCTTCGGTTATTTTCAAAGAAAATTCTGCTTCAATGGAATTTAATGGAAGTGTGATCGATCTGTCAAAATGTAAAAATTTATATTTCATAAATACAGTGAAGAAATCCACTATGAAAGAAAAATCTCTTCAATCCTGGCACGAAATTCTAGGGCACTGCAACTGTGAGGACATTCGAAAACTAGGTTCTCTTGGACACATTAAAATTACAAATCCAAATGACAATTTTGAATGTTCAACCTGTGTGCTCGGGAAAATGACAAACGCGAGAAGTCGAGTACCTGACTCAAGAGCAACAAAGCCGCTGGAGAAGATCCACCTCGATTTGGCAGGGCCGATAGATCCTGCTGCACAAGATGGTTTTCGATACGCTCTCGTTTGTGTGGATGACTACTCTGGTGTGTGTGCTACATATCTGCTAAAGAACAAAAGTGACACAGTGAAAGGTTTTCAGAAATTTCTAGCAGATTCCTCTCCTTTCGGACAGGTAAAATGTGTACGGTCAGACAACGGTGGTGAATTTACCTCTACTGAATTTAAGAACGTTTTGATTTCAAACAAAATTAAACATGAAAAGTCTGCACCATTTTCACCCCACCAGAATGGCACCAGTGAAAGACAATGGAGAACGCTATTCGAGATGGCCAGATGTCTACTGTTAGTGTTAGAAGCAAATTTACCCAAATATTTATGGTCCTATGCACTTATGGCTTCTGTTTACATTAGATATAGATGTATAAATAACAGATTGACACAAACTCCCTTTGAGGCTCTAACAGGCAAGAAACCTGATTATGATAAAATGCACAAATTTGGACAAACGTGCTAAGCACTAACCCAAAACTCAAAAAAGTTGGATGCAAGAGCCTCAAGAGGAATTTTTGTCGGTTATGATAAAGAACGCCCGGCTTATCTCATATATTTTCCAGAAACTGAAAATGTACAAAGAGCAAGATGTGTTAAATTTGAAAACACAATTTCCAACAAAAACAATGATGAAATTTCTAATGATAATGATCAGGAATCAATTTTTGTTGAAGAACAAAAGAAACAAATTCCTTACTCAATTCCAACTCCACCAAATGAACATTTCTTAGAAGATGTCAATTTCCAGTCAAAACCAAATCATTTGGATAAGAATGCTAATGCAGAAACTGTATGGGTTAAAGCAAAGCGGTAGACTTTGGAACCAAACCTTGCATGAACATTTGACAGAACAAGGATTTTCCCAATCTCTTTCAGACCCCTGTGTCTATGTAAAGAAACCAGATGGGCAGTGTGAAACAAATGACATAATTGATTTGATAGCATGGGTCGATGATTTACTTATTGCTTCTCATATTCGAAATGCTTTACAAAAGGTCAAAGAAAATTTGAAAGCAAAATTTCAAATGAAAGATCTAGGAGTATTGAAATACTTTCTGGGTATTGAGTTTAACCAAACTAAAAATGAGGTTTCAATGTGCCAAAGCAAATACACTCAGAAACTGCTTGCAAAATTTAACATGTCAGAGTGCAAACCTAGGTATACACCGTATGAAGTGAACACAAATAAATGTAACAATGAAAATGAAAAATTTTCAGAAGAAGAAGCATCAAGGTACAAAGAGATAGTTGGAGGCTTGATCTATATAATGACTTGTACCAGACCTGACCTTGCTTATGTAGTTTCTAAATTGTCACAATTTATGTCCAATCCTCTCTCATTTCATCTGATCATGGCAAAACATGTACTGAGATATCTAAAAGGTACAGCAAACAAAATGCTAACATTCAGAAAATCCACTGATAATGAATTTACACTGACAGGTCATTGTGATGCTGATTGGGCAAATTCTGAGGACAGAAAGAGTATTACTGGGTATGGGTTTAAGATATCCAATGAAGGACCTTTGATTTCCTGGAAATCAAAGAAACAATCAACAGTTGCCCTCTCAACCTGCGAGGCAGAGTATATGTCGCTCGCTGCCGCCACACAAGAAGGCAAATTTCTATGTGCATTACTCTCATATATGACAGGAAATAAAATTGATAACTTTTCCTTACTTTGTGATAATCAAGGTGCGATAGCTCTATCTAAGAACCCGGTTCAACACCAACGTTCCAAGCATATTGACATTAAATATCATTTTGTCAGGGATGAAATTGCTAATGGAAAATTGAATCTGTTTTATGTCCCAACTGAAGACAACTTAGCAGATGTTTTCACAAAACCAGTGAGCAAAATCAGGAACAACAAGTTCATTTCAATTTTAATGGGAGAATAAAAATCATGTACTACCAGATGTTTGTTAAAAACAACTCAATTTTTTTTTTTTTTTAAACATGAATATAATCACATATTTTATTTGCATTGAATATAAACTGCACCTTTTACTCTTTTCAAGAATATCATTCTAATGCATATTGAGATTACATGTGAAAGTTCCACATCTTCTTTTCATTTTATTTTGATTCAATCTATTACCTACTCAATTTTTGTGTTAGATAGAGCATAACTCAATAACCAAGGGAGATAAGACTTATATAATAAAATTTCTACCTAAAGGGAATTTACACAGTTGCTTTCCATTAATCACTTTTCTTCTAAGATTTTGAATACTGAACAAGTTAATGCTACCAATCTAATAGCATCTCATCTAAATCTAAATAAATCATTATCAAAATGATGCTGATGCTATTTCAACATCTTTCATGACTTAATTCATATCCTACCATTACTTCATGTTTTATATTGTAACTTGTAGCATGATGGTTCTATACGATGTAAACCTTTTTTTTTAAAAGTCATGCGGGATGAGTTTATGGGGGGATGTTGAGTGTAAACTCATCCTCTATCTTGATTATATTATTATTATCCTTGATATAATAATTATGTGAACAAATCCTTCAACGATGTTTTTTTTTTTTGTTATCCAAAAATAAACAAGGGTTTGTTCACTTCCTGTTTCACCCTTACAGGCAAACTCAACAATGTCTTGATTTAATAATAATTTTCAATCTTCCTTCATCCTCATAACTCATTACCACAACTTACAAATAGTCCCTCATTGTGTTTTTAATAATAACATAGGTAAATATTATACCGTGTTCTTAAAAAGTAAGAAGATGAGGGTGACGTGTGTTACACTTTTTGTGTGACGTGTGTAACATCTTCAAAGTGATACTTCTTTCTTTGAATGTCCAGTTCATATTTTTAGTTTATACTGGCTGATATAAGTAAAAAAACCACTTCCTTTGTATTTGGAGAAGCAAGATGGCTGACACTAATGCAAACAACATGTGTGATGCTCCAAATTCTACCAAAAAAGGTAATTGACTATTTATAATTATTATCTTATCACTTGCATTCATTGCTTACCTGTAGTAATAGTCTACAATTGTAATTTATGCCATTCCAATTAGCCTACTTAAAGTTATAGATCTAAAAGTCAGAAACACCACATTCGATCTAGTGATTAGGGTCGAGAATGTGAGCCCATAGTCATAGAGAATGGCATGTAAACTTTAGTTTAGATCAGCTTTTAAAACCTGTACCTGTCCTACATTGTTTGAAGTTTGATATGTTCAATCAATGGTTTATAATTTACCCCATTAGTTGTGTTGTTAATCAGCCAGTTAATCATGTAACCAGCTACAATAAAATCCATGTTTCGTTTTTTTTTGTTTACTTTTTAAAAATCTTATTTATTTATGTTGTGTGTGCAAGTAATGGAACACCCACCCATACTTGCAAAAAAATTGAATTTCTTTTCTGAAGTACAAAAATAAAATATATGCCTATGGTGATTTATCTAATTATATATCTTTTCTCTCCCCAGTCTTAACACCTGCAGAGAGGAAAAAGAAGTCCGTGCTAAAAGAGCACTTGATGCAGAGTACCAGGCAGCTGAAAGTAGACGAGTGGAGGCTATTAGAAAAAAAAGAGTGGCTGAAATGTCCGCAGCTGAACTGAAAGATTACAGAAAGAAGACAGCAGAGCGTGTTGCTAAATGTCGAGCTGCAAAAAAAGAAGAGCAACAAAAACTTTTAAAAGTTAATGTGGAGTGCTTGACCATGCCATCCTCAACGGGGAAAGGTTTTAAGTCAAGACAAGCCCTTTCCAAGGCAGTAAATCGAGTCATCGACAATTTGCCCACATCTCCATCTAAACAACTTGTGGCGTTCAGTGGTGTTGCGCAAAAAATTGGCATAAACTTGGAGGAGAAGTTCAGAGCAGCAATCAGTGAACCATCTTCACTGTCTCTTTCTAAGGAAATAAAGGACCTTGTGGTTAACTTTTATTTTAGGACAGATGTTGTGTGGACTGATCCAGACATGAAAGAGATGACGGTGTGGGAGGGAGGAGAAAAGAAGAAACTTAGGAAATACTTACTGACAATGTTTTTAAAGGAAGCTTTCCATGTATTCAAAGAGTCGCACCCTACCGTGAAAATTGGTTTTTCTAAGTTCTGTGAACTAAGGCCAAAAAATGTGTTGCTGCTGAAGGATACTCCCTGCGACCAATGCAAGTGTCAAAAACATGAAAACTTTGTATATATGTTGAGCAGTTTGACAATTGTGTATAATGATTCGTTTTGGGAAAACGTTCTTTGTGACAGTAAAGACTTGTGTAGTGCATGTTGGAAAGGGGATTGTGAAATGTGTAAGGAGGGAAAGAAATTGGTTGAGAACTTTAGAGTGAAGGACAGCAATGTGTACTGGAAAGAGTGGGTGAAGAATGATGCCGGTAGACTGAGAGTGGAAACTAGACATGGTTCTGAGGGAGAGGCATTGGATGAAACTGTAGACAGTCTTC
Source organism: Berghia stephanieae (assembly GCF_034508935.2). Lineage (NCBI taxonomy): Eukaryota > Metazoa > Mollusca > Gastropoda > Nudibranchia > Aeolidiidae > Berghia > Berghia stephanieae. Next base: position 14,664,171 of record NC_088365.1, on the reverse strand, counting down.
CAAGCTTTCAAGAACATGTGAGGATAAAACATATTCAAGAAAATGCTTTCAACGATGATAAATTGGACCCACAAACCTCTGTACTGCAGTGTGACTTTGCTATGGCGTACAACTGCGAATATCAAAAAGAGGCCCAAAGTGCTTTGTGGACTCGTGAAAGTGTGAATCTGTTCACTGCTGCTTTTTATCATGGCAGTGACCCCTGTAAATCATACTTTATTGTCACAGACTCTCAAGACAAAGGAAAAGATTCAGTGTCGGCTTTTATTTGGGAGCTCTTGTCTACAGAACACGTGAATCTAAAAAACAAAGTTGTTATTTGTACTGATGGTCCGTCAGCAGAGTTAAAAAATAAGTTTATGGTGAAATTGTTGGCTGATCTTAGTCATGTCTTCAATAATTCCAAACTTGAATGGAAATACTTTGCCACATCTCATGGCAAAGGTGTTGTTGATGGCATTGGTGGTTCAGCAAAAAGTTTGGTGCGCAAGAATGTCCTTGGCCAGGGGTGACGGTGTGATCGTGCAGAGCTCAAAAGACTTTGCAAAAGAGGCAACCGAGTTAATGCCAAAAGTCACAGTGAAACATATATCACAGGATGAAATTAGTGAAAAAATAAAGAGAAAGAACCATGGTGTGAAGTTTGGGATATGCAGGGCATTAGTAAGATGCATTACATGACGTGCAATACAAAAGGTTATGTTTTGCTTTATGGTGACAATTTGTCGTCTGAAGTGAATGAGGTGAAGTATGATGAGAAAGAAAATATTGATTGTCAGCTTGGAGAATGGATTCTTGTGAAATATGATGGTAAAGTTTATCCTGGAGAGGTGACAGGTTTTGGATTAGAAAGTGTGCAAGTATCAGTCATGAGAAAGGCATTCCCAGGTCAGAATTGGAGATGGCCGGACAGCAAAGATGAAATATTTTATAACAAGCAAAGCATTGTTAAAAAAATCAATCCTCCAGTCCCTGTGGGCTCTCGTGGTCAATTCAACTTTAATGATAGATTCTAGATGTTATTATATTGTGATTTATATTTGTGAGAATTTTACTTCTGTTACAACATTGTAACACACGTCACATGGTCTGTAACACACGTCACGTGACGTGTGTTACATATTTTAGTTGTCAGTAATTCTTACATTCTTTAATTCAAAGCTTTGTTTTTAAGTTTTATCATGAGTCCATTTTCAAAAGTGAACAATATGTAAGTTTGTAAAATTTGGTTCAAAAATTGTAGTAATAAAACTAAATAGACTCCAGTGTGACGTGTGTTACATGTAACGATACTTAGAACATTTTTCATGTAAACTGTAAAAGCCGTGAACAATCCAGCAACATGTTTAGTCATCATTTCATCGAGCATAAGCTTTACAAGTTTGAAAAAGTAAATGTGATGGATGTTATTACATTTTTCTGTCATATAGTCCATGTTAAATGAAATGTACAAACCAAAGAGGATTTCGGTCCGTGAAATTTAACAGGAGTACAACTGGTAATATAATATGTATATGTACCACTTTCTGATGTTACAATTTGAAAATTATGTCAATAAACATCTAGTCACTGAAAAAAAAAATATTTCTTGTCTCTTTCTTCAATTTCATTTTTTAGTGTAGTGGTTGACATCTCATGGAATGGCCCTGGAGAACAAACTACACTACCTTTTTTCCGGATCGATTTTTTTGCCACCACCAGTGCCAATTGCTCCATGTGATGCTGGTCTGAAAATAAGCAACCAAGGAAAGTTTGGCAGTTTATTCCAAAGTTTGTTCCTGTCCAAAATCAACAACACCAACTGCTATGATGAGCATTGCCCATCTCTGAAAAGAACCGACTGGAAAGGAATCAGCATTCTGAAAAAGCGAAAATGTCCAAAATGCACCCTTTATCATTCCACTATTGTTGCATTGAAAGAGCATTCCAGAAAATGTGGGACACTGAGTGAAGAGACATCAGCGGAAGAATATGATGATGAGGAGGAAGAACCATTGGAAACTGAATCAGTGTCAATGTCGGAGGTTGAAGGAAGGAACATTTTTTAGTCTATAAACTTTATGTTTGGAAATTGAAATGTCCCAGATGACAGCCCAGTAGTACAAATGATGTCATTGTCACTACACCTTAGAAAATCAGTAAAGCTCATAATAAATTAGAATGTTTTAACTCAACACCCGTTTCATTGTGCTAGTTTTTTCAGTAGCATACAAACATGTCTACAATAGGGTTTCCGTGACGTGAAGCGGATTAGTAACATATATGTTATTATTCGGATAGGACATCAGTCTTCACAAATTACTTTTTACCAGATCAGGTGATCCACCTACACCTATTCACCCCCGAAAAAAAAAAAATGTGGCTGCGATGGGAATCAACTTGAGTTGTCAGGTCTTCAGCCACGCTCTAACAACTGAACTACCCTAACCATGTCTACATCTTCAAAATGGACTTTTTTTTTGTTAACATCGTGTAATGCTGGCTACCAGAATTGAACAGAGACAAAGAGGTATATATCAAATTTCACACCTTTTGGCACTCAGTTGTTTTTACCTCTTTTCCCCTGTTCAATAGCCACCATCACATGACTTTCACGAAAAATAGTCCATTTTGATGATGTCATCATATTGGGGGGAGGGGGGGGGGGGGGGCAAGTCAATGATGACAATTGATGACATGGGGGGGGGGGGGGGGGGGGGGGGGGTCTAAAAATGCCAATTTTTTGTTGACATAATATGTGAACGCTCCCTAATAATAATAATAATAATAATAATAATAATAATAATAATAATAATAATAATAATAATAATAATAATAATAATAATAATAATCGTTTTAAAAAAAATAAATTAAAAATAATAACAATAACATATTTAGGTTATTTCAGCGGCAGTAAAGAGGAAGAAAATGGGATAGTAAAAAATTCTAGAACTAGAAATACCATTTAATGCACATGGGGAAATAATAATAATACAAAGGGGAATGGTTCAAATAGGGAACAGATGTTGATTCCAAGAACACACTCTCAGTTGAGATCACCTGAAAATCTCATCCAGACAACAGCACAGGATCTCATCTAAGAGGAATACACTCAAATTAAAAACGTATACAGAATATATCTTTGACAGTGACAGAAACCATAATTAACAAAACACAACATAGATCTATATGGCCTTGATCGTCCTCCAGTACTCACTCTAGAAATTTAAATTTGTGAGCTTGGCAATTTCTTTTCTTTTTGTTTTTTTTGACTAAAAATATATTGGAAAGAAATTAAGCCCTAAATTTTTAATCTACAACACAAACTGTCATATCTGAAGACCAAAGACAATAAAATAACAAAACAATTCTACAAATCAGCAGTACAGCCACAGCTCCTGAATTATGTATAGAATGATATCAATATTTCTAGACCAATTAAAAAAAATAGAAGTGTTCATAAAAGTGACCTAATAGTCTGTATCTCTGCCTTTGAGAAAGTTATTATATGGAGACGACCGACTGCACTGTATAGAGGAAGGTATTAAATGTTTTCCAAAATTTTACCTATCTGGGATCATGAAAACTCTACTCTATTGACACAAGTTTGGAATGCAAAGAAAAACCAACGTACAGTGCACTCTGGATACGTCGACGTTGCCTAAGTCGATTTTTACCCAAGTCGATTTTTTTTCTTGGTCCCTCCCCCTTCTTCCTATATAACATTAGTAAAAAACAAACAAACTCCACATAAGTCTATGTCGCTTAAGTCGATGTTCTTATCACTCATGACTACAATAAAATCACAAATAAACAAGTATTTCCATTGGTTAAAAAAGCTACCAGTAAGAATTTTCAGTGGTTAAGAACATCCGCAAACGATTGGCGCACATCGATGTGATGTAGGTGCTTTTCCTGACGTCCGTGTTCAATGTACATAAGCAGTATTGAATAACTTTAATTTCTCAACTTCAAGTTCAAGATTTTTTTTGGGTTCTAATCCCAGGCCATCCTATGTAATGGCCCACTTAATTAGTATCAATTTTATCAAGAAGTCAAATCAAGTCTACAACTACAATGGCAAACCTATCGCGGAAAAGGAAGATTCGATGCATTTGGAAAGTCTGGCATGCGACAGAAAATCATCGCATAGAAAATTGGCATACCGGCTATTTCTGTCTCGACGATTTACAAGAAGCATGACCTTGACCTAGAGGCTCCTACCTTTCCGCTTTTCGCGGAATAATTTCACTTAATTGGTATACATTCCCAATTCAAGGCAAAAATTCCGCTTTTCACCTTTCCAATCGAGGAACATTTAATAAAATAAAAGTCTGTAGTGAAAAAAAAAGTGAGCTATGGCTTATTTCGTCAGCATCTCCTATGGTCAATCAACACACAAGTGTGTGCTGTCTGGGAGGGGGGTTGACCGAAGTATTATTATTATTATGGTGACTCCAATTTGTGAGGTCAATGACCTTTGTAATATTATATGTTGGCTTCATTCCGTAATAATATTATTGAGTACGGTCAGCTTCTTTCCCTATTTAATTTTAGCCCTGTGTAAGTGTGTGTGTGTGTACCGGCACGCGCGTTTGTTTGTTTAGGTGTGTAGGGGGGGGGGGGGAGGGATCTGACAAGGTTAAATCCATACGTTCAATGCTTTGCTCTCAGACGGCCAGGACCTGTGTGTTCTCTTATTATTATTTGACCCCATTCTTAGTCTTTACACAATCTGTACATTTTTACACATTTTATATTTTTAATCATTTGAGTACTTTTGGATTGTCTATTACATTTTCTGTTGCAAAGCATGTCATAGTCAATAACAGTAAGTTGATTCCGCTTTTTTATCTCAAATTCCGATTTTTATGTATTCTGATTCCTCTATGGGTCTATTGGGGGTAGGAGCCTCTGATGACCACTACAGAGACCGCGCGATATGAAGGGACATACTTATTCTTGATTGGTTTGCCTTGTTCACATGCGTTTTTGCTCATTTGGTTACACTCCGGTTAAGTTGATTTTCGGATAAGTCGATTTTTTTCTCGGTTCCCCTGGGCATCATCTTATCCGGAGTCCACTGTATACTATAATTCATATACTAAATTTGTAAGAAGCAATGAGATTTGGTTTACTTCTTTGATATTGAGTCCACATAACAATGGTATAAAGTATAAGCTATAAGAACTGGTACAGGTCAAGATTGATCATCAAGAAGGCAATCAGCTATTTGATTTTTGAGAATGTTCATACGATCCTTATGAAATTGTTGCTCATCTTTGTGAATTCATGGTAAAGTATTTGGATCACCTCCAAAGTCCTGAATCATATTTCTGCACCCAAAACACAACTGAGATATGGTACTTTCCATTAGATTGTCACTAGCTGTGCTGGATTCAAGGTCTTCGCCGGTTTCAGCTGACACATTATTCTGTTCACAGAGTCTACCACTTCTGGATAATTTCTTTGAAAACAAAATAGCATTCAAGGCAGAGGCAGCTCCTACATTGGTGTCCAGCAAACTTTTACAGAAAGTACACTTTACATGATCAACTTGAGTTGACTGAGAAAGCTTTTCAGAAGTTCTCACAATATTACTTGTTGTGGATGGGAAATCTGCTTGTAACCCGGTGACAAAAGATTCTGTTAGTCGCTCAATGCTTGCTCCTGTCACAGCTTTAGTGGTAAAAGTTGGGACGAAAATACTGGACACATCAAACATGTTATTGTACATTATTACCTCCTTTGATGTCAAATCTCGAATTGGTCTGATAAACATGACATCATTTCGAGAATCAGAAAACCCTGTATCGAAAGACACCTGTGAACCACGGCCTTGTGCGATGTCTGATAGAATTCTCACAGATAATCTAGAGGAGCATTCAGCTGTTAAGATCTTGTCAAAATTTAATTTACGAGCCATAGCAACAATCAACTGATTTCGATAGTTTCGGAGGAAATCCTCTTTACAAGTCAAAGATGATAAATTTGACATTAGATTTTTAAGTTTTGTTGTATCATCTGTAGATGGTTCTTGCAACTTTGCAACATTTGTGGAAGCTTCCCAATAAAGAGGCTTGAAATTTCTAGAACATTCGGCATGTTCAGACTGGCTGTTCTCAAGATCTAGTCCCTGTTCTAATGATGTGATAAAGGCTTCAAACCCTGTTTGAATCATTAGTTCAGATACTCTTTTTTGAACATCAAATCTATCGTAGTCACATCCTTCCAGAACAGAATATTCATCGACATGAAGCAGAGTTGGAATAAATCTTAATTTTTTGTGAGCTCTGAGACTTAGACCATCAGTAATCAAATGAAGAAGGGCAGCTGAGCTCGCACCCCCAGAGAATGCAACCAGAACTTTTTCTCCATCACGAATGAGCTTCGATTTCCCAATAGCGGATCGAAATTTGTGTACAACATAAACACGAAAACATTCTTTGCAAAAAGAATCATGAATACGGGTTACAACAATACCCGGTTGGTCACATTTTACACATTTACTTCCCTTCAGAAATGTTTTACCTCGAGCAACAGATACTGAATTGTCTTCTTCCACGTTACACATTTTCTCTCATTGACTTAATGCTTTGGTTTTAAAAAATTACACTCCGCAAAGAACTACGCGTATTAGCTTTATATGTTACAGATGCTTTTTTTTTTTCGACTGCACTAGAGACAGATGCTTCCAAAAAGAGGTTCCTTGCAATTGTAACACCACAAGTCTTTTGCGCGAGTTCACAGTTTCACAGGGTTGCGTCACTGGATGATCGGATGGTGGTAGAACGTTGATTTACTACATTTACAATCCAGATCTGTAGTTATTGCAGCTATAACAAAACAAAACTTACGTGAACAGAGTCAGAATACAATCATTGACCGACATTAATAACTAAGAATTATGAAATATAAGTATATAGAGTTCATGCAGTATGCGTGTATTGAGTTCCGACCAAAGAAAGCAAAAGTAGAAGTAGACAGAATTACTAGTGTTGGGTTATTCGATCGCTTTTACTCGATCGACATTCGAGCGCGAAGCCACGATTCACCGTCCGATCTCAATTCCGGAAGAGCGAGTTGATAAAACGATCATTCGAGTTGACGAGTAGAGACGAGCTTGAGACGATCTTGAGACTTGAGACGAGCTTGAGACGATCTTGAGACTTGAGACGATCACGATCCGAGCGAGTTGAGGGGTAACGAGTAACGAGTGTTTCGAATCATTTCAAACGATCACAGTTTGCCATCCGATACCAATCGCCAACGTTTGCACACGGTAGTCTGTGGTTCTTCCACAGCCCTCATTCCTTGTCAGATGTTAGTATGTCTGGGTGGCAGGGAAATTCGTGTAGGTGTATCACGCGTGTGTGACAAGACTTCATTAAACCTACTAAAGGTTGAATATCACACACACACACACACACACACACACACACACACACACAGACAGACAGACACTATGGCTATTTCTATGACACACACGCATCCATCTATCAATGAACACTACCCTACCCTACAGTAAAGTAAAACGTTAGCTTTGAATATGGAATGTTTCAATGTTAGATGCCTGTGTAATTTGTTAGTTCCCATCATCATCATCATCATCATCATCATCATCATCATCATCATTAGGGGCAGCGTGGCTCAGCGGTTCGGTCTTTGGTTCGCACCCCAAAGGTACCGAGTTCGATCACCCGCCGCTGCACTGTGTGGCCTTGAGCAAGTCACCTCGTCCTAGCTCAATTTGCGGCGTGCACTGTGGCTGACGCCTGGGTTATTCCAGTCTTCCCTTAGAATAGACCGTAGAGAAAAACCTCCCCTATGGGATGAATAACGGGAATTTTATTTATTATTATTTTTATAATTTATTTATCTTCACCATCATTATCAGCAGGAGCAGCAGCCCAGCATCATCATCACCTTAATTATAATAAATAAAATAAATATCAACACATGTTAATGTGTTGATATTTATTCCCATTCCCAAAAAAAGGAAACAAAAACAAAAAAAAAACAAAAAAAAAAAAACAAAAAAAACAAAACAAAAAAAACAAAACACACAACAAAATGAAGAGAAAAAAAAGAAACCAAACAAAGTAACTAAATGTAAATAAATAAATAGTCTCGGGTTTGGTGTTTGGATGTCAGAAAAGCACCCCCCCCCCCCAAAAAAAAAAAAAAAAAACAAACAAAAAAAAAACCCCCAAAACTCAACAAAACAACAACAGCCACAACAACAACAACAACAACAACACACACACACACACACACACACACACACACACACACACACACATACATACACAAAGAAAAACTAAACAGGAAGTAACAATGTTAAATATTCATATTCCTGCCCAAATTTTAAAGCAACCTAACTAAGCCGAGAGCAGGAAAGGCAACAACCGTAATATCACCTGTTTAAATAAAATTAATAGCAGTAGTAAATAGGCTATAAGATAAAGATTTGAACATGTGTGATGAAAGGTAACCGACAAAGCAAGAAAGCGCGCGCCTCGATGACGACCAGTGACAAATGTGAGGTGGGGGCGGTCATGTAGGTTACACCCGACAACTTTTGGCGCGACATAAATATGAAATATGTCAAGGTGAATATCGCTGTATTCCTTCTCTGATTAGGGGGGGAGGGGGGGGGGGGGTTGACGTGCCACCCCTTCACCAAATCAACAACTGATGCAGTTTTGATGGCGTGTGTGTGTGTGTGTGTGTGTGTGTGTGTGTGTGTGTGCGTGTGTGTGCCTGTGTGTGCGTGCGTGTGTGGGTGGGTGCGTGTGATGCGACGAACGATCATAAAAAAATTAATTAAAATAAATAAAATCAAGGCTTCCAAACAGCCAGATTTTTTCTTGGCCAAATAGTCAAATAGAACCTCACATTATCAAACACCACAATCATCCTGACTCCCTTGAAAAACTCATTGATTTTAATTAATAAAACAATCGACTACAGTTGGATAAAACTTATCTTTTCATTTTTTTTTTAAATAAAAGATTTTTTAAAAAAAATGAATAATAATAGAAAAACATTTCTTAGTAACCAATTTTGAACTTGGCCATCTGGCAGCCCCCATCATAACCAGCTGCAGTCAAGCCAGCCACAGACATAAGAGAGGGAGGGGACTGTGAAGTTTCCTGTGGCAACCGAGATGCTCGTGTTTTTTTTTTTTTTTTCAAACGAATCACTGCTCGATGATGTCACTGACTCGAAACCCGCCCGAAACCGACTCGATTTTAGAGGACTCGATCGAAAACCCGCTCGATTTGATCGTTTCAAACTCGACCCAGCACTAAATTACGATCGCAGAACTCTTTATCTTCAAAAGTCAAATACGCAAATTTCGGTACTATCACATTTCGACGAATTCTAATATTGCTGGTAAAATATTGGACCAGGAGCCTCACACGACGTGCACATATTTGCAGGTCTGATAACTGGAGGCAGTTATGGACTGGTTTTAACATTGCTGTAATGGATAATATTTTGGGTTGGTTTGAGAATATTTTTCTATTAGGGTTATCAGACTTGCAAATAAGTTGCACGTCGGCCTCACAGATTGAATTTAATATATATATTAATTTTACATACCTTATTTTTATTCCCCCCCCTCCACCCCGTAATTATCATTCAAAGGGGATTTTTTTAACGCAGTAAGCCGATTAATAATAATAATAATAATAATAATAATAATAATAATAATAATAATAATAATAATAATAATAATATAATGATAATAATGATAATAATATAATAATAATAATAATAATAATAATAATAATATAATAATAATAATAATAATAATAATAATAATAATAAATAATAATAATAATAATAAATAATAATAATAATAATAATAATTAATAATAATGCTTATGATAATAATATATGATAATAATAATATAATAATAATAATAATAATAATAATAATAATAATAATAATAATAATAATAATAATAATAATAATAATAATAATAATAATAATAATAATAATTAATCATCATCATCATCATCAATCGTCATAATACAGTAGTAACAAAATAATGATGATGAATGATGATGATGATGATGATGATGATGATGATGATGATGATGAATGATGATGATGATGATGATGATGATGATGATGATGATGAATATGATGATGATGATCATCATCATGCTCATCCATCATCATCATCATCATCATCATCATCATCATCATCATCATCATCATCATCATCATCAATGACCGTAAATTGGCATTTTTCTCTCTGTGTGTGTGTGTGTGTGTGTGTGTGTGTGTGTGTGTGTGTGTGTGTGTGTGTTTTATTTTTTAATTTTTTTTTTGTTTGTTTGGCATTTTTAATCAGAATAACTGGCAATCCTACTATAAACCTGTGACCTGTGAACTGTGTGTGAACTTTACAGTATCTTCCGTCTCAGGGTTGCCAGTTTGGCATTTTAAATGCCAGATTCCAAAAATCTGGCATTTTTAAAAACCGTTTGGCATTAGAAAAATCATTTGGCATTTGGCATTTTCATTTGGCATTTTCTTTTCTTGTATATTATACTTCAAATGACACCTTTTCTTAATTATTTCTAAACGCCTAAAAACCTTTCATGTTAATGTATTTCTTTTTCATTCTTAAAATCCAACCGTGGTGTAGTGGTTTAGCACTCCACTTAGTAGTCAGTAGGTAAAACATTACCCCAACAGGAAATTTAGTATAATTAAAAAAAAAAAACGAAAAAAAAAAACGAAAAAAAAAACACGCAAGCCACCAGGATATGATAGTAAATTGTCTATCAAAAGTGAGTAGTTTTCTTAGTGGGGGTGGGAGTCAACAGACTTTGGCATTTTTTGGAGTGTTTTGGCATTTTTTGAGTCTTCCCCTGGCATTTTGTTGAAAAATAATCTGGCAACCCTGGAGGACAGCAGTGACAGCAGTCGGATGCAACTATTTTTGTAGCCTTTTTATTTTTCTTTCGGGTGACTGTGTTCATATCTACCGGTGACGTTCCGAGACGTTTAGAATACGTCCAGGCTGAGTTTTCGTTTTCTTGCAATATCACCATAAAAATACGGTATTCAAATATTTATAGATACTTGACTGTCGGCTTTCTCATTCTCAGTGTTAGTGTTTTTACTGTTACTGTTACAAAGCTACCGTCATCTCTTTACTTTAAATTTAAAATACCACAGTGAAAAAAAAAAATCTAAAGCAGATGAGGGTCGGTATATTTTTTTTTGATCTGATCCAAATCGATTTGTGGGTTTTGTGGTCATTTAAATGGTGATTCTAGCTTTGATTCTATTTGAGATTAAAAAGATAAAATTCCAAAAATGCCTTGTGATCTGTGATTCCATTTCCATCTTTATCCGATCCAAATTCAAACGAACAATTACAATAAATTTCACAATGGGATATTTGTAACAGGAGATGTTACAAACTTACATAAGATGTACACTAGAGCTACTGAGACTGATTTTTGATTATGTTGCACGTGTCCTTTAATTATGTCATATTTCATCATTTTTAAACATTTAATTTTGGCCCTCGACCAGACGATTCGTTATCATGGACTGATTGTTTTATCGGTTGTCTATTTGACAGTCAATTAGGGAGTCCAAATCAGTCATAGATTTTAAACGTAAGAATGTCATAACTACATGTATAATTAAGTTACAGTAAGAGGCAAAATTTATACTAGATATATTCCAAATCAGTCTCATATTCTTTCAGTTGATTTGTTTCTTATACTATACTTATAGGTTAAGTTTTAAGTGCAGCAATCGTACATACACACATGCATGTATATTAATCTTATGAATATGGTTTATGAAGATTAGCTTGCGTTCAGTCTTCATGCTTATATCTTAAATTGGGGTTTAAAAGTTTTAAAAACTATTTACTCTCTTCCTGACATATGTCAGGCATTTTAAATGTAGTCCTCAGTAAACCAATTTGTTGAGACTTGCAGTCTAATGCTTTCATCCAAAAGTGAAGCAGGAACCACAATCTTGCCCAGTGAAATATATATATATATATTATAATAATTTTATATATATTATATATATATATATATATATATATATATATTTGTATCCAACACAATTCAATTCTCTCTCCATATATATCTGTATATATATATATATATATATACAGTACACTCCGGATAATCGCAACTTTCGGTTAATTGCAGCATTTCCCAAGAAATGGAATTAATTCTATATAAAAGTCACTGGTTAATTGCAACAAACTTCGGTTAATCGCAACAAATTTTTGACCCCAAGAAGTGGCAAATTCAATAAATCAATAAAACAAAATCTCATGATTACATTTCATCATGGGTGCAATCATGACAAGTATGATAATCAAGAGTGGGCGGGGTTAATGCTACTGTAGTGTGTCACCACTCTAATAGACTTAAAAGACAGCGGAACCTTATATTGTGGGTTTGTGTGGTCATCTTCGTTCATTAGAATGGAGACGGGGAGGCTGTGCATAGTCTAGACAACTTGTGGACAATGGAGAACCTGAGCAATATCCTTTGTTTTGGGATTGGCAACTGTACATTGTGACCAATGGATTTGGTGATAGCTTATTGTTTCTTATCATGGATAATCTCTTTGACTCTTACAAATGTTGAGAAGAAAAGAGTGAAAGTCAATCAAAGCTGCTTTTGCTTGTCAAAATCCATAGAGGGCTGTCATATGGTTTTTGTTCCCAATTGCTCAGCCTAAGGTGGACTACGAACAATGTTTACAACAATTGGTTGAGTTTTGGTCGAATGACGATTGCTATAAAATCTTGCAACAATTGGTGGTGAAAACAGTGCCCCATCATTTTATCTGTAATCGACCAAAGATACTGCAGCCATGTATAAACTCAGAGAGAAAATGTTGTAATAGTGGACAGCAAACTCAACTCCGGTTAATCACAACGTTTTCGCTGATCCCAGGGTGTTGCGATTATCCGGAGTGGACTGTGTATGTATATATATATATATACCTTGAAATATAAAATAGCATTAAACTTATTCTTGTTTAAATTTTTCTTTTACTTCTACTTTTTTTTAGTTCAAATTTATCTTATCTTATGATATATGTTTTAAAATTTACAAAGTTTGCTTTTTTAAAAATATTACCACAGAATGGAGACCACTCACCTCGACAAACGTGATAGTATCAGCAATGGTAAAATGATGGATGGAGATGTAATATCCAAGCTAAATGAAAATGAGGAATCAGTTGAAAAGACTCCTTCATTCAGAGAAAAATTAAAAGATCCAGTATATAAGGAAAACATCATTTATTCGTTTTTCCTGGCAGCAGTTTTTGTCTCATTAGTAAGTGGACTTATTTTACAAAAAATTTATAAATGTTAGTATATATTCTTATTATGTGTTTGTGTGTGTGTGTGTGTCATTAAGTGTGCACATGTGTGTGTGTGCATGTGTGTGTGTGTGTATATGTTTGTGAGTGTATGAAAGGGAGGAAAATGAGAGATATCCAAAATTATCATGGGTATAGTTACGCCATGGTAGTTACCAAACACCTTCGTGTGAGTTTTCACTCCCTCTGCAGAAAACATTTTTCTCTGTATATTCCAAATTTTGATCTCTCTTGTTGTTTTTGTGATTATAAAAATATGCCAAACCATTTTCACAATGAGATCATTTGTTTATATTTTGTGATCTGATCAATTGAAATCATAAACTTACGCGCCAAAGAGTAATTATAAGAATCCGTAATCAGACTCAAGCCATTCTTCAATACTTTCTGTTGTTTGATGAAGAATGGTTCCAAGCCCAACATTTTCCATATTAAGTATTTTGTTCTTTTTTTTTTTTACAAGCTGTAATGTTCATTTGATCGATACTTCTAACTGGCCACAACTTCAAGCAGCAGTATCCAAATAATTTCATACTTATACTACTTGTCTGTTTCAGGGCCTGTATGTGGGACAGCACGGTCCAACCTTGCTGGATATACAAATAATCACCAACACCGACTTAGAGGCTTCATCTGCCTTTTTCACTGGTGGCAACACAGGCTATCTGACTGGATCTATTATAACAGGGCTTATTTACAATAAGGTAGAAGAGTTTGGCAATTCAGTGCATATTGAAATCAGTGTACGTTCAAATGTAACAATGTGTGAACAAAATTTAAAAAAATAATTTACTTCAGCATCCTTCAGAAATGAAAGCAAGCAACTTCCACATGCGCTGTATTTAATACAGTTATTCCTTTTTCTTTTTCTTTTAACAATTTAAGTCCACAATACTTGAAGCTGGGGGACGCTTCCTTTCAAATTGTTTAAATGTAAAAAGACTGGGCACATTCTTAGACTGTCAGTGGAGCTACAAATTAATAATTTGGTTAAATCTCTTCTTTTTTCCAACTGAAAAAGATTGCTTCCATTAGACGGTTCATATCTGAATATATGACCAAGCAGCATTGTCTGAAACAACTGCAGGCTGTCCAGAACATTACTGTCAGACCTCTACCTCATGACTTATACTGGCTGTGAGGTTCTGTCCCTCCCTACTTTTCAGAACTAATTGAAAGATATTCAAAACTCCAACTCTTACGTTCTAACAGTGATTTCACAAACTACCTGTCTCTCTCATACGCTCAAAAGGGGCAGCGTGGCTTAGCGGTATGGTCTTTGCTTCGTACCCAACAGGTACAGAGTTCGATCACCCACTGCTGTGCTGTGTATGGCCTTGAGCAAGTTACCTCGCCCTAGCTCAATTTGTGGTGCTGCACTGCGGTTGACGTCTGGGTTGAACCAGTCTTCCCATGGAATAGACCCTAGAGACAAATTTCCCCTATGGGATGAATAAAGGGAATTTTATTTATTTTATTTAAAGGTTGGAATGAGATCCTTTTCACATTTTGAGCTGTCTCTGTTTGGATTGCCTTATCACAGAGCATTTATGAAAAAGAGTCTTTGTCTATTTTTACACATTTTCTACAAAGCTATCTGTTTCGATTTTATTAGATTGTATGAGAAGTGAGATATTTTGTGCATGTATTAATTTTTTTTATCTTAGCCAATGTAATTTGTAATTTCAGCATGCAAGAGTCTAATTTTATGGAGTTTCAGTGATAGAAGATTGCATTATTATTATTATTATTATTATTATTATTATTATTATTATTACTATTATCATCATCATCATCACCATTGTTATTATTATTATTATTGTTATCATATTGCACTTTGTTGACTTTCTGTTAACTCATTTGATCATTCACTATTTCACTTTCAGATAAATAAAGCTTTGCTGATATTTATAGTGACTTTAGGACTGGGATTGACAAACATTATTGTGCCTTACTGTGCGCAGTATGAACTCATGATTTTAATCCGATTTGTCACCGCATCGTTTGGTGGAGGAATTGATACAGGTACAATAACTTCATATTAACATTTTTTATAACAGTGAAACCTTGCCATACTGCTAACATTGCTTTAAAAACTTTCCAGAAAACCTGGTATTTATAATTTGTATTCCCATTATAAATTATTTATTATTTAATCACTGAGTATTAAGAATTTTTAAATGATATTTTATGATATAGTCGTTAAAAGCATAACAATGTATACTTGCCTTCTCTTACCAATTGGATCATCTGCTATTGTTACGGAAATTTGATGACAACTATGGATTTACTTACAGAAATGGAAGAAATATCATGGATTTTGATTTCACAGCCATAGCTGCCAACTGTCTTGATAAAATCAGGACTGTCCCGATTTGGCTGTCTGAGAAAGAATAAGAAGAAAAAAAAAATCGGACTGTTTATAAGTATAGAAATGCCTTTGCACGTCCCAGGATCATGTTTTTTTTTGACTAGGAAATCACAACAAAGAACAGAAAAAGATCTAGATTATAGATTATATTTAATAGTCAAGCATATTTCTGTTATGGGTCATGAAGGCATTGTGCGGTAGGGTGTCCCGTTTTAGCTCTTTGGAAAGTTTGCCGCTATGCACAGCAATTTCGTCGTGGAGAATTTTTTTTCTCTTATGTTTCTGCAATTTTAAGGAGAAAAAAAATGTTATCTTCAAATTTCCTTAAAGTTATAAACGCTACTGCCCAGTTCCATGATAGCTAAGTCGAATTCCTAACTCGTAATGGTGGTCGTCAACAACAAAAGTTTATTTTACATATAAAAGTTTGTACCTCATATTTTTTAATGGATTAGTTTAGGATTACTGCAATTCTACTATTTATTACTGATGAATTTCATGTAGGTTACTGATTTTGAAATTTTGAAGTAGGCAGGTATGCACAATATTTCAGCAATTATATTTATGAATATAGAATTCTTTTCAAAGTATTAATAGCTTTTTATATTACTTGCATAATTTAATATTTAAAGTGTTCAATTTTAATAATCAAATTAAAATGCTTAAAAGATTTCTCTGGCTTTTTTTTATAGTTTAGACATGATTTTTAGAAAACATATGAAAGTAATGATATTATTTCTATAGTGCTCGACCCCAATTATACCCTAGGTCCATGGCAAAAAAAAAAAAAGGAGGAGAAACAAAATTCAATATAATACTGATTATTTATCTTGACATCAGACCATAGGATTCAAACGAATAAAAAATCAAAAATCACACAACTCGTTCATTTTGTTGATACTTGCTGAATTCTGTAATTTTTTTTATTTTGTGACTCAATTTTCATTCATTTAAATATTTTTTTGTTGTTGAAAACAATTTGAATATGCAGCTTTAAGTTTTCAGTTAAGGTTTTAATAAAAAGCAATTAACATCATCCTCTTCAAAAAAACATTAATCGTTGAAATTAATAAATGTTGTTTTCTTCAATTCTTTTTATTTATATTTGTAATTCCAGCCATTAATTCAGAGCACATGAGAATATGGGGATCTGATGCCAATGGACTTCTACAATTTCAGCATTTTTGCTTTTCTGTTGGAGGATTGTTGTCCCCTTTAATTGCAGAACCATTTTTAGCTGAGAAAGCAGACTTGGGTCAAGTTAATAATTCCATGAGTAATGAAAATGTTTACTCCAATGCCACATATCATCACCGTAATGTCACGGAACATCAACTCAATACCACAGAACTTCCATTCAGTACCTCAGGATACACCTCCAATGCTACAGGACTACATTTCAATGCCACTGATGGTCATGACTTGAGACCAACAGAAACTCGTGTAGAATACTTATTTATTATTGTTGGTATTTATTCCATTATTTCTTCTATTCCATTTCTCATTTTATTTCTAAAAAAACATGGTAAAAAAGAATCTACGCATCAGGTTGAGGAAAAACGTCAATTTTCCAGGAAAAATGTTCCATTTCCATTGTTGATAATTATGTTATGTGGAATATGCTTTTTCTATTTTGCTTATTGCTGTGTTGAGGATACATTTTTCTCATTTCTAATGACATTTTTGGTAAAAGGATATGACAGCATTTCAAAGTCAAAGGGTGCTTTAACAACTGCCGTAGCATGGGCTTCATTTGCTTTGGCAAGATTTCTAATGATTTTCATGAGCAAAATATTGAGTACGATCCAGCTTCTATTCCTGATGACAACCTCCATGGCAGTTGCATTTTCCTGTTTTACAATTTTTGCTAGTTTGGGAGTTGTGGATGCACTTGTAATTTTCTCATCAATTTCAGCTTTATCTTGCTCTGGTGTTTTTGCTTCAGGATTTTCGTGGATGGAAACAGAGATGTTTCAGGTGACAGGCTTAATTTCATCTTTCATTCTGGTCGCCAGTTCCTTGGGATCCATAGTTAATCCTCTAATTATAGGTTATTTGATGGAAGAGGTCAGCAACATGTGGTTTTGTTACCTCCTTGTCATAGACACTTTTATTTTGTGCATTTTGTTTTTTGTGCTTTTAGTATATTCAAGGTGCTATATTGATAAGAAATATGGCACATTAGCTTCATCCTTGGAAACTGATATTGTGATAGATTCTCCAGAGCAAGATGACAGTTCAGTGATAAAGAATGGTGGTGTCGGCGCTGATGCTCATGAAAGTTTTTTACACTAAAGTGTATGTCAAATAATATATTAATTGCTTGAATTTGAGCTCAATTGATTGAGGGTGTTTTCCCATGTGATCACAATCTTCGATCTCATACTATGTAAGAAGAGGTAGATTTAGAAAAGTCAGTTTAAAATTAGAAGAAATATAGAATACAAAGTTTCAAAGTTTATTCAATCTTAGGCTTTCGCCAATAAATCAACAATTTGATGCCAACATACATGAAGTGGAAAAAAAAAAAAAAAAAAAAGGTAAATGGAACCAAAAAATAAACTGATACACCACACAAAAATACAACAATCGTAATAACATCAATACGTTCAATAATAATAATAATAATAATAATAATAATAATAATAATAATAATAATGATAATAATAATAATAGTAATAATAATACAAAATGTTATTTTATGCTCAGGAAAGCATTTTTATTTTTTTATCCTCCAAGTCTTATAATAATTTTCCTTTTATTTATTTTTTGTTGTTGTCCAAGTCACCCCGACGTGAACCCAGCAGTGGGTCACAATTTGGCTTTGTGAGTTTATTGGGCCAGTTGTCAAAATATTTAAACTGATTTTTGTCATGACCTGTATATTACTATTACACAGTTTGAGTGAACGATGATATGGTTTTTTTTTTGGTTTGTTTTTCTTAAACATAGTCATTGTTAATTATTTTTTATATTTTGGACTTGGGCTGTCTGTAGTGTAAATGTCATTATATATCACCTGGATAAGCACCCAAATAGAAAAAAAAAGCAATGAAGTTTTATTTTTCAACTTGGTTTAATAACAAAATGGTCCTGTACCAGCATTTCATTAAAAAAAACAAAAAACCTCACAAATTCCATACTTTAGTGAGTTGGCTAATGTCGCTACAAGGAGTAAAATATGTTTTATAATTATATTAGATGTTTTTCGCTCTTTAGATAATAGAATTGTTTCTGCAATTTTACTATGAAAAAAGTTTTTAATGTCAATCATGTCGTTTGTTTCATTATAAATTTGATATTGGAACCTTTCAACTATTTCCACTTCATTGTTTTCTTCAAAAATTTTTTTAGAAAATAAAGGATCTGGGGTTGGGTGTGGAAAGGTGATGGGATCACAAAGAGAAACCAGACCATTTAGAATGGATATTAATTTGTTGTTGAACAGTATTTTGTACTATTTTAATAATAACACAAAGGTGAGCTTCAGATAGTTTTTCAGGTAACATATCATATTTAATGTTTAACCCTCTCCTTACCAACCATTTTCAGAATTTCCCCCAAAACATTACACTCAGCTAACACAAAAATAGATTTTTTTATCACTCAGATATAATAGCAGTAAAATTCTTGTGATACATAATTTCTTTAGCAAAACATGGTCTACAACACACTGTTCATTTTCTTTAAATTTTATGATGTACAAAAGAAATTTGAATAAGAAAAATGTTGGTTGTATCGTAACGAATGTGATGATTTTCCTATAGTTGGTAAGCAGGGGGTAAAGAATTGCCAGATTGACTGACAATCTTGTAATAAATAGTATCACTTAAGGGCAAGAAGTTAATGAATAAGGATTTTAGAAGTCTTAATGATCAATGTTGTATAGACCATGGGCTTTTTAAAAACATTTATTGAATATGATCGAATTAAATATTTTATATTCCTCTGCCATTTTTATGATGGAGGTTTCAAATATTTCATCTTTCATCTCGTGACCTCCGATACTCTCAAGATGTGCGAAGAACCCAGTGAAAAGTATTGTAGACTTTTTGATGACTGACTTGTGCATGAATGCAGGATTTTCGGCTTAAACTGGAATTCAAGCTTTTTGAAATGGATTTAATCCCTTCTCCACCTCTAGATCACCCTCAAAATAATTTCAGACTTTTTGAATTTGTTGGAAATAGATTACAGGCTTTTTCTTTTGTAAGAATTAAACTGAATAATAAGAATCAGCTTAAAAATTTAACACAAACAGGGGCAAAGATAAACCAACTTCTCGCGTCAAGCACAAGTTGTCTAGAACATCCTTCAAAAAGGTTGGAATTTTTCTCTTTCTTTAATTTTACAACTAAGACCTGGGACCAGAAATGGTGTAATCTCAAATTATTGTGATTTTTTTGTGGTACCATAAAAGTAGGACCTGCTCATTGTATTATAAATGTATTGGGGAAAGTGACATGATTTGACTAGTCAATTGATGTGCCATATCTGTGTTCTGTTTATTAATTGATCCATATTTTTGTCTTGTTGGTCTATTTCCGCGTATTCAAAAGATTATGACAATTTTTTCACCATCCATTTACAGGCCTGGTTATATAATGTCACTTTTATGTCACAGGCTGTTGTAACTGGAGGCGATTGGAACTCTTGATAATCAATGAATGTTGTATAGATCATGAGCTTATTATTATAGTTATAGAATTAGATGATCTCTTTTTCTTCTGCATTTAATAAAAGGAAAAAGTTCCGCATCTTGTCGTCTTTCATCATACGTGAATAGTCCTCTCAAGACATTATTATGTTGAGGTCAAAATTGAATGTGCTGCCAAAAATATGAACAATTGTTTTACGCCATATATTGTATTGAGGAAAAGAAATACAAATTTTTAAATTGCAGAAAAATAGAATTTCATAGTTTCATCAGTTTACAGTTAAACTCACTATTGCTTCATTTGCTTCACCCCGACAAAATACTAGATTGAAGTATTGAGTCACAGATGACATTCAGTTTTCAGTGCTTTCAAGTTGTTGGGAGATTCTTGTTTAAAGTATTGTAGATTTAATATATTGTCATTTTAGTTTTGGGGGGTGGGTATACGATTCTTTCATCTCTTTGCCATTATTAAATGAGTTATTTTTATTGTGCCCAATGACACAACGAGCTTGCGAGTATGTGTTATTGCACGATCAAAATACAACGAGTTTAATAAAGACAAATAAATGAAAGAAAACGTTTATTCTACCCCTCAAAGTAAGATTATTAGATATTTTGTATGGTATTCGTACTTCTATTCACCATAATTTGTTTCTTTCTCCTTCTGCTTGAATGAGAATTTGAGCCAAAACTACAAACATTGAATTTGTATTCATGCGCACAAAAAGGTTATTTTTTATTACCAATCAGCTGTCTTTTACACCTTATTTCACACCAATAAAATGTTTGAACCATTGAATAAAATTTTTATTCATTACTTTCAAAGCATTATTCAACGATTACATATTTACTAAGAAATGATAGGGTTTTCCACTGAGAGGGGTGGAATAATACTTTTTTTTTTGACATGACTGATGTTTTGTCATTTTAGGTTTGGGGATGAATACATTTTTTAATGATTGACTTATGAAATGTTATGGTATTGTCACACTAGTTTTGGGGTGAATGTAACAAGAGGGCATTATAACTATTACTGTTGAATAGGACATGATCTTATTATGATAATTGAATCTGATGAATTCAGTCTTCTGCATTATAAAAATGGAAGTTTTTCATCTTGTGTGATATCCAGTGCTTTCAAGTTTGGGAAGATTTTAGTGCGCATTTTTTTACATTTTATGACAACTGCCTTGTATAATATTATGAACAAACATTTTTATGTAAATATGATTTTAGTTTCTATATACAATATCAATAATTTTTGAAGATTTTATAATCATGTTATAAAGCGGGTGGTTGGATGGGAGCATCACCCTTGAATCATATACCTATGATGTTCGCATGGGTGTACGATCCAATAGTGATGTCGTTTCTTCTTCTCTTTACTAGCCTATTCTGCTTCTTTGGTTTGTGATTGTATTTTTGACAGGGGATTTTTTTTTTTCTGTAAATCTTCTGCCTGTTTGTTCTTGGTTATTTATGATTTAGCTTATAGTATCTTTAGGTTATGATTTTGATTTACATTTGTACTATTTTTGTTAGATTGCTTGTTTTTTTTGTCAGCGGTCTCTCATATAACCTCAATTGTGTTGGAAGAGACCTAAAGCAACAAACAAAAAAATAATCATGTTATGACAAAGACCATTCATTATCCCTAACTTCTCTATTTACAAACATCTTCTGAATAACAATAATGAGATGATTTACTAATTAATGGTAATTAATAACAAGACAATACACTTTGGTATTTTTCTTATAATTTGTCAGAATTATTATACATACTTTCTTTATCCTTCAAAGATCTAGATTCGGATATATGTTGCTTTTCTAAATTGACAATATGCCCACTAAACGGCAATTGCCTGACTCAAAACATAATTTATCAAGCCACAGTAACACGACCAGACACACCAAAACAAGAAACATACATTGGCCTCACCGAGTGGTCATTCAAAACCAGATACAACCTGCATACATCTTTCTTCAGAAACATACACAAACGACATTCTACTACACTTAGCGAACACATTTGGAACCTCAAAGAAAAAAACATACAACACAGCATCACATGGAAAATCATCTCCAGAGCACAGTCGTACTTCCCCTCTTCTAAGATTTGCAAAAAAATTCTTCATCATCACTAAACCGAATATAGCAACACTCAACAGAAGAAACGAACTAACTTCCTCATGCAGACATAGAAACAAACACCTTTTATGTAATTACGAACCTCCATAAACACGAATCTATAAAAATACGAAAACACAACAATCTACACTTTCACTTCCACTTCCTGATGAGAGCAACGCTTGATAACAACGTTGTAGAAGTCAAACAATCTTAATATCTGTCAAATGTTTATATATATGCATTTCATAAGGGCGGTGATGAAGATTATGGCGTCTGCCATTGTACCGATAGTTTAAAACCAGTGGCTATACGTCATTATGAGGGTGAAAATTTAAAAATTCATAATTTTTAGGAGATAAAAATTGTGGTCGCTAAAATTAACATTAAAAATCAACAATTTACCCTCACAAGGATTAAATAACACTTCAAAATCCTTAAAATTGTGTAGTCTGGCAGCAAATTTCATTGTCATTAAATTTGCTACATAAAGTGTCTTCTATCCCCTTATATCTGTTTTCCAACATGCTTCTCGTCTTTGTCTTGGAGTGAGATTACTTGGTTTTGTCCTGGCCCTGGCCGGAGTCCTGGCTGGGAGGGAAACAGTCAAATGCAAAGGTATTGTTTTGGGAGATGATATTTTTTTCCTTGTAAATCATCTCTCCATTATGTATTATTGCATGGCATTAAGATTCATGGGAAGTTCTGAAATTGGAGCAAAAATGTATTACAAATTTTTCGAAATAGTAGGCAGGGATGGTTTACAGACCTGATGTGTCATTGATTGAAGAGTGAGCATGGTCTAAAATGGGAAAACAAGACTATTCTTGGCATTGAATGGTTTACGACTGGAACCATCAATATCACAGTTCACCTTTCTGAGGTTCCAGTATACTGCAGGTTATTCATTGTAAATTGATTCATCATTTACTTGACATATTGGGATACCGTACAGATCAAAATTAAGTTTAAATGTCTCAAATGTTTAAGACTGTGAAATGGCTTTATATATGTAGCAATTATTTGTTAGCATGATTTTACAAGATTTACTGGGGTGGGGTCTTTGATCTCCCATAGTGGGCAGGAGATCACGCTGTGTCTTCTATCCCCTGTATCTGTTTTCCGAGTTCTGTCTTTGTCTTGGAATGTGATTACTTAGTTCTGTCGTGACCCTGGACGGAGTCCTTTGCCGGGAGGTAAAGAGTCGAATGTATAGTTATAGTTTTGGGAGATAATACTTTTTTCCTTGTAAATCATCTCTCTGTTATGTACTGTTATTATTTATTTTTTTATACATATGATTTGTAAACATTTGAGTGTATCCCTCTTTGTGGGATCTTGTGATGGTGTCTTTTAAGGTGATCTCAAACTAAGTTTATTGATGGTGTGCTCTTGGAATCTGCATCTGTTCCCTATTTGAATTCTGGGTGGGGTTCCTACCTCCCATAGTGGGCAGGGAGGTATTTGCTGTGTCTTCTATCCCCTGTTATCTGTTTTCCAATTGCCTTCTGTCTTTGTCTTGGAGTGAGATTGCTTGGTTTTGTCCTGACCTTGGTCAGAGTCCTTGGCTGAGAGGGAAACAGTCGAATGTATAGTTATTGCTTTGGGAGATGATATTTTTTTCCTTGTAAATCATCTCTCTGTTATGTACTGTATTATGTTTTATTTACATGTTATATTTGATTTGTTAACATTTGAGTGTATTCTTCTTAGTGGGGACCTGTGCTTGTGTCTGGATGAGACTTTTAGGTGATCTCAAACTAAGTACTTTGAAGGTGTGCTCTTGGAATCTACATCTATTTCCTATTTGAACAAATTCCCCTTTGTCTTACCTTTTCTTGAGTGCTTTAATTGAATTCTATAACTTTTTACTATCCCATTTCTTCCTTTTTACTGGCGCTGATATGACCGTAATGTGTTGCAAGCGCCGTATAACCCTCAAAAACAACCCTTCTCCTTTCTCTTACTTTTTCCTCAAGTCCTTTTAATTGTACATCTAGAATGTTTTTACCATCCAATTTTCTTCCTTTTTACTGGCGCTGATATGACCTAAACGTGTTGCAAGCGCCGTAAAACCCTTAAAAACAAGACTTATTTTATGATTTTATTTTATTTAAAGTTCATATTGCAGTACTCTATGAGATATAGCACTTTAGTCATGTATGGTTTTACTTTGCAGATTTTTACTTATGAGGTTTTATGAAGTGTAACATGGTGTAATGTAATTCAGTCATTGGTGTTTTCACCTCACAATGCATTATGTCACAAGGTGGTAAATTGTAAACTTAAACGCAATATTACAGCGTTTTATGTTTTCTTTCCTCCCTCCAACCCTGTATTGTTTAAAGTGAAAAATTATATTTTTACTTATTTCCCCTATTTTGTCATTGTCTATTATATAAAACTTACTTATGTGTACATTATATTCGTATTTGTATTCAGGCTTTTAATATACACAAAAGTCATCTTTGGAATAATTATTGTATGATGATGGTGACAAGTGGTGAATTTACTCAAGTGTAGAAAATTTTAGAATAAAGCTTTCAATTTTTTAAACATGCTTTATTTTGATTTAGATATGGACTTTAAAAAAAAAGAAAGAACATGACATGGATTTGGATGACAAAACAAGTGAATGGATCATTGATTTTGTGACCAAGGATTTTGGTTTCAAACTTGCAATTGCAAAGTGGTTAATTTTATTCTATGATTGAAAAGTTAAGGGTGTCAGTGTCACACCATTTTGATTACATGTTATTTTGTAGTGCCATAACTGTTTCAGATTTCCATTGTTTCCTACCAACTGACGTAATACATTTACTTAAATGTTGTTCTTAATATTTGGATTTTCCAATTTTAAGGGGTGAACCTCCCATAGTGGGCAGGGATGTACATGCTGTGTCTTCTATCCCCCCATACCTGTTTTCCAATTGTTTCTGTCATTGTCTTGGAATGAGATTACTTTGTTTTGTCCTGACCCTTGCCGGAGTTCCTTGGCTGGGAGGGAAACAGTTGAATGTATAGTTATAGTTTTGGGAGATGATATTTTTGTCCTTGTAAATCATCTCTCTGTTATGTACTGTTATTTTTTTTTTTATTTTAACATATGATTTGTAAACATTTGAGTGTATTCCTCTTAGTTGGGACCTGTGCTTGTGTCTGGATGAGACTTTTAGGTGATCTCAATCTAAGTACTTTGGGTGTGTGCTCTTGGAATCTACATCTGATCCCTATTTGTTCCCAGTTCCCGCGGGTGGTTGGATGGGAGCATCACCCTTGAATCATATACCTATGATGTTCGCATGGGTGTACGATCCGATAGTGATGTCGTTTCTTCTTCTCTTTACTAGCCTATCCTGCTTCTTTGGTTTGTGATTGTATTTTTGACAGGGGATATTTTTTTTTTCTGTAAATCTTCTGCCTGTTTGTTCTTGGTTATTTATAATTTAGCTTATGATATCTTTAGGTTATGATTTTGATTTACATTTGTACTATTTTTGTTAGATTGCTTGTTTTTTTTTGTTTCAGCGGTCTCTCATATAACCTCAATTGTGTTGGAAGAGACCTCAAGCAACAAACAAACAACAAACAAACAAATTCCCAGTTCCCCTTTGTCTTACTTTCTCTTGGGTGCTTTGATTGCAATTCTAGAACCTTTTACTATCCCATTTTATTCCTATTTACTGGCGCTGATATAACCTAAATGTGTTGCAAGCGCGGTAAAACCCTTAAAAACAAACAATTAAGGGGTGAAAGGATATATAGAATTTACAGATTTTTATTTGAAGGATTGAGGGTCACGACAAATTTACTTGCCGGGTAAGTTCTCGGACTCGACTCTAATTTGCCTGGAGATTTATTGAACATACAGAGTGCATAGGCACAATGGTCAGATCTTGAATATGTTAAGTTTTGTGGGCTTTTATGCTTCTTGTGCTGATACAATATTTTGAAATTTGTGCTATTGCATATCCGAAAATCTCCCTAGTAACTTGTCCCTTGCTCGTCTTATCAGATACACCAGTCCGGAATCTGGGTGGGGTTCCTGACCTCCCATAGTGGGCAGGGGGGTACATACTGTGTCTTCTGTCCCCTTATATCTGTTTTCCAACATGCTTTCTGTCTTTGTCTTGGAATGAGGTTACTTGGTTTTGTCCTGTCCCTACCGGAGTCCTGGCTGGGAGGGAAACAGTCAAATGCATAGTTATTGTTTTGGGAGATGATATTTTTTTCCTTGTAAATCATCTCTCTGTTACGTATTATTATATTTGTTATTTAGAATTTATAATGTAAGCATTAGAGTGTGTTCCTCTAAGTGGGGACCAGTGCTTGTGTCTAGATGAGACTTTTAGGTGATCTCAAACTAAGTACATTGATGTTATGCTCTTGGAATCTACCTCTGTTTCCTATTTGAACCAATTCCCCTTTGCCTTCCTTTTTCTTGGGTGCTTTAATTGTAATTCTAAAACTTTTTACTATCCCATTTTCTTCCTTTCTACTGGCGCTTATATGACCTTAATGTATTGCAAGCGCCGTAAAACCCTTAAAAACAAAACAAACAAACCATTTTAATATGCCAGGTTTTTAAAATCAATCCTTGCCATCAAAATTAAAAAAAAAAAACGAAATATCTTTAAAAAAAGGCATGGATGTATTTTATATAGCCATGAAGATAGAATCGATCGTCATGATAATATTACCATGCCTATAATGTATTTACATTCTATATAGTCTTTATAAACCAAATGCACAAAGATCTCAATTCAACAATCTAAAACATTGCTTTCTTTGGTAAAAACCAAGCGACTAGTGTATCACATATTGGAGCCAAACATTTAAGAGACACAAGACTCAAACCTTCTGGGTGGGGATCCTGACCTCCCATAGTGGGCAGGCAGAGCTGCCAACCTACCGCAAAAAATGCGGAATTGTACGCATTTTCGGCGATTGTACGCTTGTACGCATTTTCCCCAAGATTGTACCCATTTTCAGTGTTCGGAGTCACTTCAGTTTTCTTTAGTTGTAATAGCCCAGGTACTCGTATCGCTGTTATCTTAAGCTTGCTGGATCGTTCCAATTTGTACTCGATACCAATTCATTGCTCTTATTCTATAGTGAACTCGCTCCTATTGTTTTAGTCCGATATCATGAAATCGAATATTCAACATTAATCGTTCGCCCGGTACTCGTATCGCTGTTATCTGAAGTTTGCTGGATCGTTCAAATTTGTACTCGATACCAATTCATAGCTCTTATTCTATAGTGAACTCGCTCCTATTGTTTTAGTCCGATATCATGAAATCGAATATTCAACATTAATCGTTCGCCCAGAAGTCAGTTTCAAGCTTTTACTTGGCCTAGTTTCTTTGTTCAAAGTCATTCTCGTGGCAGGTGGCGGAGTTTCAATTTTGTTCGCCGTCTCAGTTCGCAGATGAGTTTATTGAATGTGTCTTTTCAGTATCTTCTCGATCTACCTCCCACTGTTAAAAGTAATTGATTGACTTTAAGACTTGTGCATTGTTTGAATTTCAAAGGAAGGTGAGGTATTAAGTAGATATAGATCTCTAGATAAAGAATCTAGGTCAATTCAGTATTGTAGTAACTACCGTGATTGCCAGAACTCGGTATTCTGGCTGTAGGACTCCATGGCTAGGATGGGTCCAGATGGCCGGTGAATCACGGAATTACTGAGTTAAAAATATATATTAAATAGATAAAGTTATAGTTAGTATAAAAATATGGCTTACCCTGAATCTAGTTAGTCGTAAGTAAGAGTAGTGAAGTAAGTCGTCTGTTGTATCGAAGTGTGGTAAGTAAGTGTCGTAAGTCTAGGAGCAAGTGTAGTAAGAATCTGGGTAAGTGTGAAGTGTCAAGTGTGTCGGTAAGTGTGTCCTATCGAGAGGTCCACTCGGCTTTATATGAGCCGGGTCAGCTCGGGACGAGGCAGAGCGGAAGTAGGAATGACCATTGCCAAGGTCACTAGCCGTACGATTGTTTACGGCTAGAGATCCCTACACTGCTCCCCCCTCAAAAAGGGCAGGGTGGCTGGATGTGGGGTACTCACCTGCACCTTTCTGGAGCTCTCGGTATTACAGTGAACTAAAGGAGAGGAGCCCTTACCTAGGGCGTAGCAACAAAAAAGGGGGGTAAAATAAAACAAGGAAGGCCCTTTCCTAGGGCCGAACAAAAAATAAAGAAGGCCCTTACCTAGGGCTAAAATAAAAGGAAAGCCCTTTCCGGGGGCTGGGGCAACAATAAATCTATTTACACGGTTGCTCGCCCTAGCACCTAGCTGTCTAAGACAGAGCTGTGGAGGGACAGCTCCATCGAGGGCTCTCTCTCCTTCATTCTTTTATTCTCCTCCCGGAGACGGGTGACCTCAGCCGCCTCGGTCCGGAGGGAGGCCAGCTCCTGCCTGGCCCTCTTAAGCTGATTCCGCAGGCTGCGGAAGTCCCCCCGGCGGCGGCGAGATCTGTCTCGGCGGTCGGCTTGCTCTTGGTCGTCCCTCCTATGCCTGCTGGGAGGCCGATCGCGGCTCTGTCGGGCCGGGGTACTAGTTCTGTGGGCCCGACGGGGCGAGCGGGACCGTCTCCTACGGTCACGGGACCTCCGTTCCTGGTTAGAGTTAGAGGCGACGGCGGAGGTCCGGGATCTATTCCCAAGTCTCGAGGTGATTGGAGGAGTCCTCGAGCGTCTAGTGGAATTTCTCCAGGGTTGCCTGCGATTCCGAATCGCGTGCTCCGGGTTACGCCCCGGAGGAGAGCGTCTGCCGGCGTTCTCGGCATCTCTTCTCGGAACCGCAGGAAATCCCGGAAGAGGGTCACATCCCGTGAGAAAGAGGTCATCTGCGGAGATTAAAGAAAAAGATTAGTGAGAACAGGATGGGCAAATGAAAGTTTTCAGTTGCCTCGCTTGGTTCCTCGTCAGGTTGACACACCTGCCGTGGAACCAGTCGAAACACCTGTCACACGCAACCATGAGGTCTCCATCGTCCGGCTTTCCACAAGTACAGTAAGTAATTTCCTGGCCAGACTCGATGGCCTCCCTTTCCTTTCGGATCCAGGCTGGGATAGTCCGGTCCCAACATGGCTTCAGGTGGTCATGGTTGACTGTCTTAATCTCCGAGTTCCTGAATTTGACAATGTATGTGGCGGGGGTCAGGACCGTGGAGATGATGGCTGGTCCAGTCCATACAGGTTTCAGCTTACTGGACTTTCCTTTCACACTCGATTTATCCAGGTAATAAACCGCCTGTCCCCTCTTGAAGGAATGGACGTGGGCTTTGATGTGGTAGTCCCTCTTCGTCCTCTTGAGCTCAGTTCGGAGGGTGGTTCTCGCAGTCTCGTGGGCTATCTCTAACCCCTGCTGTAGAGAGTTGACATAATCTTCAGGAGACTGTGGGTTTGTACGTTTCCCTGGTATAACCAATTCCACCGGTGTGCTCAATTCCTTACCTAACATCAATTTGTTAAAGGCGTAGGTATGACAAGGAGGTTTCGTGGGCCTTCGTCTCTTCTGTATAAGGCTCCATCGATCAGGAAGAACAGGTTGCGGTGCACCCAGTAGAACTTTTCTTCCTGGCCGGACAACATCAAGTCCGACATTTCTGGGTCTGCTCCTAATTTCAACCATAATAGCAGGTGGGTCATGTGATGATCATCCGACTGCAGCTTCCTGACATCCTCCATGTCAATGTCGTCAAGGCCAACTTGTGTCGAGTCGTCTTGTCTTACGACTTGTATTTTGTGTTCCACCCTCATTGTAATATTCAACCCATTGACAATTGTGTCAGGGGACCTGAGGGGACAGCACAGCTCACTCCTGACGTCATCCGGGTAGAGTAGTTCGATCCTCTGATCTGTCGCACTTTGCGTCCACCCTCGTTTATGATATTCGACCCAGTGACAATTGTGTCAGGGGACCCGAGGGGGATAGTGCAGTTCCTTCCTGACGTCATTCGGGCAGTGTCGTCCAATCTTCTGATCTGTGTCCTACATTCGCCCTCGTTTATAATATCCAACCCAGTGACAATTGTGTCAGGGGACCCGAGGGGGACGACGTTGTCTACTTCTGATTCAAAGGTTCCCCATCTCTCCTGTGTTCGGGTGCAATATGCGCATCCGCCACAAGGCAATTCTGATAACGCCTTGTGAGGACGGTAGTGTTGGCAAGTGTCCGTCGTGGGAGGTCGAGATAAGGCATCAGCATTCATGTGCAGTGAACCAGAGCGGTGAACTATCCTCATGTTGTATTGACTGAGTTCTTCGATCCATCGGGCCAGTTGGCCCTCAATCCTCTTGAAGTTCATGAGCCAAGTAAGGCAGTGATGATCCGTTCATACAGTGAATTCGCTGCCTAAGAGGTAGTGACGGAAGTGATTGGTAAAGCGCACAATTGCAAGTAGCTCCTTCCTGTAGTGCAATCGCGCCGCTGAAGGGGTGTCAGGGTGAAGCTCCCATATGCAATCACCTTCTCTTCCTCTTCTTGGATCTGAATCAACTCGGCTCCGATGGCGCAATCTGAAGCATCAGTATCGAGGATGAAGTGGCCTGTCGTAGTGGGAATGGCCAAGACCGTGGGGAAGTAAGGCGTAGCTTGATCTCCTCAAAGGCTGCCTGCTGCTCATCACCCCAGATGAAAATTTTCTTTCTCAGAAGTCGAGCGAGGGGTTCTGATATTCCGGCAAAATCCTTTACGAAGAAGCGGTGGTAATTAGCTAAGCCCAAAAACTTCTCCATTCCCTTAATGACGTAGGTGCTGGCCGATTCCGTACAGTGGCAATTGATTCCTCTGTCATAGACAACTGGTTTCTTCCTACCTTCCTACCAAGAAGTTTAGTTTCTTTCCTGAAGAGCTCACATTTCCTGGGTTTGAGCTTCAGCCGGAAGGCACGAAGTCTGGTGAACACTTCCCTCAAGTTGTTGAAGTGGTCCTGGAAGGACTTCCCCAGTACACAGATGTCGTCCAAGTAGGCCAAGACAGAGTTCCAGTGTAAGTCCTTCAAGACGAGGTCCATTACTCTGCTGTAGGTGCTATAGAATTGCAGAGTCCAAATGGCAGCTTGTTGAATTCAAATAGGCCCCTCCTCGTCCTGAATGCAGTCTAGATGGTGGGGCTTCTTTACATTTCTGCACTCTGGTGCTGGGTTCGAATCCCCACTGTCTCCTAGTGCCAAGGCTTCCTTATTTCTTATATCAGCAGTGCTCGTCGGCATCGAAAGGGTCCTTGGGTTCTGGAGCATCAGTGAAGGTATCTTCCATTTTGGGCACCGTGAGTGTAAAATAATAATTATTGGCTTCCTGAGGCTGCAGAGACTTCATAAACTTAACGATGTTCTTAGTACTACAGAAGTCTTTCTTGGTCATCTATACTCTCCTGATAGGGCAGGACGAACTGTCTGGCAGTCTGCCCAGAGACAATAATCCATGGGCTGCTCAAAAGAGCAGTAGTCCATTAGAATTTATTCACCATGATGATATTCACTGGCACGATTATCCTAATCTTCTGAGAATAGACTATGGGAAACAGTGTCAGTAACAAAGAAGCAAATTATAGTGTAACCTCAAGGAACTATTACGCCATGCAAGCAATCAATGCAAGCTAAAAGCACAAAACAAAATCGAGCGGGCTTAAAGCCAAGTAATAAAACTAGCACAAGCATGAAGCCAAAACAATATAATTAGGCCAAGCTCATGCCAAAGCAATCAAATGTAAAAATATAATATATGAAGCATTTGTATATAATAGAGTAAAGATCACAGAGTAATCTAATGATAACAACAATCTACACATCTTCACAACAAAGCAATTGCTCCAGGTCGCAGTCATGGCCATGTCGTGCACCAACACTTCACTGACCCATGGTGCGCGACCTGAGCATGAACATCACAATATGTATCATGTGATTCACTGAGAATTAGGTCCTCCAACTCGAACCTTGGTCGCAACAGATAATGCACCAACATCTCTCTGCGCTGGCCACCAAGCTCGAGTGACCATCAAACTCAGTGAATCCAAACTATCATCAGATGGTTGCTTCCGAGTGGTCATCTCCACAGCTGCAGCCATGGTCAGGACATGCTCCGACATGTCACTGCACCATGCTGCCCAATCACAGTGGCCACTCGAAAGCAAACCTAGGGAACTAACACTATTGGCTGGTCTGTCACTCGAGGCCACTGCATGGTCAGGTCATGCTACAACATCTCGCTGCACCATGCTCTCTGACCTGAGTGACCTCCAACCAATAAAACCACAAAGCAATTATCAATAATAACATAGGGGTGTTTATTGCAGGATAGTCGCTCCCTAGGCCGCAGCCATGGTCGGATCATGCTCCGACATCTCACCGCACCATGCTGCCCAGCTCGAGCGACCATCAAACAACAAATCAAAAAATGAAAAATCAGGTACAAATAATTATGTATGGTCTATTGAAAGATCGGCCACTCCCCAAGGCCGCAGCCATGGTCGGATCATGCTCCAACATCTCACCGCACCATGCTGCCTGGCCCGAGTGACCATCAAACAATAAATCAAAATTTAAATGCTCAAAGAAAAATTAAATTAAAATCCATGACAAGCAACATACAAATAATCATGTGTAGTCTATTGAAAGATAGGCCACTCCTCAAGGCTGCAGCCATGGTCGGATCATGCTCCAACATCTCACCGCACTATGCTGCCTGGCCCGAGTAGCCATCAAACAATAAATCAGAATTACAAATACTAAATAAAAAATTAGGTATGGTCTATTGAAAGATAAGCCACTCCTCAAGGCCGCAGCCATGGTCGGATCATGCTCCAACATCTCACC
This sequence comes from Berghia stephanieae, assembly GCF_034508935.2. Classification (NCBI taxonomy): domain Eukaryota; kingdom Metazoa; phylum Mollusca; class Gastropoda; order Nudibranchia; family Aeolidiidae; genus Berghia; species Berghia stephanieae. The sequence goes on along the minus strand of NC_088365.1, from coordinate 14,630,822 downwards.
GCACCATGCTGCCTGGCCCGAGTAGCCATCAAACAATAAATCAAAATTATACAAATACTAAATAAAAAATTAGGTATGGTCTATTGAAAGATAGGCCACTCCTCAAGGCCGCAGCCATGGTCGGATCATGCTCCAACATCTCACCGCACCATGCTGCCTGGCCCGAGTAGCCATCAAACAATAAATCAAAATTATACAAATATTAAAATAAAAAATTAGGTATGGTCTATTGAAAGATAGGCCACTCCTCAAGGCCGCAGCCATGGTCGGATCATGCTCCAACATCTCACCGCACCATGCTGCCTGGCCCGAGTGACCATCAAACAATAAATCAAAATTATACAAATACTAAATAAAAAATTAGGTATGGTCTATTGAAAGATAAGCCACTCCTCAAGGCCGCAGCCATGGTCGGATCATGCTCCAACATCTCACCGCACCATGCTGCCTGGCCCGAGTGACCATCAAACAATAAATCAAAATTATACTAAATATGAAAATAGGTACGGTCTGTTAAAAGATAGACCACTCCCCAAGGCCGCAGCCATGGTCGGGTCATGCTCCAACATCTCACCGCACCATGCTGCCGGGCCCGAGTGATCATCAAACAACAAATCAAAAAAAAAAAAAACAGACTTAAAAAATAATAAAAATGAACAACACAAATCACCAAGGGATCCTCTCAGGAGAGGAAGGTGTGTGAAAGAAAAATAATAACTGATGATATATTATAATAAAATCAATAGAAAGAGTAACCACAATCACAATGTAGCACTGGACAAACAAAATCAAGTCAAGGACAGATCAGATCACAAGAACTCAACTAATCACAGGTCATAAGCAGTAAACAAAGTCAAGTCAAGGACAAAGCAAATTACAAGAATACAACTATCACAGTCATAGGCAATAAACAAAGTCAAGTGCAGGACAAAGCAAATCACAGGAATTCACAATAAATTACCAAAGATATAAACTAATCACCAATCACAGCTATAGGCAACAACAAAACAACAAAAATATTTCCAGTAAAAAGAATAACAAAGAAATCAAATGTAAAAAAAATTATTTTTTTTAAATCATGAAACATGACACCGTCCACAAGGTCACCAGACAGGTGTGACCTTGGAGTCAAGGACAAGGACGACCTTGACACGATCAAACAAAATTCACGAACTGAAATTACCTACAACTGAAAGAAAAGGGAAGGGGGCGTGGTCATACATATCACAGAATTCATTCAAGATTGAATATAAGAATCATAATAGAAAATTCCTGATGAAAATAACGAAGTATTCACACGGTAAAAATCAACGAAATTCGAACTCCCGTTCAACGAAATACGACGGTAGGAATTAATAAAATGGATAATGTAAAAAGTAGAAAAAAGTTTTCGCTCGTGACGCCATTGTAGTAACTACCGTGATTGCCAGAACTCGGTATTCTGGCTGTAGGACTCCATGGCTAGGATGGCCGGTGAATCACGGAATTACTGAGTTAAAAATATATATTAAATAGATAAAGTTATAGTTAGTATAAAAATATGGCTTACCCTGAATCTAGTTAGTCGTAAGTAAGAGTAGTGAAGTAAGTCGTCTGTTGTATCGAAGTGTGGTAAGTAAGTGTCGTAAGTCTAGGAGCAAGTGTAGTAAGAATCTGGGTAAGTGTGAAGTGTCAAGTGTGTCGGTAAGTGTGTCCTATCGAGAGGTCCACTCGGCTTTATATGAGCCGGGTCAGCTCGGGACGAGGCAGAGCGGAAGTAGGAATGACCATTGCCAAGGTCACTAGCCGTACGATTGTTTACGGCTAGAGATCCCTACAGTATTGAGTTTGTTTATATTTAGAGATCCGAATTTCGATTTCAATTTCATGATGGAGCCGCCTTCAAAGAAAGTGAAATATGATCAGACTTGGAAAGCAGAATATTCAAAAACATTTAAAGGTGTGGTTAAAAGTGACAAAGGCGTGGCAATGGCATTTTGTGAGATGTGCAAGAGCCATTTTAGCATTAAATCTGGTGGTGCTTATGACATTAAGAGACATATGACTTCGCAAAAGCACATTGCTACACAGAGAGCAGCTGGTGGTGGAGGAATGGCGTCCATGATGAGTTTTTTTTTATGAAAAAGGAGGACCATAGTGTCATCAATTCTGAAGTTATATTCACCAAGTTTTTAATGGAGAAAAATTTACCGCTTGCTATTGCTGACGATGCAGGTGATTTATTCCGCAAAATGTTCCCCAAGAGTGAGGAGGCAAAGCAATATAAGTGTGCCCGGACGAAAACAACAGCCATCGTCCATGTCCTGGCTGAAAACCAGAGGTCAAAGACTCTTGACAATGTTAGGCAGAGTGGGGTATTTTCTCTGAGTACGGATGGGGGGAATGACACTAAGCAGAAGTTATTCCCTGTTATTGTTCGATATGCTGACATGAGTGAGGAGAAAATAGTGACTGAAATTTTGTCTGTCGACACCCTCTCTACCACAACGGCTATGGGCAAGAACATTTTTTCACATGTGAAGGATGTGGTGGACAAAAGTGATATAGAATTGACAAAGTGCATTAGCTTTAGTGTTGATAATGCTGCTGTCATGGTAGGGGAGAAATCTGGAGTGGCTGCTCATTTGCATGAAGTGAATGAAAACATTAATATAATTGGCTGTCCATGCCACAGACTCAACCTTGCTGCTCTTAAAGCTGCCAACTCATTGAGCATCAAACTGGACCAATTTCTAATTGATATTTATTTTTTTCTTGACAAATCTTCAAAGAGAGTGGCGAGGCTAAGAGAGTTACAGGAGATTCTGGGATGCGAAAGCCATGAAATTCTGAAACATGTGAATACCAGGTGGTTGTCTCTTGGCCCCTGTCTCTCACGGCTACTAGAGCAGTGGGAGCCTCTGTCAGCTTTATTCCTTGAGCTGTCAGAGGAATCGTCCAGCAATAGCACTCAGTCAAAGGCCAAAAGTGTCCTAACGAAACTGATGAGTGATGAAGTTAAAGCTTACGCCTTGTTTATCGTCAATGTCATTCCATTGTTTGAAAACGCCAATGCTCTGTTGCAAAGTGATGTTCTCCTTGTACACAAAGTCAGGGGTATTATGATGTCTGTCATCAAGGATCTTTGCACACGTTTTTTGAAACCCCAGGCAATAAAGGATACTGACCTCTTATCTATTGATACTTCCAAGAAGTCAAACTGGCTTCCAAATTCTGACATTGATGTGGGCTACAAATGTAGAAAATTAGTTGAGAAAAACCTAGATTTAGAGCAACAAGACAAATTCTACAAATCTGTTTCATATTTCAAGTCAGGGGTTGAATACCTTCAGAAAAAATGTAATTTAAATCATAAAGCCATTGTGCATGCCTGTGTAGCTGACCCAAACAACCAAATGTGTTCCTCAGTGGTGGGCCTGAATTTTTTTGTGGAAAGATTTCCTTCATTACTCCCTGCTAATGTGGACATTGAGGAAACATGGACAAACTTGTGAGGGAGTTTAGGTGCTGGCAAACTGATGACTGTTCTATGGAGGGTAGTGAAAATGCAGATGATTATTGGTTCAGGATGGCAAAGGTGGAAAGTCAGTGTGGTGGCAGAAAGTATGCAGTCCTTAGCAAAGTCATGCTTGGCATCCTGACCATGTTTCACCCGAATGCAGCCTGTGAGCGACTATTCAGTTTGGTGCGTAGGAATAGAACAGATTTTCGCCACAGCATGTCAAATAAACTTGTGGAATCCCTGTCTGTGTGCAAAAGTGCCAAGTCGTCGTTTAGAGACACAATCCCCAAAGATGTGTTGGTAAAGGCCAAGTCAGCCACTGCTGCTGCCTTGGCTAAGCAATAAGTTGAGGGAATACACATGACATGTAAATATTTGTATATATAGCTCTTCGTTGGATGTTGTGTTACGGTGTTATTCGTTGTATTATTACTAGCCTATTGAGAAACCTTAGTGGATATTCATAAATTTTTGACCAATTATGATCTTCATGCTGGGAGGTAGAATTCTGAAAGGATTGGATTATAGTCTTGGGAACATCATTGTTGCTTTATGTAAGTATTTCATCCTCTTACTTTCACAATGGTTAGTTTCCGTCGATTTTAGGATTGTACCCATTTTTATGAAATCTCCCCCATTTTGAGGTCCCATTGTACACATTCTCATCAGATGGGGTTGGCAGCTCTGGGCAGGGAGGTACATGCTGTGTCTTCTATCCCCCCATACCCGTTTCCCAATTGTTTCCTGTCATTGTCTTGGAATGAGATTACTTAGTTTTGTCCTGATCCTTGCCGGAGCTCCTTGGCTGGGAGGGAAACAGTCGAATGAATAGTTATAGTTTTGGGAGATGATATTTTTTTCCTTGTAAATCATCTCTCTGTTATGCATTGGATTATGTTGAGTTTACATATTATATTAAATGATTGGTAAACATTTGAGTGTATTCCACTTAGATGGGACCTGTGCTTGTGTCTGGATGAGACTTTTAGGTGATCTCAAACTAAGTGCATTGGTGGTCTGCTCTTGGAATCTACATCTGATCCCTATTTGTTCCCAGTTCCCCTATGTCTTACTTTTTCTTGGGTGCTTTTATTGTAATTCTATAACTTTTTACTATCCCATTTTCTTCCTTTTTACTGGCGCTGATATAACCTAAATGTGTTGCAAGCGCCGTAAAACCCTTAAAAACAAAACAAACACTCAAACCTTGGACCATGATTTTTTGTACTGCAATCTAAAACGTTAATTATCACACATGATCTCAAAAGATCTGATGTGTTAAATAAACAAAGTAAACCCCCAAAACAACCTGAGTGAAAGGACATCTTTCTTCCAACTCGTCATCCATTCTCCGATCTTTCTCAGAATAGAGAAATGTCTGTCTTTAGACATAATCTTAAAATATATTCACCTTATCAAGTAAGCAATTGTGTGGAACTTAATACATAATAAACCTCATACACTCACTTAGGCCGTTTTCTCAGGCTGGAGCATAGGCATCCATCCCATTGACGAATCCACTCCACCTTGTCTGGATTTGTGCCATCTTCTCAGCTTCTCTCCATGTTAAGCCTTCTGTTTTTTTTGGTTCTCCATCAATGCCCTTCTCCAGCTATTTCTAGGCTGCCCTCTCGTCCTTCTTCCCTGTGAGTTCTATGTAAGAGCCTTCCTGGTAATATTGGTTGCAGGCCTTCTCAGGGTGTGGGCCCAGCCATTTCCATCTCCTCCTCTTAAATTCTACCTCTATTTCTCCGTGGCCTCCCATTTCTCATAGATCTGTATTTCTAATTTTGTCATGCCATTTAATTTGTAGTATTCTCATACAGTTGTTTATGAAAGACTATTTTATCGCTTGTGTTCTTATTCAAGTGCCATGTTTCTGAGATACGCAATACAACTTGCATATAATTCTTTTCTTTATTGATTCACATAAGTAATTATTAATATCACGTGAATGAATGATATTAAGTGCATGTTGATATTGATGTGTACATATCATGAATGACAGAACATACCTGAGTTAAGTTTATGCTTAAATTTCATTTTTGATGTAAAATGCACAATACTTGGTGGGGTTCCCGACCTTCCACAATGGACACTTGTTGTGTCTTCTATCCCCCTGTATCTGTTTTCCAATCGCTTTCTGTCTTTGTCTTGAAATGAGATCACTTAGTTTTGTCCGGATTCCCTGGATGAGATTGAAACAGTTGAATGTATAGTTATAGTTTTGGGAGATGATATTTTTTACCCTGTAAATCATCTCTCTGTTATGTACTGTTATTTTTAAAATTTTAACATATGATTTGTTAACATTTGAGTGTATTTCTCTTAGTGGGATCTTGTATTGGTGTATGGGTGGGACTTTTAGTTTTAGGTGATCTCAAACTAAGTACACTGAAAGTGTGCTCTTGGAATCTACATCTGTTTCCTATTTGAACAATTTCCCCTCTGTCTTATTTTTCCTTCAAGTCCTTTTAATTGTACATCTAGAATGATTTTTACTATCCAAATTTTCTTTCTTTTAACTGGCGCTGATATGACCTAAACGTGTTGCAAACGCCGTAAAACCCTTAAAACAAACAAAACAAAATGCACAATACATTACTTATACGTTGGGAGGTCACTGAGAAAAGAGGCCATTTTTTCTTTCTCTATTTATTTCTGAATTATTTATTTTGTAATTTGAAAAAAATATGAGTGTTAAGTGTGCGTCTTATTATTATGTTATGAAGTAATGAAGTGGAAAAGTGGTGATAGTTGTGACCTTTCGCCTCAAAACGGTATTAAGTCGGATTGGTTAAGATGTTGAAAATTGAATTTATAGCCAGAAATATCAGACTTGTGTTGCCTTTATACGATTTATTGAGAAGAATGGATACCATATTTTAGGGTGCTAATGCTAACGATTAATAATTTTGACCAGTTAAACATTAAATTCGGCTTTTAAGCATATGGTTCGTTCCGACTTAATACCGTTTTGAGACGATGGGTCATAATTGAGTGAAACTGCGAGATGGATACTAATGGGGAATGAAATTGTAAAACACCTCTAGGTACTTGTGTGAAAATTAATTGCCACAGAGATCGATCACCGGTGAAATTGAGATTTTTTCTGACCACCCCCCCCCCCACTTTTTTTCTACCTAGCAGTGATTGATTGGGTAGCTGGGTCTGTTAGATTCTGGCGGGAAGTACTTTGCAATAGACGAGCAATTGCTATAGAAACCAGGATAAACTCCTGCTCCATGGCCATACGGCTCTGAAGGACTACTGCTTTTTAAAAATGTACAATGTCTAGAATATTATTGTAAGCTTGGGCATGGTTGATAAATATGTCAATCTAGCGTCAAAAATATAATATTTTTAGCGTTTTAAAGTGTTGAAACTGGGCAGGGAGGTACATACTGTGTCTTCTATCCTACTGTATCTGTTATCCAACATGCTTTCTGTCTTTGTCTCGGAATGAGATTACTTGGTTTTGTCCTGGCACTGGTCGGAATCCTAGCTGGGAAGGAAATAGTCAAATGCATAGTTATTGTTTTGGGAGATGATATTTTTTTCCTTGTAAATCATCTCTCTGTTATGCAGTTTATTGTATTGTTTACATATTATATATGATTTGTAAACATTTGAGTGTATCCCCCTTAGTGGTACCCGTGCTTGTGTCTGGGTGAGACCTTTAGGTGATCTCAAACTAAGTACTTTGATAGTGTGCTCTTGGAATTTACATCTGTTTCCCATTTGAGCCAATTCCCCTACGTCTTACCTTTTCTTCTGACCTCCCATAGTGGGCAGGGAGGTACATGCTGTGTCTTTTATCCCCCCCATACCCGTTTCCCAATTGTTTACTTAGTTTTGTCCTGATCCTTGCCGGAGCTCCTTGGCTGGGAGGGAAACAGTCGAATGTATAGTTATAGTTTTGGGAGATGATATTTTTTTTCCTTGTAAATCATCTCTCTGTTATGCATTGTATTATGTTGAGTTTACATATTATATTATATGATTGGTAAACATTTGAGTGTATTCCTCTTAGTTGGGACCTGTGCTTGTGTCTGGAGAGACTTTTAGGTGATCTCAAACTAAGTGCATTGGTGGTCTGCTCTTGGAATCTACATCTGATCCCTATTTGTTCCCAGTTCCCCTATGTCTTACTTTTTCTTGGGTGCTTTTATTGTAATTCTATAACTTTTTACTATCCCATTTTCTTCCTTTTTACTGGCGCTGATATAACCTAAATGTGTTGCAAGCGCCGTAAAACCCTTAAAAACAAAAAAACAACTTACCTTTTCTTGGGTGCTTTAATCGTAATTCTAGAACTTTTTACTGTCCCATTTTCTTCCTTTTTACTGGCGCTGATAAGACCTTAATGTGTTGCAAGCGCCGTAAAACTCACAACAAACAAAACTTCTCTATCTTTTATTTTTAGGCGCTTTTTAGCATAGATACAGATAACTTGAACGTTTATGCAATATGGAATAGTTCACAAAAGTGGATCACAGAAATATCGCATGGTCTTCTTTTCTCTGGGATTGATATGGTAGAATATTGTTTGCTGCTGGTGCGTAAATCTCATAAAAACAAACACAGAAATATTATGTGCCATAGTCATTATTATTATAACGACATGAATACACTTACTGAAATCGCAATTGATTTTTATCTATGTTAATAAATTTGAAAGTAATAAAATAATTGTGTCATGTGATACATTGTATTTTATTTGTGGTATATCAGGTGAATATTAAATTCCCTTTATTCATACCATAGGGGAAATTTGTCTGTAGGGTCCATTCCAGTGGAAGACTGGAATAACCCAGGCGTCAGCCGCAGAGCAGCGCCGCAAAGTGAGCTATGGCGAGGTGACTTGCTCAAGGCCACACAGCGCAGCGGCGGGTGATTGAATTCGGTACCTGTCCGGTAAAAGCACAAAGACCGTACCACTGATCCATGCTGCCCCATGTTATTACTTTTATATTAAGATATCGTATTTTACAATTGAATACATTACACTACCTGGGTGGGGTTCCGACCCCCCATAGTGGGCAGGAAGGTTCTTGATGTGTCTTTTATCACCCTATATCTGTTTTCCAATTGCTTTCTGTCTTTGTCTTGGAATGAGATTACTTAATTTTGTCCTGACACTGGCCGGAGTCCTTGGCTGGGAAGGAAACAGTCGAATGTATAGTTATCGTTTTGGGAGATGATATTTTTTCCTTGGAAATCATCTCTCTGTTATGGATTGTTAGTTATGCATTCTGTAAACATTTAAGTGTGTTCCTCTAAGTGGGATCCTGTGCTGGTGTCTTTAAGGTGATCTCAAAACTAAGCACTTTGATGGTATGCTCTTGGAAACGACAGCTGTTCCCTATTTGAACCAAGTCCCCTTTGTCTTACTTTTGTTGGGTGCTTTAATTGTAATTCGAGAACTTTTTACTATGTATCCAATTTTCTTCCTTTTTACTGGTGCTGATATGACCTTTATTGCTGGGTGGGGATCCTGACCTCCCATAGTGGGCAGGGAGGTACATAGTGTGTCTTCTATACCCTTATATCTGTTTTCCAACATGCTTTCTGCCTTTGTCTTGGAATGAGATTACTTGGTTTTTTCCTGGCCCTGGTCGGAGTCCTGGCTGGGAGGGAAACAGTCAAATGCATAGTTATGGTTTTGGGAGATATTTGTTTCCTTGTAAATCATCTCTCTGTTATGTATTATTATTTTTATTTTGAATGTATAATGTAAGCATTTGAGTGTGTTCCTCTTTGTTGGATTTTGTGCTTGTGTCTGGATGAGACTTGTAGGTGATTTCAAACTAAGTACATTGGTGGTATGCTCTTGGAATCTACATCTGATCCCTATTTGTTCCCAGTTCCCCTTTGTCTTACTTTTTCTTGGGTGCTTTAATTGTAATTCTAGAACTTTTTACTATCCCATTTTCTTCCTTTTTACTGGCACTGATATAACCTAAATGTGTTGCAAGCGCCGTAAAACCCCTAAAAACAAACAACAAAAACAACAACCTTTATTGTTGCAAGCGCCGTAAAACCCATAAAACAAACAAAACATTACATTGTATTCCACTGTCTCGCCTTTGTATCGTTTTATTTTTCAATGCAGTGACACCGTTATTGTGGAGCACGTTCAGGCATGTTATTAAGTGATGGGCCTTTTTAACCACAGTAGGTGGAGATCGTAGGCCACCTGAACATTGGGCCTTGTGAACCATGACAAGTGGAGATAATTCAGGTCTATTGAATATTGGTCCTTGTGGATCACGATAGGTGGAGGTCGTTAGGGGCCATTTGAACATTCTGCGTTCTGAATCACGGCATCTGGCTCTGGGTGGGGTTTCTTATCTTCCATAATGGGCAGGGAGGCACTTACTGTGTCTTCTACCCCCTCTATCTGTTTTCCAACTAGCTTTCTATCTTTGTCTTAGAATGAGATTACTTGGTTTTGTCCAGGCCCTGACCGGATACCCTGGCTGGGAGGGAAACAGTCAAATCTTTAGAGTTTTGGGAGATGATATTTTTATCCTTGTAAATCATCTCTCTGTTATGCACTGTATTGTTTTTACATATTATATATGATTTTTAAGCGTTTGAGTGTATCTCTCTTAGTTGTGACCTGTACTTGTGTCTGGATGAGACTTATAGGTGATCTCAAGCTAAGTACTTTGATTGTGTGCTCTTGGAATCTACTATTTGAACAAATTCCCATTTGTCTTACCTTTTCTTGGGTGCTTTAATTGTAATTCTACAACTTTATACTATCCCATTTTCTTCCTTTTCACTGGTGCTGATATGACCTTAATATATATAGAGAGAGGGGGAGAGAGAGAGAGAGAGAGGGAGGGAGGGAGAGAAAGAGAGAGAGAGAGAGAAGAGAGAGAGAGAGAGAACGAGAGAGAGAGAGAGAGAGAGAGAGAGAGAGAGAGAGAGAGAGAGAGAGAGAGAGAGAGAGAGATTTCAAACAAACGAGATAATCAGCAGGAAACTTTTGTTTATTGTAAAAATTTAACTTCTGGTTCATTGTCGTTAGTTGCGTATTGCAATTCGTTTGATATTTGTATTTCTTGAGTTTTATTGAGTTGTGAAACTAAACTGCCATATTTCTTATCGACGAAGCATCGAGAAAAAATCAATAAAATAATCAAAATAAAATACATGAAAAATGTCTCACCCACGATCAGGTAACAGAACCACATGTTGGTGTATTCCTCCATTAAATTTCCAAGAATCAAAGGGTTTACCATCGACCCCAAAGAACTGAACACGAACACACAAGACGAAATTATCCCAGTAACAGGAAACATTTCTCTCTCCGTCCAGGATAGACCAGCTGGGAAAACGCCCGAAAACGCTAATGATGCACAAGCTGATATGATTATTAATGCTGTTACTATTCCAAAATAAGCAAATAAAGAAAAGGCAGAGAAAGACAAGACCATTCCAGTCGTCAGGATTAAAAGAATTTGCACTGTGGTGAATATTTTAGTCACGAAAACCATTAGGAATCGTGCTATGGCGAACGAAGCCCACGCTATCGCTGTTACAAAGGCCCCTTTTGATTTGGACACACTTTCGTACTCCTCTACCAAAAACGTCATCAA
>NC_088365.1:14599710-14614710 GCF_034508935.2 Berghia stephanieae | reverse complement strand
TGGTGGTGATGGTGGTGACATTGGTGGTGATGGTGGTGCATTGGTGGTAGGTTGGTGGTGACATGGTGGTAATGTGGTGGCATTGGTGGTGATGGTGGTGACATTGGTGGTGATGGTGGTGACATTGGTGGTGATGGTTGTGACATTGGTGGTGATGGTGGTGGCATTGGTGGTAAGGTTGGTGGTGACACTGGTGGTAATGTTGGTGGTGGCATTGGTGGTGATGGTGGTGACATTGGTGGTAATGTTGGTGGTGACATTGGTGGTGATGGTGGTGACATGTGGTGATGGTTGGGATGTTGGGTGACATTGGTGGTGGGGAATGGTGAGTGTGTGACATGGTGGGTGTGGTGACATTGTGTGAGGGTGGTGACATTGGTGGTGATGGTGGTGGTGACATTGGTGGTGATGGTGGTGGTGACGATATAGATGATGGCAGCAATGATAGTGGTGGTGGTGGTGGTGTTGACGATGAAGATAATGACACCGATGATAATGGTGGTGATGATGCTGACAATAGCGACGTCGACTGCGAGGATGGTGATGGTGGTGATGGCGATGGTAACGATAACGACGACAACAGCGATGAATATGCCAGCGATGATGACGGTGGTGATGCTGACTATAGCGACGATGCCGACAACGACAGTGGCAGTGTTATCATTGTTGCTGGGGGGGGGGGGGTCTTTGCGGGAGAGTAGGGGAGGATGGTCTATGAATCATTCTCTATTTACGAATGCCACCCTTATGCGGTCGTGGATTATCAAAACAATCATTGTTAAAAAATATGGTATGTTGTTAATTGTATACATTGACGAGATATCTAAGGGCAAAAATAAGATATAATACACAAAGCTAGAAACACTCATAATGTGTAGTCTACGTGTCTACATCTAAAAGTCTTGATTTCACGACACACTGGTGATTAAAGTTCTACCTGTCTTAGCTGTCACAGTACACCGACAAGGGTGTTTCTTTTTTACGAAACCTGCCGATACCCGCCGAAACCCGACAAAGTTATGGGAAGTAGGCAGCAGTGGGAAGTGAACCTGGGACTCTGTGAAGTGTAAACCATTTGCTTTTTTACGGAACCCACCGAAACCCAGTCCCAGGTTCACTCCCCAATGGTGTACACTTCCCTGAGTCCCAGGTTCACTCCCCACCGCTGCCTACTTCCCATAACTTTGTCAGGTTTCGGCGGGTTTCGGCGCGTTTCGTAAAAAACAAAATCGCACCGACAATACTGATACTGTGACTGTTATGGTGAACTTGAACTTATGTCTAAGAAAAATGTTTGTGTTGACCTCAAAATAAGATTTAAAATACCGATTTTCTAAAATATTGTGGCTTTGGACCAGACGATCCAGGGTTTGAGTCTCGCTCTGAGCCGTGCATAGTTGCGTCCTTGGACAAAGCTCTTTACGCAAATTCTCCCACCTTACCCAGGTATAAAATGAGTACCTGGCCGTCAACAGCTTTGTCTTTTGTAATACCGCCTAATACGCTTCATGTCTCGTGTTATATTACATGTCGCTGTATTGCTGCTAAGGACATCTTGTAAAGCGTTTGGTAGATATTTCGCTGTCAAAATGTCGATTTAGGTACAGTAGGTCCCGGTTTCGAGTCCAGCTCAGTGTGGCCCAAAGTTAAGTTACTGGGAAAAAACTTGTTACTCATATTCTCTCACGGTACTCAGGCAGTTCCCCCCCCCCCCCCCCCCCCCCCCCCAAAAAAAAAAAAAAAAAAAATTAAATGTAATACTGCCTTGCAGGAACCGTGTCTTGCCCTCCATGTTTAGTGTTTCTGGTGGTAGGGACCTCTTATAAAAACGCTTTGAATACTCGAGAGTGGCTATTGAGTTATATAAATGCTCAAAACCTGCATTGTGTTGTGAGAAATTTCTAGAGATCTAGGTGTTATTCTTTTCTTGTGAAAATCTATGGGCGGAAAACTCACAACAAGACATAAATGTGACCCAACGACTTTGAGCACGCTTGCTTAGCGGATATTGCACTAAATTTATAAATACTCAAGTATGTAACCTTTTCTGCCCATTTATTAAAAACTACAGGTGTGTTCTTCAATATGCAGCAAATGCCACATTCTTGTCGGAACGCGTTGGCTTTCGGCTCCATATTTTGTCATAAATTTGATCAATGCGATGCGTTCTGGCGAGAATGCATTATTTGCTCCAAGTGGAAGTTCTTCAATGTGATCCATTAGGTAGATAAGCACGGTCACTTGGGATTAAAGCTCGTGTAATTTCGTGACGTGGTCTTGTATAACACTAGAGTATATTATTGTTATTATTATTATTATTATTATTATTATTATTATTATTATTATTATTATTATTATTATTATTATTATTATTATTATTATTATTATTATTATTATTATTATTATTATTATTATTATTATAATTATTATTATTATTATTATTATTATTATTATTATTATTATTATTATTATTATTATTATTATTATTATTATTATTATTATTATTATATTATTATTATAATTATTATAACAGTCATATTATGATGTGTATAGGGGGTCCCGATAGCTCAGATGGTAGAGCACTCGCTTCACACGCAAAGTTCGATACCTGTTGAATTCGTGATTTGTTTCTGATCACACTGTCCACTTTTTTTTAAATAATAACCCCGACGTGTACTTATTTGCAGGTCTGACATCAGAACTCACTTATGGGCCTGTTTTAAAGTTATTATAATGGACAATATTTTGCGTCACTTTTTGAGATTTCCATTACAAAATTACCCAATAAGGAATCGGGTTATTAGACCTGCAAATAAGTGTACGCCGAATAACGCCCAATCTAAAGGGTTTAAAGCAAGTACTATTGTCTATTTCACGCTCTAGAAATTGGGATTAACTCCGGCCCTGAGGGGCTACTTTAAAGAGTGCATGACGTTGTTGTACTGGGAATGCTTCTCACTGCACGCAGCGAATTCAGTTTCTTGACATGGAGGCATGAATAAATAGACTGACCAGTTCCTTCTTAATTTCACCATTTTTCAACAACAGACTTCCCTTTAATGGCTTCCTGGCCTTGACCTCTGACATATTGATTCATGTTCAAATCCCGCTATCAGAGACACTAATTAGTTAAGTCCTCGGGAAAGGATCTTTATTCACATTCTCTCACCATATTCAAGTATAAAATGAGTACCTGGCCAGTAACAGCGTACTCCTTGTTGAAATAAAAATACAATAGCGTCTTACATGCGTCATACATCGTTCGGAATGTTTTAGTATTGCTGTTTTCTTGGGACTCACTATAAAGCGACTTGAGCACATTTCATGGATTATTTCACTTTAAAAATGGTTCCATCCAGCCTTAATTGTTTTTTACTTCTGCTACTGGTTTATTCAGCTGATATTAAAAAAGAAAAACTAGAGCATTTAATGGCGGACGTGCTCAATGTGATTTTAAGATTAATTTTTGGTATCAACAAGAAATAATACCATATTGAGTTGATGGGTTACATTTAACAATGCTTTTGAATCACGTTTTCAATTCTTCTTTTTCGTTATTTTCATGGTGGAGGTGGCCGAGTGGTTAAGGAGGGGAAACCAGGTTCGAGTCTCACTATCAGCATTTAAGTTATTTTTTCTCCTGGGCAAGAAACCAGTACCTTATTTCTCTCTTTGCAAAGCTGCACTTCGGCGGGCGCCCGGGTTATCTAAGTTTTTTTTCTCAATTTACACCTTTCAAAAATTTTCCATGAATATAAATAAAGGGAATTTTGTTTATATTTTCACTTATGTAATCAATCATTTATTTTAGAAAATAAATCATAATGATATTATTTTTGTCATTAATATTTCATTGTACTATGAACTTTGTACATTTATGATTCACTCGATCTTGACCAGTTTTCAATTATCTACCAGTTTTCTATGATAGCATTTTTCGATTTTACATTGCCGTATTGATATATTTTTCCTTACATTCAAAGTTGTGTAAAACTGTCTGTGAATGATACAATGCAAGCAATATGCGATTATAAACTATTGTATAAGGCATTTAAAGGATAATCCTATTGTAAGCCTTTAGTAAGATAAGATAAGATACGATAATTACTCAACTAGATTTTTTTTTCAGAGATATTGCTGCTCAAGTTTTCAATTGTGGACTAGCTTTTCACTTACCAAAGCAACGAAAGAACCTGCCATAAACATTGAATACGTGAACTTATCCTTATAAACAGGATCCTTCAGTTTTTCCCGAAATGATAAACTTTGCTCTTCTTTTGGGAAATCATCAGTTTGTTCAGAATTTTCCTTTTTACGATGATCTGGCGATCCATTTTGTGTAAAAAAGTGTGTTTGTGACTCAGTATTGCTGTCTTCCATGATATAGTACTTGTTTTTAAATAGAAGCAGATTAAATATTATGGTCTCTAATTTGACAATGTATCATTCCCGCCCTTTTGAGAGACTCAATTGAAGCTTTCATCGGATTCAGTAACTCAAAATAATTGCAAAAAAAAAAATAAAAAAAAATAGAAGTGTTGCATCAAAACGAATTTATTTTATTGCTAACCATCCCACATGTACAGTGTTGAAATAAATACATAACTCTAACCTTAAACACACCATAAAATTTACTGTAAACCTTTTTATTTTCCGCATATGAAGAATATAGCTAACCCATTTTATTTGATTTCAATACATATTGCAACAATCATTTCACTGTAATTTAATCATTCGAAACATATTGATAGCATTGTCAATGTGGATAATGCTGTTTGTTTCAAATACCTGTGACAAGATTTACGAATTAACAGTATTACGAAAAAGAGCATTTTACAGTAGCTTCTATGATTACAATCCGTTATGTATGTCATAATTTCCTATCGAGCACAACGGCGTGACAGCTTGACTCTGACAATCAGTCAGCCTTATCTTGGGTCTCTCTCTCTTTCTCTCGCTCTCTCTCTCTCTCTCTCTTACTTTCTCTCTCTCTCTATCTCTCTTTATCTCTCTCTTTCTCTCTCTCTCACTCTCTCTCTCTTTTTCTATCTCTCTCTACCTCTCTCTCTCTTTTCTTCTCTCTCTCTCTCTTTACTTTTCTTCAATCTCTCGCTTTCTCTCTCTCTCTCCCTCTCTTTCTCTCTCTCTCACTCTCTCTCTTTTTCTCTCTCTATCTCTCTCTCTCTTTCTCTCTCTCTTTCTCTCTCTCTCTCTCTCTCGCTTTCTCTCTCTCTCCCTCTCTCTCTCTCCCCCCTCTCTCCCTCTCTCTCTTTTTCTCTCTCTCTCTCTACCCCTCTCTCTCTCTTTCTCTCTCACTCTCTTTTTTCTTCTCTCTCTCTTTCTCACTCTCTCTCTCTTTCTGTCTCTCTTTCTGTCTCTCTCTCTCTCTCTCTCTCTCTCTCTCTCTCTCTCTCTCTCTCTCTCTCTCTCTCTCTCTATGTGCGGCTATTTTGTCTTGTGGTATGACAGTCGCCTTTGAACCGGAAGGTCCTGGGTTAGAATCCCGCCCAGAGCGGCGCATAATTGACTCCATAGAAAAGACTTTAAACACATTCTCTAACCGCACTCAGGTGTAAAATGAGTACCTGGCCGTAAACAGCGTTGTCTCTGTCGAAAAAAAAAATGTAATTTTGGTTTACAGGCGTCACACGTCTCGTCCTACATGTTTAGTGTTGCTGTTGGCTAGAGACCCCTAGTAAAGTGCTTTGGCCACGTTAAGCGGATATTGCCTTATATAAAAGCTCAAGTTTATAAATACACACAAATACATACACTTATATATATATATATATATATATATATATATATATATATATATGTGTGTGTGTGTGCGTGTGTATGTAAGAGAGAAATTGTGTGTGTGTGTGTGTGTGTGTTGGTGTGAGTGTGACACAGTATCTCTCTTTGCCTTTAACACACACTCAAACACACCCACCCACTCACACATACAATCTTTCTCATACACACACGCACACACACATACACACACAGATGCACAATACAATAATAATAATAATAATGATAATAATGATAATAATAATAATAATAATGATAATGTCCAGACAGAAACGAGTCGTCTCGGCAAAAAAATGTGAGTGAAAATTTACATTATATATTAGCTCTAACCACCATTATCGAGCACTTTCGTACCTACAAGTACCCACCAACACTCATAAATACCAAGCTCCAAACAGTTGAGCACTCTCGGTACCAGTAACAAACACACCACTCTCAACATGACAACATTGAAGAAAAAAACCGTAGACTACTCCATGAAAAACGTCCCCAACCCAAACAAATACACTTACCTTAAAGAGCTATTAAACAAAATGGAACACTTCCTGAGACGCCTAAGATGGAAGGTGTTCCACTTCGAAAAAAAACGAGGAAAATGACGACCCAACAACAAAAGAAAATTTCGGATTCAACACAGCAAACTACCCACCTCCCCACAAAGACCTAAATGCTTTCGAATATGACTTATTCGACCTAATTCCTACCATTAACTTCAAAAAAACCAACTCCAAATTCCAAAGCACCCTCGCCAAAGACGTGAAAGAAATCAAGAGATCAAAAAACCTGTTCATACCTGCAGACAAGACAAACATCTACGAGCTTGACACCAACACCTACAACAAACTCATCCGAAACAGCATCACTCAACACTACAAAAAAGCCCCCGCAAACGCCAAACACAACATCGACTTGGAAGCAAAATTTTAGGACAGAAACGAGTCGTCTCGGCAAAAAAATGTGAGTGAAAATTTACATTATATATATATATATATATATATATATATATATATATATATATATATATATATATATATATATATATATATATTTCTGTCACACACACACACACACACACACACACACACACACACACATACACACACATTCTCTCTCAACACCGGATCATCTAAATGTATAGATAGAATGAAATAAAACATTTCTGACCAAAATTATTAAAAAGCGTTCTTTCCGTGTATGGTAGCATACGTCTTAAATCAGCGCACCTCCATCCGAGGTACCCGTGTTCAAATTCCGCTGTCGGCATCTCAGTTATTTATTCCCTCCAGAAGAATATTATCCGCTTTTTCTCTTCTTGTGACTCTGCTCTGCGCTTGGGTTGTCTTGGCCTTTTAAAAAAAATAATTCGAAATAGACCAGAAAGAAAAATTTCTCCCGGGGTGAATAAAGGAAATCCTTCTGTTTACTGTTCATGGCGTCTACTGTAAGTTAATTTTACTAACAAATCCCCATCACCAAGCCATTGTCATCGTAGAAGAAACTTGAAATCTGTATAAAATGAGTTAAACGCACTCGTGTTTATAGCGAACTTACTTTGTAAATATTGCTCGAGCTTCATCATTGTTTTCAGTATTGCTGCTATTCAAACCAACGTCCTCTAATTCCATTATTGTATTCAGAGACGAAGCTAGCGTTCCATATTTCTTATCAACATATAACCTAGAAAATGAGAATAATGCTAAAAACAAAAGAAACGTTATCAATGTCTCTGCCAAAAGAAGATAACAAAACCACATGTTGCTAATATCCTTCATTAGATGACCTAAGATTAAAGGATTCAAAATGGATCCCAGTGCGACTGAGACGTGAATGCAAGACGAAACCGGCCCCGTTACCTGAAACATATCCGACTCCATCCACGAGAATCCGACTGCAAAGATGCCGGAAAACGTTAGGGCTGAAATGGCGGAGAAAACTATAAGAGCTACCACCATTCTAAGATAGGCAAAAATTGTAAAACAAGATAGAGCGATGACCATTGTTGATATCATCAGAAATAGAAGCTGGGTCGTATTCATTATTTTGGTCATGAAAATCATTAGAAATCTTGCCACAGCAAATGAAGCCCATGCTAGAGAAGTTGTAAAAGCACCCTTTGTCTTAGAAATGCTGTCAAATTCCGTAACTAAAAAGGTCATTAAAAATGATAAAAATGAGTTCTCAACGCAACAGTAAAAATAATAAAAACCACACATTCCAAATAACATGATAATCATCAGAGGAAATGGAACGCCCTTTCTTGAAAATCGTCGTTTCTCAACTTTATGTATAGATTTGGTTTTTCCATGTTCTTTAACAAAAGCGACTAGAAAGGGAAACGAACAAATAACTATAAAAATACCTACAATAAGATATACATATCCGACTCTGGTCTCTTTTGTCCATTGTTTGTGATGATCTGTCGTGTTATTCTCGTATTCAGTAAGTCGCATAGTTTCGTTCAATCGATTCGGGTTTATTTTTTCTGCCAAAAACGGCTCTGCGATCAAAGGGGTTATAAAACCTCCAATTGAAAAACTGAAGTGCATTAATTGTAGGAGATAGTCGGCGTCCGTTCCCCACAGGCTCATGTGGACTGAATCATTGACTGAAAGTAAAAACGTTGGAAAAAAAAGAGAAGCAAAGTTAAGTTTGAAAAAAAAATGCTCTAAAATGTTTAATAAACTCATTGAGATTTTAAAACTAAAAATCCCCCCCTCCCCCCCCCCCCCAAAAAAAGAGGATTCCTCGTCACAAGTTGTATAAATGAAATATCTTTAACATAGAAAAGAAAGTACTTTCAATATTTTTCGAATCAATAGTTTTAAGTATGATAAGCTTCTGCCTCCCTGCATGGGGCGATAACTTTAGAAAATGTGATGTTATTAAAATTAATAGAGTCCGCAAATTTGGAAAAAAAAATAAATTACGGCAGACTCAAAAAGATATGAATTTGAAACCATGTTGAAAACCCTGTGTAAAAGAAATTGAATAAGATAATAAGAGATGAAAGTCATACTCTGTACCCTCAAATCAAATGGAGCAATAGACGTAAAAGTCTGCGGCACTTAAAAGCAAACAAAGAACGCTATAACAAATCATTCTTACCCGCTGCAATAGGATTCAATAGTCGTACTGTCACTTCCTTCCTAATGACGTATGGTAACTTAGTAACACTGGCTCTAAACTATCGGAACAATGGCTGACGCCGTATGAAATATTTCCCCGGCGAGCTTAAACGCGTATCCAGAGGTAAAAAACCCCATCAATTTGATCATGTATTGACTTTTACACATTCTGATCACAAGGCATATGAAAAGGGTATGAAAAGTTCTAGCCAGCATGAAGAATAAAAAGTAATGATTTTCTTTGTTTAGAACCAAGATGGCCGCCGTTGCCGGGCGCGTGACATCAGACTATTGAATCCAATTAGGAATTATCAAATGTCATTTATTTAGTTATGTAGTTCTAAAGCTTTTCATTTATTATTAATACCATTATTTCTGACATCTTTTATTAATGAGGGAGAGCGTAAATATAAGAGCGAGTGTGGGAATGAATGTTCTGAATGTTTTATGTTGCACTAAATGCCAAATACCTTTGATACATTGTTATTGTTTTGTTATATAATCATCAATCTTGCTAAATATATTATCTTTTACCTTCAGCCATGTAAAACACAATGCAATTTCCTGTTTTTGATTAATAAAGTTCATCTTATCTTATCTTATCTTAAATATCGTGCAAAGAAAAACGTTTTAATAGGATTCCACGTTAAATATATGAATAACGTAGTTAGACAAACATGGTAATAGATTTCCTTGTCAAATGTTGTATAAATAACCTTAAAAAATTAAACACGTTTTAGGTTTCCTTGTCAATGCATTGATCTAATTTGAATTGGCAATTTCAGCGCAACTTTGAAGTCCGAGTCTCATTGGTATTACTCAACTTTAAGCAAAAAAAAAAAAAAAAAAAAAAGTTTCAAAAATTCTAGGTCTGCGCTGCCGAACTCTGCATAAAATAAGCAAAAAAAAAAAAAAAAAACAAAACAAAAAAAAAAAAAAAAAAAAACAAACCCAGCAAACCCCCCCCCCCCCCCCCCCCCCGAAACCCCCCCCCCCAAAAAAAAAACAAAAAAACCAAACAAACCCAAAACAAAAAACAAAATAAAAACAAACAAAACAAACAAAACAAAAACAAAAACAACAAAACAAGTCAAAACATAAAAGAAACACCAACCCCCCCCCCCCCCACCCAAAGTAAACAAAAACCAAAAACCAAACAAATAAAGAAACAAAAAACAATTTTTAAAAAATAATTTTAAAAGAGTGCAAAAAAAACAAAAAAAAAAAACAAAAAAACAACAACAACAAACAAACAAAGGACGAAAAATACAAATAAACAAAACACATTTAATTTTAATAATTTTGGCCAGAAAACTCGTTCTTCAAATATCAAACGATTAAAATGACCCTCATCTTGTGAAAAAGTCTCCAACAGATTTTTTTGGGAAAAGATAAGATTGTTATTTTAATGGACCGATGTTTGAAGAACGAGTTTTCTAGCTAAAATTTTTAATTTGTCATTTGTTTTGTTTTTTTTTCAGAGCAAGTCAATCCGGTTATATTGGATGGTTATTTTGGGGTACATGATTCGTAGATCAAGTCAAGAGGAAACTTGAAACTTTAAAGAGCGAATTTCTTAGTCATACCTGTAATAAGATTTCCAACAAATACTGAAGCAAAAAATTGAGCCAAATACATGAGCTGGTACTGTGCAGAATAAGGCAAAAAGATGTTGGTTATCCCCAGGCCAAGAGTACCGATAAATGTTAACAAGGCTTCATTTATCTGAAAGAGAACAGAAAAAAATTGGAAAATTTGGCCTACTGCCTCAATATGGTAATATGTCAAGTAAACAAAATTACAGCAAATGGATTTTGAATCAAAATGGTAGGAGATGTGGCATTTTTAGTTTCTAGCTCCATAAGAATTGGTGTTCTTCCTTCTTAACCCTCTCCTTACCATCCATAGGAAAATCGTCACATTCGTTACGATGCAACCAACAGTTTTCTCATTCTGATATCTTTTGTACATCACAAATAGGATTCAACAGTCATGTCGACACTTCCCTCGTAATGACGCATAGTAACTTAGTAAATGGTTACTAAACTATCGGAACAATGGCGGACGCCCTTAAGAAATACTTCTCCGACGAGCATAAAAGTGTATCCAGAAGACAAAAACATTATAAATCTGATCATGTTTTGACTTTTATACAATCTGATCACATGACATGTGAAAAAGTTATAGCAAGCATGAAAAATAAAAAGTGCCGATTTTCTTTGTTTAGAACCAAACAGCTCGTTGCTGGGCGGACATGACACCAGACTATTGAATCCTATTATAAAGAAAACATTTTGTTCTAGTGATAAATATTAGACACTGGACGATTATATGTATGGAATGTACTTGTTCCTTTTCTGCTTGAGTAGAAAAAAAAATCTATTTTTGTGTTGGGTGGGTGTGAAGTTTCAGGGAAAATTCTGAAAATGGCTGGGAAGGAGAGAGTTAATAACACAATTTTATAAATAAAACGTTAGCATTAGTCTCATATTACTGGCAAATAATCCAATTTTCACTATCTAAACCGTCCCAACATAAAACCCACCATCCCAAAACGATATGAATTAGCCTACACCTTTCCGCTGTGAAGACCGGCAAATGCTTCCATCAAAAGAAAATATGTAATGTTGGCCCGGACATCAAAAGGATGAAATAATATAAGATCATTCTGTTCAGCGGTCAATAGACTCCACAAAACCAATGAATAGGGACCATAATCGTAAATACTGTCGGACACGAATATCATTGATAAGTGTGCGTTTTTTTTCGTCGTGAACATAATACATAATGTATAGATAGTTGTAATAGTTTTCTTATGAGGAAATAATATCTTTTGTTTCCCAGTGTTTTCGTTTACTTTAGCTATAATGCTTATTTGACTAGGAGGTCAATGAAAAACAAAAAAAAACAACAAAAAAACCAAAATAAAACAAGAGAGAGAGAGAGAGAGAGAGAGAGAGAGAGAGAGAGAGAGAGAAAGAGAGAGAGAGAGAGAGAGAGAGAGAGAGGTGGAGAGAGATAGAGAAAGAAAGAAAGAAAGAAAGAGAGAGAGAGAGTGAGGAAGAAGAGAGAGAGAGAGAAGAGGAAGAAGAGAGAGAGAGGGGGATAGATAGAGGGGAAGGGGGAGAGAGAAAGAAAGAAAGAAAGAGAGAGAGAAGAGAGAGAGAGAGAGAGAGAGAGAGAGAGAGAGAGAGGAGAGATAAAGAAAGTATGTAGAAATAAATAAATAAATAAATAAATAAAGAGAGAGAGAGAGAGAGAGAGAGAGAGAGAGAGAGAGAGAGAGAGAGAGAGGGGGGGGGGAAGAGGAATGCTGTATATAAGAAACAAACAAAAAACAACTTGCGCTTTTATGTAGCGCTATATTCACAAATGGTGCTCAAAGCACTTTATAAAGGGTCCTGGCCAACAGCAAAACATGTTAGACGAGACATGACCCCTGTTAGGCGATATCGATATTACAATTGTATCCCGACAGAGATGACGCTGTAAACAGCGAGGTATACTCATTTTACACGTGAACAAGGTGAGAGAATGCGTGCAAAGAGCCTTTTCCAAGGACTCAATTATGCGCCTCTCAGAGCGGGACTGGAACCCAGTACCTTCCGATCCGATGTGGGTGTCATATCACAAGACCACACGCATAGCCGCACAAGAATGTGATGAGAGGGAATAGAAACATCTTTATTGAAGGAGGAGATAGCGGATGGAGTGAGTGAAGTTCTTGGATATGTATAGAAGAAACCAAATTGACGTCACTCATCACTTTGTCATTGTTTGTAGACACCCATTTTTGTGATTAGTTCTCATTGAATTATATCAAACAATAAACGTTCAAGGTTCCATCTATATTTGTGGACTGGAACGTTATTTCTGGCTGGCGGACTTTGTGAATATTTTACTTTAACACATAGCATCAATAGAAGGAATGAAGTTGTGGTTGCTCAACCCGTTGTTCTGGCTTTTAGACAGCCATTTTTATAATGAACTTATAACTAAATTATATCAATCAGACTATAAACGTTCGAGGTTACACAGATTAGTGTATTAGTATGTTAACATTAGCAATATCTTTGTGAAAAACTTCAAAATTGTCCAATCCATCATTTCCTAACATTCGATTAGCATGCTTTATTATTTCATTTATTTTTATTACTTCAGATTTTTTTTACAATTTCCACCACAAGCAATTACACAGAAACAAAAAAGACTTACAATGCAAGATTTATAAAACAAAGATAAAATCGCTTTGTCAACATTAACAGAATTCTAAGAGACGAATCCCACCCTCTGTACAACGAAATCAAAATAAGTCACAGGAGTAACAGACTAATACACATGAAAACCAAAAGACAAAGATATTTTAGTTCATTTTTATCATAGCAATACGAAACTTTAGGATGATTTTTATTACATGAAATTTGAAAGCTATTATATTCGCTCTGAAATCTATTTATTTATGCATGTTTACATGGTGTTATATCCACATTATATATTATTTATTTATGCGTTCAAATGTCATGGTTTATTTTTTCTTTTTCTCAACCTGTGTTTGCTTGTGCAATCCTTCCCAATCTATTTTCAAAATTCTATTTACATTACAAATCCATTATTACACATCTATTCTACATTCATGTCCGATTTTTATAGCATTGCTTGTAACTGCTGTATAGTTTATGAATATTTTATTATATTTGATATTTATTTTGTTTCTAATTAGCTTCGTACTTTCATCAATTAGTTCAGGGCAGTGTATACGTCAGCCAATATAACGATGAATGATGTGTAACATTCTGATAATTTCCACTGAGAATCAATAAAGTATATCTTATCTTATCTTATCTTAATTGAGTCCTTGGAAAAGGCCCGTTACTCGTAAACTCTCAGTTTGTTCACGTGTATAATGAGTACCTCGCTGTCTACAGCGTTGTCTCTGTCGGGAAACAAATGTAATACGGGGTCATGTCGCGTCTAACATGTTTTGCTGTTGGCTAGGTCCCCTTATAAAGTGCTTTGAGCAGCTTTAGTGAATATAGCAATACATAAAGGCGCAAGTTGTCTTTTTTTTTTTTTCTATTTTGTATACAGCATTCCTCTCTCTCTCTCTCTCTCTCTCTCTCTCTCTCTCTCTCTCTCTCTCTCTCTCTCTCGACATGTTACATTATTAAAGCTATTACTACATATGATACGAGAACCTTGGACGGTTATTTATGCTATGAGTTTAGGTAATATGCTCACAACATACGCCAGGCGGAAATAACGTACCGACAAACAAAACTACGAGTAATCCTGAACATCAATAGTCTAATTGATATAATTTGGTGAGTACTAATTACCAAAATGGCTGCCTTAATACAATAACAAAGAGTTGAGTGACGTCAATTTCGTTCCTTCAATAGTCTGATTGATATAATTTAGTGAGAAATAATCACTATTCTGAGCAAGACGAAAAATAGAATAGAGAGGCAGTGACTGGGACCGTTGACGGTCGGTGTGTAATACCTCATGTATGGGCAAAAATCCTGTGCGACTGACGCATGGATTGGGTCACACAGACCTAGACGAGCCCCGTCACCGTTAGAAATCGTAACGTCTATGGGGGCCTTTAAGCAAGGCGTGATTTGCGAGAGACGGACCCTCCCTCCACTTGTCGCCCAGGTATTTGGCCATACACATTGCGATTTCATTACGATTTTCTTCAGCCGTGCCTGTTCCTAGATCGTCACCAGTAGAAAACATCACGTGTATGGGACCTCTTAACTCTCTCCTTGCCAGCTATTTTTAGAATTTCCCCCGAAAATTCACACCCACCCAGCACAAAAACAGACTTTTCTTACTCAAAAAAAAGTAACAAGTGAGCTCTACAACACAGTGTTTAGTATGTATAGCTGTAATATAAAGCATTTCTTAAAATTTTGTTATGTACAGGAGAAATCAGAATGAGAAAATTGTCGGTCACATCGTAACGAATGTGACGATTTTCCTATGGGCGGTAAGGAGAGGGTTAAACAAGATTAACTTAAGAATATTATAGCCATTGTCAAGACTGAGTACCTTATTGTAGACAAGTCCAGTTATG
>NC_088365.1:14549710-14594710 GCF_034508935.2 Berghia stephanieae | reverse complement strand
CCCCCCCAAACCCCCCCCCCCAAACAAACAAAAAAAAACAAAACAAAAAAAAAACAAAAAAAAAAACACACGTATTTTAAATTTTGGTCAGAAAACTCGTCCTTCAAAAATTGATCAATTAAAATGATCCTTGTCAAAAACTCTCAAACTTGAGATGTTTGTGAAGTCTCAGGTCTGCGAGTTTTAAAAACAAATTTTTAATATTTTTAATCGGTCTGTGTTTGAAGGACGATTTTTCCGTGTTAAATTTGAAATACGTATATTTTTCAAAGTACGTTAGTATTTCCAGCTTGTAAGCCAGCTTATCAACATCACTTGATATATTGCCCTTTATAAACTGTATGGGCACTACTTCCTTCTTGTAACGAAATGCATCGTACATATCAAAAGACAAGACATTAAACGGAATATCATTGATTTTGGAAGTGAAGGTTGAACAAATTAAATCACTCACCATGTATATCTATAAACTCTCACCGTGTGTGAGGGAGCCGAATTATGATACTTGAAGTGATGTTCAACGATGGGAGCGATCTTTATTCATGTTTTCGTCCAAGCTAGTCATCAATCACATGATTTGTTGCTGTACAACGATTGGACATTTAATTTCTCAATAAATGTAAACACACTGCTTTGTTTATGAAAGTTGTAAACATACCCATGAGTCATGCTGAGCAAAATGACCAATTGTATCGTTGGATATTTCTTAAACTGTGAACACTTCTGACTATGTGGGTCATTTTGAGCACACTTTGCAATGTGACCAATGACCTCGAGCACATGGACATGCAAATTAGATCATGCCCATTTGTTCTTACTTGTATTTGACAATGACAACCTCAAGCAAGCGACAATTCAGAAGGTAATAAGAGATAATAATAATAATTTATGAGCCCGGTGATAAAGTAATCAAAACCTATTCTGTTAAAATTTTGCTCATCATACAACTTACCAATAAATGTGAAACTTATGTTAACATCCAGATTAAACGCCTGAAAT
Source organism: Berghia stephanieae (assembly GCF_034508935.2). NCBI lineage: Eukaryota > Metazoa > Mollusca > Gastropoda > Nudibranchia > Aeolidiidae > Berghia > Berghia stephanieae. The sequence continues at coordinate 14,593,711 of NC_088365.1, read as the reverse complement.
AACTTAAATAACTAATAAGGAGATAAAAATTGCTTAAAACGGCCTCGTAACATAAACACCATCCTGAATATCAACAAAAAGTTGTTTGTTATTGACTTTATGTGACACGTTTATCATATACCATTAATAGATTATTATCATTCCAATTTTAAATATTGAAAATAAGGGCCATATGAGCTCATCAATAGAAGCAATGTATGAATGTATGGCGTGCGTTTTTGCAGTACTCTATAAAAATAAGTAAACAATAGAAATGGTGATGTTATGATAATAGTTATAATAGTAATTTTTATTGTCCAATAAATGAAATGCAATTCATGTGAGGTAAACAATGCTCAAACAGTTTGGTTCATGGTATGAACATCAACACATTTACAAATACAGACACAGACATACACTAAAAAACACGCAAGCACATTGTTTCTACATATGTATACAAAAGAAATGAGCGTACATACATACATACATACATACATACATCCATCCATCCATCCATCCATCCATCCATCCATCCATCCATCCATCCATCCATCCATACATACATACATACATACATACATACATCCATCCATCCATCCATCCATCCATCCATCCATACATACATACATACATACATACATACATACATACATACATACATACATACATACATACATACATACATACATACATACATACATATAATACATACATACATACACACATACAGACAAACAGACAGACAGACAGAACTTCACGATTTATTTGCTGGGACAGCAGATGACCATATTATAAATATAATGTCTTATATTAAGAAGAAGATGGAAATGATAATGATGATGATGGTGATGATAATGATAATGATGATGATGATGAAGATGGTGATGATGATGATGATGATGATGATGATGATGATGATGATGATGATGGTGATGATAGTGATGATGATGATGATGATGATGATATGATGATGATGATGATGATGATGATGATGATGATGATGATGATGATGATGATGATGATGATGATGATGATGATGATGATGATGATGATGATGATGATGATGATGATGATGATGATGATGATAACGACGGCGACAATGTCGATGATGATGATTCAGGCCACTGCTGCTCGTTATTGGTTGTCTCATTTTTCCACCGAAGATTTGTTAATTAATTTTACGGCGGTTGGAATGAAGGTTGCCTTATGTCGATTTTGTCCTACATTTTGCTTCTAGATACCGTCTTCCAGAGCGTAGAAGTTGGAATTTTTCGCTCAGCGGATGCATCTTTTCGTTGATAATGTTAAAAGCTTTCTTCTCAACTGCATTGATATAAGTTGTGTCAAGGCTTCTAAGGTCGGTGTTAATTATTTTTGAAGCCTCTCCGAGGGTTCTATGTAGTTTGGATTTTTGTTTTGTTCCACAGCTTCCATACCACGTTGTAATGCCAAACGAAACGATACTCAATATAGAACAGTAAAGTTTGCTGCCCCAAACGTAAACAGGGGTCGAGAAGCACATGGCAAACCACATGTTCCTGTCTTGACAGCTCACGTTCCAATGTAAATAATAGAAAGAAAATAACCTTTAAAATTTGGCTGTTAGGTGGCAAAAGAAACACATATTCATAAATACTCGATCATGCATCAAATAATGTCTAGATATGGATATTTTATGGAACAAAAGGTAAAATTTATCAAAAGTTACGTCTATCTATTTTTAGACCAGAGCAAATTATTGCGCTGGTATGAACAAAACGAGAATTATTCGGAGCCTGATTTTCAGAATAATTTAGTCTTATATTATTATTTCTGCAACTGTTAGATTTTATGTAAACATATTTTCAATACTGAAAGTGTATTGCCTACAACTCAAACTACAAAATTGGGAGACCTATATTGTGCGTAAATTATTCCGGTCCCTAACGAAAATCACTAGCAACTTGTTATTGTTTACGTTTGGGGCAGCAAACTTTACTGTTCTATTAGTGACTTGTAGATTTCTATCATGATCTTTCTATTCACATTGAAAGACCTTAATTTTCTGAGTATGTACAATTGTACAAACGCTGGTTACGTTTTTTGAGGACATTATTGGTGTGCAATTTAAATCTGAGACTGTTATCTATAGATAGTTCGATGATGACGGCACTCAGGTCTTTGTTATTGTTTTTTGCCATCCGCGTTTATGAGTAATGCTCACTGAACTGCATTAACCTGACTATAACCGTTCATGGTTACACACAGTTTTGTGTGTTGGTCCGTTATACTTCCGGATGGCAATGTTATGAGCTTCTTAGCCAAGCGCATACTATCTTTAGTTACACCAAGGTATTTAAACGTATCCACAATGTCAACCGCCTGATTGTTAATTTTTGTTATTTGACTTACTCTTTTTCCTACTTTTCTGTGATCAAACAGTTGTTCCTTTGTTTTTGTTACATTGAGCTCTAGACAGTTATCGGCACACCATTTGCTGAATTTACTAACTTGCTCAGTGTATTTAAATTCGGAAACAGAATCATTGAGCAGGCCAAGTATCGCGGTGTCATCAGCATACTTGATGAGTTGGCAGTCATCAATGCTAGCCACACAATAGTTTGTTTAGATAGAATGCGCTTGGCCAAGGAGTTCACAACATTGCCATCCGGAAGTATAACGGACCAACACACAAACTCTGTGTAACCATGAACTTTTATAGTCTGGTTAATACAGTTTAGTGGGAACAACTCACAAACGCGGATGGCAAAAACAATAACAAAGGCCTGAGTGACGTCATCTGCATACTATCTATAGATAGTTCGAAGATGACGTTACTCAGGTCTTTGTTATTGTCTTTTTGCTATCCGTGTTTATGAGTGATGCTCACTGAACTGTATTAACCTGACTATAAACGTTCATGGATACACACAGTTTTGTGTGTTGATCTGTTATACTTCCGAATGGCAATGTAATGAGCTTCTTAGCCAAGCGCATACTATCTATAGATAGTTCGAAGATGACGTCACTCAGGCCTTTGTTATTGTTTTTGCCATCCGCGTTTGTGAGTTGTTCTCATTAAACTGTATTAACCCGACTATAAAAGTTCATGGATACACAGTTTTGTGTGTTGGTCCGTTATACTTCCGGATGGCAATGTTGTGAACTCCTTGGCCAAGCGCATTCTATCTATAGAGGATGTAAAATAGAGGTGAGCTTCCACACCATTGTGGGGCATGCGCTTCAATTGGTTCGTAAAACAATAATATCATTAATCAAATTGAATAAGAATAATGGTGGTACATATATTATATCCATAAAATTTGTATTCATCTAGTCTGTCCTTTTGTGGAGCCTATATATTGCTGTACTCTAAAAAAATAAGAGCATTAAAAATTAGGTCAGAAAACTCGTCCTTTAATTATCAATCGATTGAGAAATAACCCCATATCTTTTAGAAAGTCTCAAACTTGGGGATTCGAGGAAACCGTAAAAAAGTACCAGTTTGAGATGAGGGTAATTTTAGTCGATGGACATTTGAAGGGTTAGATTTCTGGCCAAAAATTTCAAAATGTTTTTCGTCAAAGGACGGCAGTATAAACTCTAACCGTATGGTTCACTCATTACAACGTATTTTGATGGGCAATTTTGTTTTTACAGTGGAAAAGTGTGTTTGTTTGTGTGCTTGTGTGTGTGCGTGTGTGTGTGTGTGTGTGTTTACTTTGTCAGATAGCGAGATAGATGGATAAATAGATAGATGGATAGATAGCAGGAGAAAGAGAGAGAGAGAGAGAGAGAGAGAGAGAGAGAGAAAGAGAGAGAGAGAGAGAGAGAAAGAGAGAGAGAGAGAGAGAGAGAGAGAGAGAGAGAGAGAGAGAGGTTGTACATTAATATTTTCTCAAGTGTTATGAAATAATATTATCATTATCATTATTATTATTATTATTATTATTTTATATTATTATTATTATTATTATTATTATTATTATTATTATTATTATTATTATTATTATTATTATTATTTTTATTATTATTATTATTATTATTATTATTATTATTATTATTATTATTATTATTAAGTTCGATCTCAGGTGAAGTTGAGATTTTTCTTCTTACCCTCTCCTTCTGTCCACCCGACAATGATTGGGAGGGGGGCTTTTAGATCTGGCGGAAAGTACTTTTCGATTAACTAGAGTCCTATCCAAAGGGTTGCAAGCAATTGCTATTGTCCATTCACGCAGATATCCATGAGATAAATTGAAATTGAATTATATTTTAACCCTCTCTTTACCACCTAGAGAAAAATCGTCACATTTGGTACGGTGCAATGATCTTTCTTGATTCATAGAACATAAAGTTGTTTTGTTGAGTGCTTTTTTTGAGTTTAAGTAACCAATGTTTCTGCTGGGTAAGCCTGCCATTTTGGGAAAATACTGAAAATGATCGGTAAGGAGAGAGTTAAGCATCAAATGGCACACGAACTCCCTAGCTTTGTGTGAATTTGAAGTTTAAATATGAAAAAATAATAGACCGAATGAGACATTTTAGGGGAAATAATCCTCAATATCTTCTCTAGATGGGAAAAAACGAAGTTAGGGAGTTTTGGAAAACCACTCTTCTTTTGATTACAACTCATGATTTGTTTTCTTGTGGTGGTTTCTGCCTTGCATTTTAACGTATTTTTTTTGGGTCTGTATATGGCTATGATTTTACGAAGGCTACGACAGGTCCTCAGCATTTTATTATTTTTAAAACCCAACAAACCAAAAAAAAAAAAAAAAAATTACAACAAAAAACAAAACACAAACAAACCCCAAAACAAAAAAAGTTTAACTTTTATATTGCGTACTATCCACTAAACGTGCTCAAGGCGCTTTACAAAGGGGTCCCTGACCAACAATACGTCACATGTAGAACGAGACATGACGCCTGTTAGGCGTTCTTACAAATTTTTCCGACATAGACAACGCTATTAACGGCCACCTGAGGAGGTGAGAGAATGTGAGTGAAGAGCGTTTTCCAAGGACTCAACTATGCGCCGAGCGAGGCTCGAACCCAGAACCTTCCGATCCGAAAGTGAGTGTCAAAACTAGACCACATGGCCGCACAATCTGGCGCTATTTCGCAATGAAGGCAGGGGTGTCTTTAGCAATAAATAACTAAATCCCAACTTGCTTGCCGGGTCCGGAGCCGACATGGGATATCCTTGTAACACGACCTTCTAATAGTTGGTAGCTGGGTGGGGTCCTGACCTCCCATAGTGGGCAGGGAGGTACATACTGTGTCTTCTATCCCCCTATATCTGTTTTCCAACTTGCTTTCCGTCTTTGTCTTGGAATGAGATTTCTTGTTTTTGTCCTCGCCCTGGTCGGCTGAGAGGGAAACAGTCAGTCAAATGTAGAGTTAGTTTTGGGAGATGCTATTTTTTTCCTTGTAAATCAATTGTCCGTTTGCACTGTATTCTTTTTTCGTTTACTTTAAACGTATGTATGATTTGTAAACAATTGAATGTGTTCCTCTCGGCAGGGACCTGTGCTTGCGTCTGGATGAGACATTTAGTGATCTCAAACTAAGTACTTTGATAATGCGCTCTTGGAATTTACATATGTACGCTATTTGAACCAATTCCCCTTTGTCTCCCTTATTCTTGGATGCTTTAATTATAATTCTAGAACTTTTTACTATCCCATTTTCTGCCTTTATTCTGGCGTTGATATTACCTAAATGGATTGCAAGCGCCGTAAAACCTTTTTTTTAAAAAAAAAACAAACCAAAAAACAAGAAAAACAAAAACAAGAAAACAAAAAACACTACAAAAACAAAAAAACAAAAAAACAACAAAAACAAAACAAACAAACACAAAAAAAAAACAAACAAAAAAAAAACAAAACAAAACAAAAAGACAAAACAAAACAAAACCAAACATAAGAGTTAGAAGCGACATTATTACAGAAGGACCTAGTTTTAATCCGAGTTGTGGTCTGTTGCTGAAAATTATAAGGGGAATAACACTGTACAGACAACATATGATGTCAATTAAAAGAGTTACACATCCATTGATGTAGCCTGTCCAAGGAAATAAAAAGCTATAGATATTATTATATAAGATACTTCTCTGCACATTGTTTTATTTATGGTTGTCTATCATTTCTTAGGTTTTTAAAAAGACTTAATTTGTGGATCAGGGCTCTTGGTCTGGTCACTCTAAGTTTCCTTAGAAATTTCAACAAAAGATGATGATGATAATGATGGTGGTGATGATGATGATGATGATGATGGTGATGATGATGATGATGATCATGATGATGATAATGATAATGATGGTGGTGATGATGATGATGATGATGATGATGATGTGATGATGATGATGATGATGATGATGATGATGATGATGATGATGATGATGATAATGATGATGATGATAATGATGGTGGTGATGATGATGAAGATGATGTGATGATGATGATGATGATGATGATGATGATGATGATGATGATGATGATGATGATATGTTTTCATGAACAAATATCACTAATAGAACCCATGTTCCACGAAAGCTAAATAGCGGCATTAATCAATGAAATCGCTGTGACCGAAAAAATGTAGTCTGAGTAATGCCTCGAGTTTTAGAAAACGTCGTGTTCTCAATTATTCGTTTGTTTCTCACATTATATAACAATAATAATAATAATACATTTGTATAGTTAAAAAGGTGCTCAGAGGCGCTTTAATGGTCTACGAATTATATATATATATATTATATATATATATATATATATTATATACTTATATATATCATGCATACAATAATATAGTAACAGATGACAATAATCATACGTTTATTATGATTGTAATAAACTCAAAAATAATTGATTTCACCTCATATACTATATCCATAATTGACCCGTTTTGTAAAAGCTTCAATATGTCCGTAAGATCGTGTCTTAATATAAGATGAGTTTGAACGAACAGTTCAAAGACTGAAATGAAATGCTTAACAATTGCATTGAATTGGAGAGCATTACTCATAAGTCCTCGCAAAACGCTCTGTCTTTAAGTGTTTTCTAAAATAATCAGCCTGGGAGAATTCTTTAACCTCGGAGGAAAGCGCATGCCTTAGTCAAGGGCCACCAACAGAGAATGCCCTTTTACCTATGGAGAGTCTAGATCTGGGCTCTAGATAAAACTGCTAAACTGCATTTGTTTGTCATGGTGAGACTCCTGTGTAATTTAACAAGTCTAAGAGAACATAAAAGTGCATCATGATTAACTAGTTAACTGTTGTACTCTGGAAAGGCACGTATTTAACAAGTTGGCGAGGTCCCAGGTTTGAGAGTTTTTGCCAAGATGAGGGTAATTTAAATCGGTCATATTTTTGAAGGACGAGATATTTGGCCAAAGTTCGCAATATCTATGATTCCAGGTTACGACACTTAACTGGTTAATATCAACATTAATATGATTGTACCTCTTATATTTACATAATTTACACAACCACCCCAAAGATCTTCTTAGATAATATAAACAAATAGCTAAATTGATTGATTGGGGGAGCTACCTTCTATTTTGACCCAGTTTAGACATTTTGATGATGTTGGAGTTTTAGATAAATGATTCTATAAACAGCCAAAGCCTATCCCAAGCGCTGATCTTAAACTTAAACACACTTTTTGACAGATCTTTTCGAATTCATATATATTGTTCATTACTCATCCTTTTTATTGGTTAAGGCGTTGTGGTCTATCTAGTGGTATGCCACTTGGTTTTTGTCATGTAGGTCCGGGGTTTGAGTCAATATTAAGCGTTGCAAAGTCTAGTCCTTGAAAAAAAAAAAGTTTTTTACTCCCATTTTCTCACCATTTCTAGATGTAAAATGAGTAACAGATCGTTAAAAGTTGGGTTGTTTTTTTTGGGCGATTATGATATGATTGGTTTTCTAACAGTGCCATTATTCAGTCAATAATAATAGCGATTGCTAAACCAAGCGAACAACACATGTGTCACTTTAGATGGTACGCGTTTAATTACAATATTCACCATAAAAGGAATTTATTTTATTTATATTAGATGGTTTTTTCTCCTAATCACCGGATCAATCGCACCAAACACACACAACTATTTGTAACCTTAAACAATTTATTTTTAGTTTGTGAGACTCGAGTGAGAACTGGCGGTCTAAAGCTATAACAAAGAGCAGGATGACGTTCACTTTGTTTATTGTATTACTTGTATACAACCCAGTCATGTGTGTTTGAGCTGGCGTGGATGGTGTGTCACAATTCATATGTTTTGTTTAGTTAAAAATCTACGGGTTAATTGTGACTCACTTCTCAGGAAAGTGTCGGGCTATAAGTTAACCAACGGTTACGAGCAAGCACAATATGATGGAAATTGGTATGGTGAAGGTAATATGATGGAAATTGGTATGGTAAAGGTAATATGATGGAAATTGGTATGGTAAACGCAATATGATGGAAATTGGTATGGTAAAGGTAATATGATGGAAATTGGTATGGTAAAGGCAAACATACATGCTGAGAAACATGAGATAAAATCTTCAGCCAAGGAATCCGATGGATTAAAGCATCCCAATAGGACAGACGTCGTGACTTTTCCGGTTCCAAACGCCTTGGAAGTGATTATGTAACTAGTCCTTCGGAGGACTAGCGTAATAATGAATATGTTACATACTGAGTCGTACGATTTCATAACTATTATAGTAGCGGGTTCTATAGATAGTATGCACTTGGCTAAGAAGCTCACAACATTGCCATCCGGAAGTATAACGGACCAACACACAAAACGATGTGTAACCTTACACGTTTATAGTCTGGTGAATACAGCTTAGTGAGATTTTCTCATGAACCTGGATGGCAAAAAACAATAACAAAGACCAAAGTGACGTCAAATTCATTCTATCTATAGGCAGATTCTTTGCATTACGTGACGTAAAAGAGGGAGGATGGATGGTTTTTATTGACCACCAGCATATATTATTTAGACTAGAAAATAAGATGTCATCACTCAGAAACCAGAAGATCAATACGATTCAGTAGTCTGATGTCACGCGCCCGGCAACGGCGGCCATCTTGGTTCTAAACAAAGAAAATCATTACTTTTTATTCTTCATGCTAGCTAGAACTTTTCATTCCCTTTTCATATGCCTTGTGATCAGAATGTGTAAAAGTCAAAACATGATCAAATTGACGGGGGTTTTTTCCTCTGGATACGCGTTTAAGCTCGCCGGAGAAATATTTCATACGGCGTCCGCCATTGTTCCGATAGTTTAGAGCCAGTGTTACTAAGTTACCATACGTCATTAGGAAGGAAGTGATGTTACGACTGTTGAATCCTATTACACAAGGTGTGTATCCGGTCCTCTGGAAGAGTGGTTTTACACTTCCAATGGGATTTGGAGCCAGTTTTTTTTGTTGACATCACACTATTGTTCCTTATTCAAATCTAAGCCTGTTGCAATAATTAAAACGTCATAATTAAAACTCACTTTTAGCATTGAAATCAGAGCCACATACCTGTTGATATTGTCAAATATAAGTTAATTTCACTAACAAAAAATTAACCCCATCACTAAGGAAGCTAGACATTCGATTCTACACTCTTTTAAACACCAAAGTTGATTTCACGCCCTCATTTGAATAGGAATTCTATAATCTTGATCATAGAAACGAACTTTCTCAGTTGATGAGCATATTTAGAAAGAGTCCTATGACTAATAACACTTTATTTAGAGTGCGGCTGTATGGTCTTGCGCTTTGAAACTCGGACCAGCAAATCTTGGTACGAATCCACCTCTGAGCGGAGCAAATTGAGTCCTTGGAAAAGGCTCTTTACTCATATTATTCTCGAACTACACTCAGGTGTAAAATTAGTACTTGGCCGGCAGTAGCTTTACATCTCTGTCTACGCTCACCACCCCCACCCCCATATGGTAGCGCCTTACCTTCGTCGTGTCTCATCGTGGCCTTCGTAAAGTTATGGCCTGACACTGACCAAAAAATGACGTCAAAATGCCAGTCTTTTTCCACAAAAGAAAACAGCTCTACTCACAACTCACTAGGCGGTGCAAATACCAGATAATGACGTCAAACTGCCGGTCCTTTTGGATTTCAGTATCAGGCTATAACATAACGATGGGCTACGGTCTCATCCTACATGTTAAACAAGTGGTCCGATTGGTTGAACTATTGAATACAACTCACGATTTGTTTTCTTTTGTGACCAAAGATTGACATTTTGACATCATTTTTTGGATAGTGTCAGGCTATAAGTTAACGATGGCTATGACCTGACACTTACCTTTAAACCGTCTAGTTTCCTCCAACAAAATCTCCCCAGTCAGGTATGAGGTTTCCATAAACTTTTCTTTTAAGTCTCGATTTGAATATTCTTTTAAACCTTTATTGTAGAGAAGAGGTTTGCTCTCAATCAATGGAGTAAGTTTTTCCGTCCAGTTTGCATCGACATTCATGTGTCTCTCGCTTTTAAAAATATAGACCTCTCTGTATGTAGTACAAGGAACAGTAAAAAGTCAGACCACTTTATTATGTTGATAGATAGTATGCGCTTGGCTAAGAAGCTCATAACATTGCCATCCGGAAGTATAACGGACCATACACAATACTCTGTGTGTCCATGAACGTTTAAAGTCGGGTTAATACAGATCAGTGAGCATTACTCATAAACGCGGATGGCAAAAAACAATAACAAAACCCAAGTGACGTCATCTTCGAACTATCTATACACGGAACAGTGTGTAGTGAGTACTGAGTAGATCTAGTGTGTAGTCGATTCGTGTCAACTCAACTATCGAGTTGTGGTCTGTTAACTTCCTCTATTTCTCACTAGCACAAAAACATTGACCCAACAGTTGAGTTGAAGCCAGTTTGTTCCAAAATTTCGCGATTAAAAAATTGAGTTGAAGTAGTGCAGTAGCGTCTTCTTATTTTAATTGGTTTCATTCAATCCTTTCAAATCAATTTTTTAGTTGATCAACTAAAAGTTGTAGTGCGGTACCGGCCTAACTCACACCGGAGACTGACTCCGACAAAACGGCACTGCCATCCTCTGTTGTCTTCCGGATAAAGATGTCGGGCACGGACAAAATACTTAGAATAAAGAGAAGAGCCGCTAGACCTAACCATACCAAGAACCCGACGTCCTCTGCCGTTTTTAATATTTTTTTTTAGCTCAGTATGGGTAGGTCTTGCGGCTTTTCTCTTTATTCTTAGTATTTTGTCCGTGCCGGACGTCTTTATCCGGAAGACGGCAGAGGACGGCAGTGCCGGGTCGTCGGAGTCTGTCTCCCAGTGTGTGTTAGCCCTAACCCTCCTTCCGCACTAGGACAAAACTGTCCCGGGACAAATTTGTACTGTCCCACTGGAGAAAACTTCTATTCAAAAGGGGTATCGCACTAGGACAGGACTGTCCCGGGACACACCTGCGCGAATGCATTATTATTTTTTTTTACAAGATTCAAAAGTTTATTTGTAGGCAATTGCAACTCTAATAATTCACATTTTATGAATCAACATAAGATACGACATGACGATGATTGTTTACACTGTACAATGGGATTTGTTTACATAAGATTTATATAATCATGAAATATTCTTATAGCAAGAGTAATGTTATTGCTGTTACTACTACTACTACTACTACTACTACTACTACTACTACTACTACTACTACTACAACTACTACTACTACTACTCTACTACTACTCCTACTACTACTACTACTACTACTACTACTACTACTACTACTACTACTACTAATACTACTACTACTACGACTACTACTACTATACTACTACTACTACTACTACTACTACTACACTACTACATACTACTAACTACCTACTACCACTACTACTACTACTAACTACTACTACTACTACTACTACTACTACTACTACACTACTACTATACTACACTACTACTACTACTACTACTACTACTACTACTACTACTACTACTACTACTACTAACTACTACTACTACTACTACTACTAACTACACTACTACTACTACTACTACATACTACTACACTACTACTATACTACTACTACTAAACTACTACTACATACTACTACTACTACTACTACTACTACTACTACTACTACTACTACTACTACTACTACTACTACTAGTAGTTATTGATGAAATAGAGGTTGCATATTTCTGTGCTTCACTACGTGGGGGAAAAAAAGACAAATTGAAAGAGAAAACAATATTGGGTGCATCCTTTAATGACCCAAAGATTGCTCAAGGGTCAATTCCGTAGACTCTATGGTGATCTCCGATCTTATCTTAAAATGACTTTCTTGGAATCACCTCATTTTACCCAGGTGCAAATGAGTACCAGTTCGCTGATGAAAGTAATCTTTGACGGACTAGCATCATTCAAGAGAATAATAGAAAGTCAGCATGCTTCGTACCCGAAAGGCATCAGTTGAGTAAGTCACCTCGCCTAGCTCAATTTGCGGCGCTGCACTGCGGCTGACGCCTGGGTTATTCCAGTCTTACCTTGGAATAGACCCTCGAGAAAAATTTCCCCTATGGGATGAAAAAGGGAATTTTATTATTTTAAATTTTAAACTGTTATCTGTCTGCTCAACGCCACAGAAACATGGATAAGTTCTGGATTTATAAGCTTGGGAGGCAAGATGGCCCATGGTTAGCGCGTGGTACTCTGGACTCCGAGGTTCTGTGTTCGATTCCGACCGAAGCCAATTTGTACTTTCTAGAGCAAGAAAATTTACTCCAATCACTCACTCCATTCAGGTGTAAAAGGGTACCTGTCAAGCTGGGATAGTAATCTGCGATAGACTACAGACTAGCGTCCCGTTCAAAGGTTTTCAAACAAATACGTTAATTGTCCGCTTCACGCTATTGAAATCGGAATAACTCCTGCACCATTGGCTTCAAGGCTCTAAAGGACTTAATTTGTTTTACAATGAGTCCAAGTGGCTCAGAAGGACTTACTTACAAATATTTTCATTGAGAATTCCCGAAATAAATAACGATAAAGAAAATTGATCCCACAAGTTACCGAATAGATGTGCGACCGGTTTTAGACACGTTACTGCTGTGTAACAGAGTGTGACACTTCTTAAATTATATTTATAAACATACGTTTTTAAATTGCCGAAAATGTTTATGTTGCTATGCCTTCTGTACGTGGTTTCATCACATAGAATTATTTTTTGAATTGTTCTTGCTTTTTTATATTCAGAATTGAAATAAATAAATTATAACTGTGAAATTGAATTTAAGCTTCAGTTTAATATACGAAAACAGATAAAATGGACGTTTCGGGTTTCCCCTTCATCAACAACACATGATGAATTAAAAACTACAGACGAATGAGATAATGTGGTAGTGGCGTTGTTAAGATGCATAAACAAAAACATTGATGGGCAGGAAATTGTATGCTACTTTGTGAGGAAGCGCGAATTATAATAGAGCAATAGAAATTTATAAAAGGTCCGTACTTAATTATGTTAAAAGAGGGGAGGCGGGTAGGAACTGTGTAATGCAGTATAGAAGACAGTCAGTGGCGGTTCTAGCCTATTTACAGTGGTGGGGCAAAGATGATTCGGTCATATATATATATATATATATATATATATATATATATATATATATATATATATATATATATATATTTTTTTTTTTTTTTTTTTTAAATTTATTTTTATTTTTTATTTTTTTTTATTTTTTTAATTTTTTTTTTACTTATCTTTTTATTTTTTAAAAATTTATTTATTTATTTATTTATTTTTTAATTAATTTTTTTTAATAATTATTATTTTTCACTTTTAAAAAATAATATTTCAACCACAAATAATCACATTCAAAATGAAATGACAATACCAGTAGATTTTAATTATTCCAAACGTAATCAAAAATGAATCACGAAAGAGAATACAACTAAAAAATAAAGCGACGAGACATAATGCGACAACACCTTGACAATACAAGTCCATTTCGTTCACTCGAAAAATTAAAGATTTGCTTTAATCCATCAACGGCGAGATTAATATTTCTGTTACATGACTGGTTTTCAGTAGTATGTAGTGACCTTAAAGTTTTAATCGAGAAGCAACAACAGCGATACGACTCGAGTTTCATTCAGAGCTCAAATTGCATTTCACTGCTGTCTTGATGATTAGAATGATTGTGCCGGTGGTGGTAGTGGTTGGAATAGTGGTAGCGGTGGTGGTGGTGGTGGAGGAGGATGTAATTATGGTAGTGGTTTTGGTGGTGCTGTTGGTTAGAATGATAGTTGTGGAGACGATGACGGAAATTTTATGATGATGTTGATATTGTTTTTATTGCTATTGTAGTACTTGTTGTTAATATTGTTGTTGTTGTTGTTAATGATGATGATGATGATGATGATGATGATGATGATGATGATGATGATGATTATGATGACAACGACGATGTCGTCGACAATGATGGTTACCATACGATATTACAAAGTTTATTCAATCTTAGGCTTTCGACAATAAATCATAGAATTTGATGACCACATACATGAAAGTGGAAAAAAAATGGTAAATGGAACCAAACAATAAACTGATACCATTAATAACCACAAAAAAAATACAACAATAGTAATACCACCAATACGTACAATAATAATAATAATAATAATAATAATAATAATAATAATAATAATAATAAATAATAATAATAATAATAATAAAAAAAATAATAAAATAATAACAACAAATAACAATAATAATAATGATGACAATAATAATAATAATAATAATAATAATAATAATAATAATAATAATAATGATAATAATAATAATAATAATAATAATAATAATAATAATAATAATAATAATAATAATAATAATAATAATAATAATAATAATAAAATAATAATAATGATAATGATAATAATAATAACAATAATAATATTACCATCATCATTACTACCACCACCATCATTACTACTACCACCACCGCTACCACTATCACTACCACCATCACATCATTATTACGTTTCCAATCATTTGTTCTCGTTTTTAAAAAATTGATATCTATCAAAAGAGACGAAATTCCGGTCATTTTTTTAAAGGGTAGTTAAAATATCTACGATTTTATTAGCCCTGAAAACTACGATTTTTATTTTCCTATTTCAAGTAGGCAGGTCTGCTATGACAAATATCAGTTCCATAGTCAAAATAAGACAAACAAAAACAAAGTTTATTTAATCTTAGGCTTTCGCCAATACTTCATACAATACAATTAAGACAAAATAATGTTACCAATTTCTCCTCATGCATTCGTTAGACTATAACGACCGTGTTATCTTTACTCCTTACCCAACCAACCCCGAGCTTCCCGCCTCTTCATCGCGAACTATCTTATGTATGTATTAGCTTCAGGACGGGCAAGTACGGAATCTGCCCACCCTTCCGTATTTCCTCTATAACTTAGTTAGAATTCAACTCTCTCCTTTTCTCAGAGAAAACCAAAATGGTGGTTGTATTTTATATATTTATTTAGTCGTGACTTTTGAATAAAAGTGTTTTGTTTTATTAGACGGAATACAATAGAAAATGACATTGTTTTGCAAAATTATTTTGTCTGGCAATAAAAATACAGCGGTAATTACTTTAAGAATTAAAAAAAAAACTAACAAATTAATTTGTTAAAAAAACAAAACAAAAAAACAACCCCAAAACAACAACAACAACAAAAAACAAATAAGAAAACAATATAAATAAATGAGTTTTGAGAAGCACTAAAGAAAACGAGAAAAAAAAGAAAAGTTTAAATGGATAAACAAATATATAAAAACAACACAAATTAATACTAAATTGATATAAAATTAGTAAATTAATAAATTTAATTCAATACTGGAACATTCCCAAAGTCATTACATCAATGGTACCAGCACAAGTAAGGCAATAAATAAGAAAAAGTTCGTTTGCCAAAATCTCTATTTAGTTTTCACTGGTTAATAAGGTGGGCTCATTTGAATTAGCCCGACCTAGAACTAGAGAGGCCAGACAGCAAAAATCGGAGTTAGTTCGCCGTCAGGCGACGTGACGATGAGATGACGATGTGGGCGGAGTGGAGTGGTTGGGTGGTGGGGGGGGGGGGGGTGATAAAAAAGAACAGGAGCGTATCCTGGTTTATGCATTACATGATGCATGGTGATTCGCAATCTATCAAAAATACACACAAATTGATTTCAGTACGAAGTATCAAGTTTAAGTAGTAACTTTTGAAATTATCTAATTTAAATTAGATTATTTCTGACCTGATAATACAGCATATAACTTGAAAAAACAGGCTGGTATTTGCCCACCCTGCCCATTATTACCAGCCGTCCCTGAAGACAGTGAACTAAAATAAAGTGTGGACTATTGTTGGAAAATAAATACAATGGAATTGGAACTAAATACAAAATATAAGGGATGTAGGTATTAATATATTAGTGGCATTAGCCGCAGCAGAAGCAACAGTAGAAATAGTAGTAGTAGTAGTAGTAGTAGTAGTAGTAGTAGTAGTAGTAGTAGGAGTAGTAGTAGTAGTAGTAGTAGTAGAAGTAGCAGAAGTAGTGGTAGTAGTAGTAGTAGTAGTAGTAGTAGTAGTAGTAGTAGTAGTAGTAGTAGTAGTTGTAGTAGTAGTAGAAGTAGTAGTAGTAGTAGTAGTAGTAGTAGTAGTAGTAGTAGTAGTAGTAGGGATGCAGAAAATAAAGACAGGCATTTCAATTTTGACACGGCGCCGCCAAGTCTGGGACTTTTTGTCCTAGTGCGGAAGTCTACTATATTTTTCTACTATCACAAACGATATGAACACGGGACTGGGACAGTCCTGTCCCGTTGATTTTGTAGCATTTCACAACGGCTTGGGACACAACGGGACTGTTTTGTCCCGTCCCAATAGGTGCGGAAGATTTCTCTAAATTCTATATGTTACAGATTTGGGACAGGACTGTCCCAGGACAGTCCTGTCCTAGTGCGGAAGAGGTGTAAAAGGTCTTGATGTAGTATTGACTTGACTTACTTGACTTAGATGCCTTTCGCGTCTCGACCGAAAGATCGGGTCGCCTTGGCTGTTTCCAGTATTTCCTGTGTGAGGTGTCTCCAATATTGCCGGTCCTCTGCTAGGGTTCTCAGATTTTCAAGGTCCCCTGCCGTTATGAGACTAATGCTTTGTCCAAGTGTTGTGAGGTTTTTGTTTAGGATCACAGGGAGTGTTGTGATCGGTCTTCCTCTGAAAAGGTTCCCGTGTTTTTGGAAGTATCCCGACATGGCTTGGTTTGCTGGTATGTTTTTGTCCCTGCGTAGTATGTGACCGAAAAGTTGCCATCGTTGTTGTAAAATGTCAAGGGAGATTGGTCTTTCTTTTGTGATCTTATAGAGTGATTCATTTGAGATCTTTTTGGGGTATTTGATGTCCAGTACCCTTCTTAGCTGTGTGCGATGGAAGGCATCCAGATGTTCTTCTTCGGATTTTGTCAACGCCCAAGTGCCGCAGTTATACAGAAGTACCGGTTTTACAAGAGCATGGTACAGTTTCAGTTTGGTTTTTCTCTTTATTTTGTCACCTCTAATCCATACATTGGTGAGTTTACTGAGTGCGGCGTTTGATAGCTGTTTTCTTCTTTGTACATCCTCGGTGTCTCCAATTAGTGAGCCGACTTTCTTTGTTCTTTTCCATTCCTCTTTGTTCCTCGATATTGTTGTAAATTCGGTTTTATTGACATTGACTTGGAGGTTATATTTCATGAGGGTATTTTGTATGATGTCTATATTTGCTGGTGTTGATCCAATAAAATCGACATCATCTGCATAGGCGATTTCTCTAGGGATTGCATTCTCAATATGAGTCGTTGGTTTTGGAATGACTTTTCGAACTTCTTTCAGAGCGTGTTCTAAGTATATTGTGAACAGAATCGGGCTCAGACTATCTCCTTTACTTTCGAACTGCGTCTGTTTTGTGGCCCCGTATATCCTTGGTTGTATCTTTGTGTTGCTGAGGAGAAATCGGATTATTCGGAGCTCGTCTTCGTCTACTATTTCTGTTAATATCTCCAAAAGTTTTCCTCTGTCGATCGTATCAAAGGCTGCGGACATATCGATTCCGGTTATTGTTATGGATATGTTTTCTTTGAGTGCCTTTGCTGCCAACCATTTATGTGTCCATACAACGTCCGATGTGCTTCGGTCTTGGCGAAACCCGCTTTGGCTATGTGATAGGTATTTTTCTATTTTCGGTCTAATTCTGTTGAGGACAATAGTTGACAGTGTTTTTCTTATGGTATTCAGTAATGTTATTGGGCGCAGGTTGTTTACGGGTCCTTTCGTTTTTCCTGGTTTTTGTATTGTAATTAGGACACCGCTGTTAATGTCCCAGTCTTTGTGTGTTGAGAATGTTTTGTTCATTATGTTTGCAATGCTCAGATCCAGGGAGAGTGTACCGCATTTCAGCAATTCAGCGGGAATTTCATCTTCGCCTGGGGATCTGTTATTGTTTAGGCACTTTATGCTATTTCTAACTTCAGTTGTTGTGATGCGGTTGTTTAGGTCTCTAGGGTTTCCTGAGAAGGGCGATATTTGTGAGACTTGTTTGTGAAATTTCTGCTGGAAGTGGTCAGTTACAATGTCAAGGATATCGTTGGGATTTGTTGTCTGTTTGCCAAATTTATCCTGTAGTTTTGGGTTCTCGAATGGTTTTCGGTTCAGAGATTTCGTCGCTTTGAACATAGACGATGCGTTATTTTTGGACTTTTCTATGTCTTCCACTTTTTTGTCTAATTCCTCGTTTCTGTGTTTTATTGTAAGTGATCGAATTGAATGCAGTATTTTGTTTCGTTCCGTTTTCAGGTTTATTATTTCTTCCGAGTCTTTCGTGTTTTGTATCCTGATCCTAAGTTCTTTTTGTTGCCGCGATAGATCGTTAATAGCGATGTTAGGCGTTCGATTTGGTTTGTTCTTAGTTGTATTAATAGAGCCTGCACTTTCTTCCCCCGCATATTTCATTGCCGCTTGCGTCTCTTTCCATTCATTGTTTGGATTGCTGTTTTGCTTTATTTTAAATAGACTTGAGTTAAGTTCATATTGGTAATGAATGCGACATTCTCGCTCATTTACTATTTTTGCCGTGTTTATTTTGACTGCGGTTTTACCTTTCTGTCTTCGTTGTCTGTACACATTTATGTTGAAATTCGTTTTTACAAGTTTGTGATCGGATGTTAGCAGTGTACCACCGTATGATCGCGAGTTGGTTGAGTAGTGTTTATGGCGGTGTCGACATATGATATAGTCTATTTGGTTGTGTATTGTTATCATTTTGTCTTGGGTTTGGTCTTTCCTTTGTCCTACCCATGTTGTCTGGTGTCTTGATGGGTGGTTGAAAGCACTGTTTGTTATGAAAAGTTTTCTCTGTTCACAGAACTGGACTAATTTTTCTCCGTTATCGTTACGTTTTCCTTTTGAGTATGATCCTAAACATAGTGTGTCACTGTCGAGACGTTTTCCTACTTTGGCATTAAAATCTCCAGCAATTATTAATATTGATTTGTTTCCTATTTTGTTCAGTGTATCGTCTAGGTCTTTGTAAAATTTATCAGTTTCCTCTGGGTATTGTTTTGCGCGTTGACTTGTTGGTGCGTAAACATTTACGATTGAGATAGTGAACGTCTTCTTACCGTGATCGTCTTTATTATCGTTATTCTGGTTCCTTGAATTGATCTTACACTTAAGCTCAAGAACACATATTCTGTCCGAAACATTCCATTCGTCACTAGTCAGTCCACATCAGGTAAAAATTAAAGATTCCACACAGTGAATAAATAGAAACATAAGACTATCCACTGAGCCGAAGCTCAATGTCAACAGGTGTCAGCCATGTTGTCCGCAATATTGAACAGAATTATAAATGATTGTAACGTGCTATAATTCAAGTACTGTGAGTTGTTGTGTGTGATATCTTACTCTAATTTTGTGCTTTATATTACATTGTGATGGACAAATTGATGCCTTTCGTGTTAGTAGTCTGAAGACCGATGGTCTCGGCTGCTATAACAATATTGATATGCATAGAACAATATGATAATAATAATATTAACAATTATTACTGTATTAACAATTATAACAATCATGATAATTAGAATAATAATACGCACGTACATAGCGTATCTCATCCATCACCGGGTAGAGGCCGCCGAGAGCAATATATATTAAAATATTGTATAAATACACATAGGACTGGAACAGGTTCCTCTTGGGTGAAAACTCTACAACTCTGTTCTATTGGCTGAGCCTATGAAACTCGCCACCTTCACTTCGACAAGTTGATACGGCCCTGAATGAACTTGTCCCCATATTTTTCAGCCCGTATAGGGAATGAAATTAGCGGAAGAGTAGCGTCCCTTGATTGGACGTCACATAGCAGAGAGAACGTCAAATTGGTTTTGCGCATGCGTCTCTCTCGTCCTCGCTTTCGATGAAGTGTCTCATGCCGCTTTCGCCGGAAGCGAGGACGAGAGACGCATGCGCAAAACCATAATGACGTTCTCTCTCTAATAACTTCTCCACCGGTGACGTCCAATCAAGGGACGCTACTCTTCCGCTAATCTCATTCCCTATACATCTGTATATGCTCCGGGTAGACCCATACTAAATCCTCCGACATAATACGGTATTATCATACCCATCCAACAGCCAACGATTGTTACCTGGTGTGACCACTTATTTGTGCTGCTCTGTCAACAATGGAGCCAGTGCGACCCTAAGAGGGAGATTCACCCATAGTCCACCACCACTGATCAAAGATAAAAGCGTGAGTCATTAAGAGTTCTGCATTTTTTAATTTTTTTTTGATGGGACCAAAATTTAACTGAGTACATCTGTACTGACTTAGCATCAAGCATTACAACAAGCAATAGTTAGGGTCCGTTAAAAAAAAAGAAGAAAATTGAGCTTTATATAGCGCAATGTCCACTAAATGTGATCAAATCGCTTTACAATGGGTCCCTGATCAACAGTCACATTAAACATGTAGGACTACGGTGAGAGAATGTGAGTAAAGAGCCTTTTCCAGGACTCAACTATGCGCCGAGCGCGAGGCTCGAACCCAGGACCTTCCGATCCGAAAGCGAGTGTCATACCACGAGGCCACATAGCCGCTACACAACCACATCTGGGATAAACTCCGGCTCCATTGGCTATATGGCTCTCAAGGACAGCTGTTGTCCCCAGAACTAAAGTTTGCGACGATTCGTTTTTTATAAAAAGCTCAACATTGCTTTAAAACTTTATCCCTGCAGTAGATTGTTTCATACATGGAATGTGTTGTGGGATAAAGAAGCAAAGGCAACTATCATCATAATTTCAGGGAAAATTGAAAATGCTGGAAATACCGACCGCCTAGGGTTTCTTTAGCTTAATTTATAAATCTATCTTCAGCGTCATCGGTGTTGTTATCGCCCCTGTTTTTAATGCCATTGCCACCTGTTTCCGGTGTATCTCTTGTCGTTGTTTTTAGAGATGACGCTAGAGTCCCATATTTCTTATCAACATAGAATCTAGAAAATAAAAACATCACACTGAGCAAAAAACACAGAACCAATGATTCTGTCAAAAGAAGATAGCAATACCATATGTTGCTAACCTCTTCCATTAGATAGCCTAAAATCAAAGGATTCACAATGGACCCCAATGAACCGGCTATGATAATAAAAGAGGAAACTAGGCCTGTCACCTGAAACATCTCTGACTCCATCCAAGAGAATCCCGAGGCAAAAACGCCAGAGAACGAAACAGCTGTAATAGCTGAAAAAACTACAAGAGCATCCACAACTCCAAAATAAGCGCAAATTGTAAAACAAAAGACCCCAACAGCCATCATTGTTGTCATCAGAAATAAAAGCTGGATCGAACTCAGTATTTTGTTCATGAAAATCATAAGAAATCTTGCCACAGCAAATGAAGCCCATGTTATGGAAGTTATATAAGCACCTTTTGTCTTAGAAATGCTATCAAATTCTTTTACTAAAAAAGTCATTAAAAATGATAAAAATGTATCCTCAGCACCACAATATACAAAAAAGAAAATGCACATCCCAAACAAAACAATAGCCAGCAGAGGAAATGGAACACCCTTTCTTGTAAACTGTCGTTTCTCAACTTTATGTACAGATTTGGTTTTTCCAAATGACCTGATGAAAACAAAAAGAAACGGAAAAGAACAAACTATTACTAAAATACCAACAATCAGATATAAATATTCAACTCTGGTGTCATTAGGGCCCTGTACACGATGGTTTGTTGAATTGATAGAAACATTTCCGGCAAGTTGTGTAGTTTTGTTCTGTTTATTCGAGTCTCTTTTTTCCGCCAAAAACGGCTCTGCGATCAAAGGGGAGATAAAACCTCCAAATGAAAAAGTAAAGTGCGCAAACTGAAGTAGAGCTTTAGCGTCAGATCCCCACAGTCTCATGTGTTCTGAGTGGATACCTGAAAATAGATGCCGAAGTAAAGAAAGAAGTTAAATATTTTAAATAAGATCCTCTAAAAAAAAATAAAAAGGGACAATTATTTTTTTTTTTTAAACCCAACTAAATTGCGCAATCACTGGTATACAAACATTTTATTAAGAGACGACGATGTGCAAGCATTTACCATATATTTCAAAGCATAAACAAAACAAACTTCTAAGAACTGAATTATTAGTATCTTGTCGTAAATTTGAATGGTAATCTTATAAGTCACATTAAGAAAATAGAGAAATATAGGAATGATTCTTGACTGTTAACTGACCCCGGCTATGTGGTCTTGTGGTATGACACTCGTTTAGGATCAGAAGGCCCTGGGTTCGACCTCGCTCGGCGCATAGTTGAGACCCTGGAAAAGGCTCTTTACTCACATTCTCTCATCGTACTCAGGTGTAAAATGAGTACCTGGCCGTTAACAGCGTTGTCTTTGTCCGAAAAATTGTATTATCGCCTCACAGGCGTCGTGTCCCGTCCTACACGATAAATGTTGCTGTTGACCAGGGACCCATTGTAAAGCGCTTTGAGCACATTTAGTGGATATTGCGCTATATAAAGCTCACTTTTCAACAAGAAAGGGGGGTCACGAGATAAGAGAGATCAATCTTTTCACCCCCGAGTTATGTCTGATTGGCGTTTGGTATTCCATCGAGGAGACCAAAATGTTGCACATGTTTTCTTTATGTTTAATGGTGATATCAACTATCTATGAAAAAATTATTATAGCCAAGACTCTTTTATGGCGTTTTAGCTAAATAATTATGAAGATATTAGAATCTCTTGGCTTATTTTTCCCTTCAAACATAGCTCTTGTTCTATTTGCCAAAATTAATTCTGGCGAATTTGAACGATTGGGTGATCCGGGAATACCGACTCCTACGATTCACAGAGCTCGCACCCGTTTAGTTACCCGGTGTAGCACGCCAGAATGACTCTATCGCTAAAAAGACTTGAGAGTTAAATGGGCGTACGCGAGACAGACTCTAGACGACCGCGAGCTGACTCTAGAGCGTGCCTCGCGTACGCCAATTTAACTCTAGAGTCTTTTTAGCGATAGAGTCATTCTCGCATGGTACACCGAAACTATCGTGTCAGCACTAGATTAAAAAAAACTTTTTTTTGGAAATACTGTGAATTCATCTCTTACTTTGTAAAGCTGTTGTTTTGTCCTTTTTTTTTAATTTAAAAAAATATTTTGTCGGCAATGAGGAAAAGTCAGATTTTAGGATGGTTTCAAAAAAGACTCTAGAGTTAAATTGGTGTACGCGAGACAGGCTCTAGAGTTAGCCTCACGGCCGCGAGACTAACTCTAGAGTGTACCTCGCGTACGCCAATTTAACTCTAGAGTCTTTTTTTGGTAGAGTCATTCTCGCGTGGTACACCGGGTTGTATTCATCGGCTCTTCACAGTAGCTCTCTGTCAGCAGACAGTTCACAATAAAAAAAATAATAAAATTGAGCTTTTATATAGCGCAATGTCCACTAAATGTGCTCAGAGCGCTTTACAAGGGGTCCTGGTCAACAGCAACATTTAACATGTAGGACGGGACATGACGCCTGTTAGGCGATATTACAATTTTTCGGACAAAGACAACGCTGTTAACGGCCAGGTACTCATTTTTCATCTGAGTACGGCGAGAGAATGTGAGTAAAGAGCCTTTTCCAAGGACTCAACTATGCGCCCATCCCGAGGCTCGAACCCAGGACCGTCCAATCCGAAAGCGAGTATCATACCACTAGACCACATAGCCGCTGGTATACAAACATTTTATTAAGTGACGGTGTTCAAGCATTTACCATAGATTTCAAAGCATGAACAAAAGGCACTTCCAAGAGCTGAATTAATAGTATCTCGCTGCAAATTTGATTGGATAAATCATGTAAAAAAAGACAGATTTCCTTGTCTTACCTGTGTTAAGGCCTCCAGCACATACTGACGAGATGTATCGAACAAATAACATGAGTTCATATTGCGCACAGTAAGGTAAAAAGATGTTTGTAATCCCAAGGCAAAGCGCCAAAATGAATAACAACAATGCTTCATTCATCTGAAAGAGAGAGAGAGAGAGAGAGGGGGGCGGGGGGGGGGGGGGGGGGGGGGGGAGAAAGAAGAACTGATAATCTATTTAACTCACTCAGTCCTAGAGATTTGCTCCTTTTCAAAATTGAAAAAAAAAAAACTGTATTAAAAATGAGCATGTGCATAGATAGTTTTATTCAACTATCATTAACATGTAAAAACTAAAAACATTAGCTTTGATACTACGCCTATCATTTGTCTCAGAAAAATGTATTAAAAATGAGCATGTGCATAGATAGATTTATTCAACTCTCATTAACATGTAAAAATTAAAAACATTAGCTTTGATACTACGCCTATCATTTGTCTCAGAAAAATGTATTAAAAATGAGCATGTGCATAGATAGATTTATTCAACTCTCATTAACATGTAAAAATTAAAAACATTAGCTTTGATACTACGCCTATAATTTGTCTCAGAAAAATGTATTAAAAATGAGCATGTGCATAGATAGATTTATTCAACTCTCATTAACATGTAAAAACTAAAAACATTAGCTTTGATACTACGCGTATAATTTGTCTCAGAAAAATGTAATAAATAGGCATGAGGTAAATGTAACTCGGATAAACTACGGATATAGTCGGTGTTAGGATTGAGTGAGTTAAACAGGTAGCCGCCGTACTCTGGAAATACTTTCATTTTTTTCCAAAATTGGCCAGAAAACTCGTCTTTTAAATATCGATCGATTAAAATGACCCCGTCTTGCAAAACCTCTCAATCCTGGGACCCCGACACGAATTATCTGGCCAAATTTTTTAATACGAGTTTTTCCAGAGTAAAACAGTTAACTAGTTAAGATGCTGGTACCGTGTTAAAGTTTGTAGTAAAACTAATAACTATAGGTGCCTAAATGAGTCAATAAAATGGAGATGAAGATAAAGGGAGTAAATCTGACTCATGAATAAGGGAACAACACAAAACAAAACCAAAAAAAGTGACCAACACTTATTCATGCGTCAGATTTACTCCTTTTATCTTTATCTCCATAAAGTTTGCAGTTCGTCTCATGTCTAGTATCACAGAGTTTTGAAAAATTAACAGCAATGTAAAATGTTTCTCCTAAAATCGTGTCCCTTTGTCCACCAGTCAACAACTGCTGATCATGGAAGCCAATATTTCACTGTGACTGGGTCAATGTCAGTATCTAGAAGAGTCATGTAAAGTGTAATCAACAGAAGGAACGAAATTGACGTAACTCAGTTATTTGTTACTGTTTTTTATACAGCCTGTTAGTGATTAGCACTCACGGAATTATATCAATCAGACTATAAAAAAAAAGTTTCGCGAGTTGGTTCATTTAATTTAGCTGGCGAATGTTGTGAGTATTATACCTAACCGCATAACATCAATATACAGAGAATGTGTTGAATAAAAACATCAGTAGAACGAATGAAGATGACGTCACTCAGCTCAATGTTATTGGGTTTAGACCGCCAATTGGGTAATTAGTTCTCAACAAAGAATCTCTCAACCAGACTTCTTCTTTCAGTTTATCCTGTATTCTTCAGGGTTGGCATAATGAATTCCACATCTCCATGCATCTCGGTTGAATGCACCATCTTCCTACAGGCCCAGTTCTTTCATATCCTTTACCCCATCCAACTATTTAGTCATCGGGCATCCCTTTTTTCTATTTCCCGCTAATGGGAGTGATCTATATTCATGTTTTCATCCAACCTAGTCATCGATCACATGATTTGTTGCTGTAAAACTAACGATTGGACATTTCCCAATAAATGTAAACATGCTGCTTTGTTTATCAAAGTTGTAATGATACCCATATGTAAAGCTGAATTTTTAAAAATTAAAAAATTGAGCTTTATATAGAACAATATCCACTAATGTGCTCAAAGCGCTTTACAAGGGTTCCCTGGTCAACAGCAACATTTAACATGTAGGACGGGACATTACGCCTGTTAGGCGAGTGATGTTCGATATTTCAAAAGCCGTGAACACTTTGCACTATGTGGGTAATTTTGAGCACACTTTGCAATGTGGCCAATGACCTCGAACACACGTAAAGGTAATAGATCATCCCTATTATGCCGTACTCTGGAAAAACCCATAATTTAAAATTTGGCCAGAAAACTCGCCATTCAAATATCGATCGATTTAAATGACCCTCGTCTTGGCAAACACTCTCAAACCTGGGACTTCGGGAAATCCCAGGTTTGAGAAATGTTTGCCAAGATGAGGGTCATTTAAATCGATCAATATTTGAGGGACTAGTTTGCTGTATTGTATCTGACGATGCTTTTTACACATGCCCTTACAGCGAGAACAACATAGCATTGCGCATGCGTCTCTCTTATCAACTGAGGAAATATATCGTTTGGTGAATGAGATATCACTAACTATATTTGAAAAATCACTTTTCAAAATGTTATTTTATCCTACATACTTTATAAAATAAAAATATAACCAATAAACTTATTTTGATGAAAAGTTCACAGTGATGTGTTGCATAGAATACCCAAGATTTAGATTTACCCGCCGTGAAATCACTGACTTCACGGTTCGGTAACTCAGACTAATAAATAGATCGCGGAGATACGATTTAACTAGTGCATAACTCAACTTTTCATCAAAACAAGTTGATTGATTATAAAAGTATTTAGGCCTGTATAATAACCTTTAAAAAGTGATATCTCATTAACCAAACAATAGATTTCCTCAGTTGGTAAAAGAGACGCATGCGCAATGCTATGTTGACGTTCTGGGCTGTGCGGCTATGTGGTCCTGTGGTATGACACTCGCTTTTGAGTCGGAAGGTCCTGGGTTCGAGCCTCGCGCTCGGCGCATAGTTGAGTTCTTGGAAAAGGCTCTTTACTCAAATTCTCTCACCGTACTCAGGTGTAAAATGAGTACCTGGCCGTTAACAACGTTGTCTTTGTCCGAACAATTGTAATATCGCCTAACAGGCGGCATGTCCCGTCCTACATGTTAAATGTTGCTGTTGACCAGGACCCCTTGTAACGCGCTTTGAGCACATTTAAGGTATATTGCTCTATATAAAGCTCAATTATTTTATTTTTTTAATTATAGGCTGTTAGGGCATATGTGCTTTTTACCTTATTGTAGACAAATCCCACTATGGCGGATCCTGTCAGAAATCCTGCGCTCGCGGCGGTGAAAAAAGCAGAAGCTGCCTCTATGTCGGTGTCAGTGATAATTTGTATGTCTAGGAAAGTAGCACCATGCTGTCCTATAAACATGCCCTGCAAGGGAAGTACAAGTGTTAATAAAACAAGCAAAACAATAATTAAAATGAATAAATAAATTAACATATTCTTGTTTATTCTTATATTTAATAATAATAATAATAATAATAATAATAATAATAATAATAATAATATAATAATAATAATAATAATAATAATAATAATATTAATAATAATAATAATAATAATAATAATAATAATAATAATAATAATAATGCACATTTATATTGCGCAACCGATCCCCCTGGTCGGAGGCTCTGGGCGCATATTTTCTTGTCTTATCTTATTTAAGACCGAATATATGACTTTAAATGCTTTATACAACAGCGCACATTTATATAATCTCAAATAGCTTGTTATATACAACATTTACAGACATATTTTACTAATTAGTAAATGTTATAAAAAAATATATCCATATGGTAAAGTTAAGACAAAATTAACAGTTATGTATTACTCAAGGTAATGAAAACTGTTCCTGATTAAGTCATAATGAAACAAATGAATAAAATTTGTCTTATGCATCAAGATAGAAGAGAGAAAAAAAAGCAAATAATTTTGTAAAAATATAGCAACATGAGGTTTATGAGGGTATCGAATTTGAGCACCCAAGTTGATGTGTTTTTTTCACCTTACTTTTTCTCTTTAAATGACGAGTAGACCCTTTATTTATCAAAATACAGGATTCCTTTACTTTACCATTGATGATGTTCGGACAAACACGATTTAAACAATATTCCCGGAAAAGTAGAGAGCCTGAAGCCTGGGTTCGTGACAACACTAGGTAGATAGATGGATAGATAAATAAATAGATAGATAGATAGATAGATAGATAGATAGATAGATAGATAGATAGATAGATAGATAGATAGATAGATGGATAGATAGATAGACAGATAGATAGATAGATAAATAGATAGAAAAAACAGGGCGGGGTGGGGGTGGAGAGAGAGAGAGAGATAGAGATAGAGAGAGAGAGATAGAGAGAGAGAGAGAGAGAGAGAGAGAGAGAGAGAGAGAGAGAGAGGGGGGGGGGTGATAGCTGGGTCTCCATAAACATTTAAAAAAAATTCCCTTTATTCATCCCATAGTGGAAATTTGTCTCTATGGTCTATTCCAAGAGGAGACTGGAATAACTCAGGCGTCAGCCACTAAGCAGCGCCGCAAATTGAGCTAGGGCGAGGTGACTTTCTCAAGGCCACACAGCGCATTGGCGGGTGATCTAACTCGGTACCTTTCGGGTACCAAGCAAAGACCGTACCGCTGAGCCACGCCCCCCCCCCCCCCCCCCGAATATTATAATCACATTATTTCCAATATTATATTTCAAAAGAAGCCTTTTTTCGCGAAAAAGTTCAATCAGAATAAACATTTCCTATAATCATTCTATTCAAAGCGATTGTAATAGTCCAGGCGTCAACCGCAGGGCAGCGCCGCAAAGTGATCTAGGGCGAGGTGACTTATTCAAGTTAACATTTAAAAATGTTGGCCAGAAAACCTTTACTTCAAATATCACTCAATTAAAATAGCCTTCAACCTTCCAAAAAGATCTGAAACCTGAGACTTCAGAGTCGCTCTAAAGAAGGTTTAAGTTGTTTTTTTTTTCTGACTCGTTTAGTTTCTCCTAAATTGATTGATAATTTACAAAGTAGAGTCATGTCTTTTTCTATCGTAGGTAAGCAACATACCACTGCGACGAAAACAGCTGCCATGAACATTGTATATATGAATTTTCCCTTCAAATCAGGGTCTTTCCACTTCTGACAGAGTGACATGGTATTTTCTGCTGGCTCTCTGTCATCTTTGGATTCGTTGTCTTCTTCCAATTTTTCATTAGTTCCTATTGCACAAGTTGAGATGGCTTGACTGTCCTCCATTGTTTTTTCTATATCAAGAGATGTAAGAAAGTCAGAAAAAGAGTTGCAACCTGTATCATTATATATGTAAATCAGCGTTCTTGAATATCTCCGAAGGATTTTACAGCATTCATGTCGGATTGTTTAATTAGGTTTTTGTATATATTTGTTTTTAAAAAATATATATCAAGGTAACTAATTATAGAGAATTATATTTCTCAAAGGGGAAATTTATCTTTAGGGCCTATTCAAAGACTGGAATAACCCAGGCATCAGCCGCTGTATTGTGCAGCACCACCAGGGCGAGGTAACTTGCTCAAGACGACACAACGCAGCGGGTAGTTGAAGACATGCCCTTACAGAGACTTGCGGCTATAGAGAGGACGTTAGCCACTCTCTTCGCAAGTCAGTAGTCAGTGGTTATCAGCTAATCCTTGGGTTCTTGGAAAATATAGAAACACGACCGTTCATTTAAAAAGACTCTTTTGTAGACCAAGATAGAATGTAAGGTATTGCTTTAAAATCTCTTCCGACATAGAACGGTCAACTTGACGTCTAGACCAAATCATTTCGAAGATCGATATGGCAACTGCAATGCCTGGAATGGTGGATTTAAATGCGGCATCTGGCGATTCTTCTGCTACGACAGAAGATGCTCCGTCGAGATGGCTTCAACTGGCATCAATATGCTACTCAATAATGGGTTTGATGAAGCGTTTGACTAAGAACCCAAGGATTAGCTGATAACCACTGACTACTGACTTGCGAAGAGAATGGCTGAGGTCCTCTCTATAGCCGCAAGTTTACAGAGAGAACGTCAACATGGCTTTTGCGCATGCGTCTCTCGTCCGCTTCCGATGAAACCACGCGTTTAGTTAAATCGTTTCTCAGCGATCTCTAAGTCTTACAGAACCGTATGTTTAATTCTAAACATTTTTTTACTCTCATCCCAATGCTTGAATATAACATTATATTTTAAAGTTTGATACTATTTTTCATTCTTTGCAACACGTCACTGTGAACTTTTCTTCAAAATACGTTTATTGGTTATATTTTTATTTTATAAAAGTATCTATGTATATAATAACATTTTGAAACGTGATTTCTCAAATATAATTAGTGAAATCTCATTAGCCAAACGAAAGATATTCTCAGTTGAAAAGTTATAAGTTTTTAAATCTTGTTGTCTCCTACGGTGTAAAAGTTTGTTTAATGCACCTTCGTTTTAACAACTTCTGCTGACGTTCTCTCTGTAATAAAGGCATGTGTAGTTGAAATCGGAACCTTTCAGGTACGGAGCAAAGCCCATACAGCTGAGCCACGTTACTTCTTGTAACTAGTAAGATACGTATCGGAATATAACCTGAATGTTTTATTATTTATTATTATTATATATTATTATTATTATTATTATTATTATTATTATTATTATTATTATTATTATTATTATTATTATTATTATTATTATATTATTATTATTATTATTATTATTATTATTACTATTATTATAATTATAATTATTATTATTATTATTATTATTATTATTATTATTATTATTATTATTATTATTATTATTATTATTATATTATTATTATATAATTATTATTATATTATTATTATTATTATTATTATTATTTATTATTATTATATCATTATATCATCATACATCATCATCATCATCATTATCATTTCTTCTTCTTCTTCTTCTTCTTCTTCTTCTTCTTCTTCTTCATCTTCTTCATCTTATTATTATTATTATTATTATTATTATTATTATTATTATTATTATTATTATTATTATTATTATTATTATTAATATTATCGTTGTTGTTGTAGCTTTTTTCAAATGCATTGCAATGTGATTTTAATGGTAAGAATCGTTTATATAAAACCTGATCTATGAAGCTGGAATGATGAACCATTTAATGTTTAAAGCTGTTGTCACGAAATATTCACACAAATATCTAGAACTCATATGAAATTATGGTATCGTACCGTTTAGGAGAAAGTTATTTTTTTTAACTTAAAGGTTATGGAATTACTGGTAATAGATTTTAACTCTTCCTTTACCAGTCATTTTCAAGATTTTCCCCAAAACTTCACACCCAACTAACACAAAAATATATTTTTTATCACTCAAACAAGTAGCAGTGACATTTGTGCGATACATAATTTCTTTAGCAAAACATGCTATATAACACACTTTTCAATTTTTAAAATTCGTATGATGTACAAAGAAATTTTAAAAAGAAAAATGTTGGTTGTATCGTAACAAATGTGACGATTTTCCTATGCATGGTAAGGAGAGGGTTAAGGAATATTCACATAAAAAGTGTTAAAAACTGTGTCCCTACCTGCTCATGAATCCCCGTGTATTTTCTTTTCTACCAGCTGCATGACACAATGTTCTATCGAATTATAAAGAAAATGAAACATGAAAACAATTGTGAACTTGTCCTATACTGCCGTACAGCGACAAAACGTGACCAAACGACAAAATGGCAAAACGTGATTTTACAGGAGAACCGAAAAACTTTTCAAATTTTACTTCAACTTTTTACAATAACTATGCGGAGAATTGATGCAAATTTGCTATCAATCGAAAGGTCTTTTTTTTAATTCTATCACATTTGATGTATAAAAATAGAAAATAGAAACCGGTACTATTCGAAAATCTGAATTTACTGTTATACGGGGTTTTGTCACTGCATCGGAAGCCGATTGGAGTGGTGCAAACACCGTATCTCACATTATACGGAGTTTTGTCGTTGCATCATGACGCGTGCTATACCGTATCTCGGCTTTGACCTATATTTTTATGTCTCTGGTATTGGGAACCAAGTGTTAACCCTCTTCCGCACTAGGACAGGACTGTCCCGGGACAGTCCTGTCCCAAATTTGTAACATATAGAATTTAGAGAAATCTTCCGCACCTATTGGGACGGGACAAAACAGTCCCGTTGTGTCCCAAGCCGTTGTGAAATGCTACAAAATCAACGGGACAGGACTGTCCCAGTCCCGTGTTCATATCGTTTGTGATAGTAGAAAAATATAGCAGACTTCCGCACTAGGACAAAAAAGTCCCAGACTTGGCGGCGCCGTGTCAAAATTGAAATGCCTGTCTTTATTTTCTGCATCCCTACTACTACTGCTACTACTACTACTACTACTACTACTACTACTACTACTACTACTACTACTACTACTACTACTACTACTACTACTACTACTACTACTAGTATACTACTAGTAGTGCGCACATACATAAAGGCTAGTGATCTAAATTTAGTGGTTTTATTTGTTCTTATAAAAATGTAACTCACATCTTCGATATAGTTTCTTTATTTCAGCAAAAATAATGCTAAGTCCAAAAAATGTATAGTCAATGGTGGTGAGCACCAAAGTTAAGACATGCAGCTCATCTCAAATGCAGAATAATAGAATGACCTATAGAATAGAAACACCCTGTTTTTAACCCTATCGTAAACTGTCCCACAATTCCTTTTGACCACTCCTACTGATCTTTGACATCCCAAATTAATATCCAAAACCTGCCTCTTTCAAGTAATAGCGAATCATGCTCAACTTGTATGTTAAAAATAACAAGAATTTTCTCAAACATTACTATCAAACCCCGCCTCTTATGACATAAAAGTACTTTGATAAATGACGCATCTTATGCATAACAACCAAAAATAGCGTCAATCTGTTACTGATTAATGTTAAACCCCGCCTTTTATGATATAATATTATTTTGGTACTCACACCCAAATAACAAAAATCCATTACAATATGTTGTCTTCATTACCATATACCAATTGAGACTAATCAACGAAAGTAATTTTCTACTACTTAACACAACGACAAGTCCTTCACTTGAAACATAAAACTGTCCTAAACTCATTTAGTATTTACCATATTTCCATTGAAATCCTAGCGTCGTTAACTTTGCTTGAATATTAATCATGTTTAATGAACAACAACCGACCGTGTTTTATGATCATGTTTTTCTCAAAACTCCTGAGTAAATTTCTTGCATAAACTTACTCTCTTACATAGGTCATGCATAGTCCTATGACCTCTTTCAACTTTACTATTTGCTTCGGGGTGATAGAAACTTGTTTTAATATGAACAATATTTAAATATTCAAGAGTTTCTTTAAGATATTTATTATCAAACTCTCGTCCGTTGTCTGTAGTAATAGATATTAAGCAAGAATGTCTAGGTATTATTTCTTCTAGCAAAAGGTTTATGATACTGTCAGCCGTCTTATCTGGCACTGGAAATGCCTCCGGCCAACCTGAATATTTGTCTATAAAAGTTACAATATATTTATTTCCTGATAAAGTTTGTTTGTAAGGTCCCGATAAATATAAAGAGACACTTGCCATAGGATAAGGTGGGATATCTGTATCTTGTATCGGTGCTTTTTGTTGTTTCATATTTCTTACCTTACATGTAACACATTCTCCTAGAATCTCATGTAACTCCTTATATAAATTTGGCCAATAATATTTTAATTTTATAGCATCGAACATTTTTCCTACTGACATATGTCCATTAGAATGATGGTACTGTTTAATCACATGTTGCTTTAAATGCTTTGGCACATACAGTCTTAATATTGGATCCTCATCTACTTGTGAAATATAATATAAAATCTCATCAACTACGATGAATTTATTATATAACGATTTATCAGCTGTTCCATCCGTTAATTTTGTTTTTATTTCTACTATATCTGAATCCTTCTGTTGTTCATCTTTTATATCAAAGTCGGGTATCGTAGGGCGTTCGTCATTATTTTCCTCTTGGACTTCGACATTTATAAATTCCTTAGGATTAAATTTATTTGAATTTAAAGTTGCGATTTCAACAGTGGTATCTTCATTTTCTGGCGGCGATCGAGATAACAAATCGGCACATACATTTTCTGATCCTTTTAAATATTCTATTTCACAGTCATAAGAGTTTATAGTTAACGCCCAGGCTTGAATTCTATTTTTCTGTTCCGCACTAAACAAATATTTTAAAGGCTGGTGGTCTGTTTTTATTATAAATTTCGCATTATATAAATAATAATGTAATTTATTCAGGGCATAATGAATCGCAAACGCTTCTTTCTCTGAAGTTGAATATGGCTTTATTTGTGACTGCGACATTTTATGACTTAAAAAGTATATTGGCTTTTCACTGGAATTGCCTTGTATACACTCTTTTTCACCTTCACAACTTTGTACTAGAACTGCACCTACACATGTATCTGAGCTATCAGTATACAAAATGTAAGGCTTGTTTGGATCAGGGTACGCGAGTAATGGAACCACAGTTAAACTATCCTTCATATAATCAAATGCTCTTTGGCACTTTTCATCCCAATTAAAACGTGCATATTTCTTTGTCAACGAGATGATCGGCTCGGCTATTTTGGCAAAATTTGGAATGAAACGTCGATACCAACTTGTCAGACCTAAAAAACTGCGTGCTTGTTTTACACTCGCTGGAGGTTTCAACGATTTAATCGCGTTTACCTTTTCAGTATCAGGTTTAATTCCCTTGGTGTTTATTATAAAGCCTAAATATTTTGTTTCTGATTGTGCATATCTACATTTGGATAATTTCAGTCTCAAATTATGTTGTAAAAGCCGATCAAACACTAACTGGATATGGTATAAATGATCTTCCAGTGTTGATTTTGTATAAATCAATATGTCATCTATATAAGCTGTTGCAAAATGTTCATACCCTATCAACAACTTATTTATCATACGTTGAAATATGGAAGGTGCGTTCTTTAAGCCAAATGGTAAAACGTTAAACTCATATTTACCTTTAAAACATGAAAATGAGGTTTTCGGAATGGAACTTTCACGCATCGAAATTTGATGAAATCCAGATTTTAAATCAAATAAGGAAAAATACTGACTATCTTTTAAATTACCAATTACATCATCAATCAGTGGAATAGGATAACTTTTTATTCTCACTATTTTATTCAATGCCCTAAAATCAATGCACATGCGTGGTTTCGGTTTATTACCAAAACCATCTACTTTCTTTTCTACAAGAACTACCGGAAAATTCCATGGGCTAAAACTTGGCCTGATAATTCCAGCACTCAACATTTCATCTATTGTGTCACTAACATTATCTCTCTGTGATAACGGTATTCTATACGGGCGCAGGTTAATGGGGTCATGGTTACCTGTATCTATGTCGGCTTCTAATAGATCAGTACATTGTAAATCTGCATCATCAAACGCAAATACATTTTTATTTCTAAGAATTACCTCTGTCACTGGCTTTTTACATTCATCATTCACTATAATTTGTTTGATGAATTCCTCATCCGACTTAACTTCGGTTTTTGGGTTTAATCGAGGATAATCAATAGCGTTAACCACGCTCGCCTCTTGTATTCTTCCAATGATACAACCTCTTTTCAACCGAACATATTTATTTGATAGATTTATTAGCTGTAGAGGAAATGTTCGTTTTTTATTCAATCTAATTATTGATGAGCTTATTTTAATTTCTGGCTGTTCACTTATAAATCCCCTGTCTAACTCTATAATTTCATAACTTTTCTCCTCATCAAAATATGGATTTTTCTTTATCCCTGCCTCTACTAGATACACAGTTTTCGGTTTTATCTCTATGGTCTTTGTTAAAAAAGATACTGCTGACACGTGAATATCATTTTCTAACGGGACATAGGCATTCTGTATTCTCATTTTCCCTAGATCAAAATATAATCTAACACCATTTTTAACTAAAAAGTCCCTACCAAGGATTATACTCCTATTCAAATCTGAAACTACAATAAAGCTGTGTTTTAACCTAATGCCAGCTATTTTAAAATCTAATTCTACTTCACCTAAAACATTTAGATTAGAACCATTTGCAGAACACAATGTTATGCGTTTTCTTTTTAATGGTGTTTTATACTTAAGGCTGTTATAAACTCGCTGATTAATTATACTTAATTCTGATCCCGTATCTACAAGCGCTCTTATTTGTGTTTGTTGTATTTTAATTAGACACGAATTTGGATTATTTGAAACATTTAAACTATAGACTGAATATTGAGAATTATTTTGTCTCCTCAAAGCGGTTTCGGTCTTTGAAGAGTTTTCTAGTTTTTTTGTGTTTGATTTATTAAGTGTTCTAAAAGTTCTGTTGAATTCACGAAAACTTTGTCGGTTCGGCCTATCCCATTCGTTATCTCGATTCGGCCTATCCCATTCGTTATCTCGATTCGGCTTACTCCAGTCCTTATTCCGATCGAAATTACTACTGAAATCTCTACGTCGATTATAATTACTGTAGCCACTTTGTGAATTTGAATTCATCCAATTGCCCCTTTGAGCACTTTTCAAACTTCGGCAATCCCTTTGGATGTGTCCTAGCTTGTTACAAAAGTAACATCGTATAGTCTGATTTCTATTTCTTGTGTCATTAGTCACTACATTAATCTCCCTTCTTCTGCAGTTAACAGCTAGATGTCCCTGCCTGCCGCATATTGTGCATACTTTATTTTTTGTTCTCATATATTGGACTTCCATGTCCTCTTCTTTACGAACATTAGAAGAAAATCGAGAAACAAATCTTCTTCTTAAATTTTGCTCCCCTATAGCTATTTTCAAAGCTGCATCTAACGTTTGTGGACTTTCTCTCAATATCCTAAATTTCATTCCATCATCTAACAGTCCATCTACAAAATAACTTACTGTCTCTCCACGAGAGTTTTAGTTTCCGCTAAATCCATTCTAACATCTGCTAATGCCTCTGATGCGAGATTAAGCAATCTTTGATTGAATGCAGTAATTGTCTCACCGGGCTTTTGTTTAATCTGCCTTAACAGATTTGTTGCTTGCTCTAGACTCGTAATATTTGAAAAATGAACAGCTAACTCAGCTTTCAAAGCATTCCAAGTCGGTATATTATTTGAATTATCCTTTTGCCAGTGAACAATAAAATCACTGACAGGCCCCTTTGCCGTCATTAACGCAATTTTTATCTGGTTTGCATCGCTATAATTGTTGAGCAAGCTATATTTTTCTACACTCTTAATCCATTCCGCAAATTTGTGGGAAGCCCCATCAAAGGGTTCTATCAAGTGACCTTCTCCTTGATTTGAGATAGAACTCGACAATTGATCTAGTGTTAATTGTAAATTTTGTACTATTGTTGCTGCATCAATTACCGGATTTTCTGCCATTTTTGTTTGTTTGTTTCTTGCTTAATATCTCTCTTAATTAATTCCTTTTATTTATTTATTTATTTATTTACCTTCGGACACCGTGTTTCGAAATAACTTTAAATAACTTGGAGGAAACAGATATATTACGCTCATAAATGGTGTAAACGTTTCTACGACAATGACCAATTATTTTTAAACATTTGATACAATGTACTAATTCTCTGTCTTCACTAGTATCTCTTACTGCTATTATTTTATCAACACTATCAAATTTATTACGCCAGTATAAAGGTTCTCTAACATCCAAAATTTCTCTACAATAATCACATACTATTATAGTTTTCATTTCTGACATTATTCTTTTCTTTTGCGGTTACTTATTCATTTATTTATTTATTTATTCATTATCTCTTACCAATATTCTTTCAATACACTCGCTGTAAATTAAATACTTTCCTTCAAATGCCTCTATTTCCTATAAATTTAAAGCTAAATAATAATAACCTATTTCAACATCACATAAATCTCTATCGCAATGAATGGACACCGTCTTGCTCGTTTCATCTATAACATATTGCCCTAGTTTAATATCACTTATCTCATCAATAATTACAGTTCCTCGAGTATCACTAAAATGAAAAAAATTATCTTTTGATAAATACTCAGCTTCCCCAAAAACTTTATTGCAACCCGGGCATCTAATTGTAAAAAATTCTAAAAATTGTGCCATTTCTTGTTACCAAATAACATAATCACTAAACCCTCCTACAGCAAATCATATTGATTTCTATTTCCTCAAGAACAGAAACATCCACATCCAATTCTATTTTTAATTTACCCTTTTCTTCACTAGGCCCCACTTCATCATGATATACACGGTCAATTTTAACCTCCTTAATAACAAATCCTTCACTTTCTATTTGATTTAATTCAGTGACTTCTATCCCTCTAATTATTTCTTTTATAGTGCCTACTTCTATTATGTTTTCCCCAGGAATAAAAACTTTGTCTCCTACTCCTATAACTCCTGACTTAGCTTCAAATGATAACTCCCAAGTTCCCTCAAATACAAAAATATAATCCTCGTCTAAATTTTCGGCATAACCTATACTTTTATAATTTTTTGATCTTAATTTATTTTCCCTTATTATCTTTAATTGCGGCAGTTGTTCTGGTTTCATTATACTAATATAAAATTATTCAAAATTTTAGCCAACTTCGTTAATTTAAAACATCTTCACAAGAACACATCCTAGTGTCACGGCACCAAATAAGATATATATATATATATATATATATATATATATATATATATATATATATATATATATTGGCGTAGTGCGCACATACATAAAGGCTAGTGATCTAAATTTAGTGGTTTTATTTGTTCTTATAAAAATGTAACTCACATCTTCGATATAGTTTCTTTATTTCAGCAAAAATAATGCTAAGTCCAAAAAATGTATAGTCAATGGTGGTGAGCACCAAAGTTAAGACATGCAGCTCATCTCAAA
The DNA here is from genome assembly GCF_034508935.2 of Berghia stephanieae. Lineage (NCBI taxonomy): Eukaryota > Metazoa > Mollusca > Gastropoda > Nudibranchia > Aeolidiidae > Berghia > Berghia stephanieae. The sequence goes on along the minus strand of NC_088365.1, from coordinate 14,554,327 downwards.
TGCAGAATAATAGAATGACCTATAGAATAGAAACACCCTGTTTTTAACCCTATCGTAAACTGTCCCACAATTCCTTTTGACCACTCCTACTGATCTTTGACATCCCAAATTAATATCCAAAACCTGCCTCTTTCAAGTAATAGCGAATCATGCTCAACTTGTATGTTAAAAATAACAAGAATTTTCTCGAACATTACTATCAAACCCCGCCTCTTATGACATAAAAGTACTTTGATAAATGACGCATCTTATGCATAACAACCAAAAATAGCGTCAATCTGTTACTGATTAATGTTAAACCCCGCCTTTTATGATATAATATTATTTTGGTACTCACACCCAAATAACAAAAATCCATTACAATATGTTGTCTTCATTACCATATACCAATTGAGACTAATCAACGAAAGTAATTTTCTACTACTTAACACAACGACAAGTCCTTCACTTGAAACATAAAACTGTCCTAAACTCATTTAGTATTTACCATATTTCCATTGAAATCCTAGCGTCGTTAACTTTGCTTGAATATTAATCATGTTTAATGAACAACAACCGACCGTGTTTTATGATCATGTTTTTCTCAAAACTCCTGAGTAAATTTCTTGCATAAGCTTACTCTCTTACACTACTACTACTACTACTACTACTACTACTACTACTACTACTACTACTACTACTACTACTACTACTACTACTACTACTACTACTACTATTTCTACTGTTGCTTCTGCTGCTGCTAATGCCACTAATATATTAATACCTACATCCCTTACATTTTGTATTTATTTCCAATTCCATTGTATTTATTTTCCAACAATAGTCCACACTTTATTTTAGTTCACTTTCTATACTGCATTACACAGTTCCTTCCCGCCTCCCCTCTTTTAACATAATTAAGTACCCACCTTTGATAAATTTCTATTGCTCTGTTTTAATTCGCGCTTCCTCACAAAGTAGCATACAATTTCCTGCCCATCAATGTTTTTTGTTTATGCATCTTAACAAACGCCACTACCACATTATCTCATTCGTCTGTAGTTTTTAATTCATCATGTGTTGTTGATGAAGGGGAAACCCGAAACGTCCATTTTATCTGTTTTCGTATATTAAACTGAAGCTTACATTCAATTTCACAGTTATGATTTATTTATTTATTTCAATTCTGAATATAAAAAAGCAAGTACAATTCAAAAAATACCACGTACAGAAGGCATAGCAACATAAACATTTTCGGCAATTTAAAAACGTATGTTTATAAATATAATTTAAGAAGTGTCACACTTTGTGACACATCAGTAACGTGTCTAAAACCGGTCGCACATCTATTCGGTACCGTGTGGGATCAATTATCTTTATCGTTATTTATTTCGGGAATTTTCAATGAAAATATTTTAAAGTAAGTCCGTCTGAGCCACTTGGACTCATTGTAAGACAAATTAACTCCTTTAGAGCCTTGTAGCCAATAGTGCAGGAGTTATTCCGGTTTCAATAGCGTGAAGCGGACAATTAACGTATTTGTTTGAAAACCTTTGAACAGGACGCTAGTCTATCGCAGATTACTATCCCAGCTTGACAGGAACCCTTTTACACCTGAATGGAGTGAGTGATTGGAGTCAATTTTCTTGCTCTAGAAAGTACAAATTGGCTTCGGTCGGAATCGAACACAGAACCTCTGAGTCCAGAGTACAACGCGCTAACCATGGGCCATCTTGCCTCCTAAGCTTATAAATCCGGAACTTATCCATGTTGCTGTAGCGTTGAGCAGACAGATAACAGTTTAAAATTTTAAAAAATAAAATTCCCTTTTTCATCCCATAGGGGAAATTTTTCTCGAGGGTCTATTCCAAGGGAAGACTGGAATAACCCAGGCGTCAGTCGCAATGCAGCGCCACAAATTGAGCTAGGGAGAGGTATAACCCAGGCGTTAGCCGCAGTGCAGCGCCGCAAATTGAGCTAGGCGAGGTTACTTACTCAAGGCAACACAGCGCATCAGCGGGTGATCGAACTGATGCCTTTCGGGTACGAAGCAAAGACCGTACCACCGAGCCATGCTGACTTTCTATTATCCTCTTGAATGATGCTAGTCCGTCAAAGATTACTTTCATCAGCGAACTGGTAATAATTTGCACCTGGGTAAAATGAGGTGATTCCAAGAAAGTCATTTTAAGATAAGATCTAAGATCACCATAGAGTCTACGGAATTGACCCTTGAGCAATCTTTGGGTCATTAAAGGATGCACCCAATATTGTTTTCTCTTTCAATTTGTCTTTTTTTTCTACGTAGTAAAGCACAGAAATATGCAACCTCTATTTCATCCATTACTACTACTACTACTACTACTACTAGTAGTAGTAGTAGTAGTAGTAGTAGTAGTAGTAGTAGTAGTAGTAGTAGTAGTAGTAGTAGCACTAGTAGTAGTGGTGGTAGAAGAGGTAGTAGTAGTAGTAGTAGTAGTAGTAGTAGTAGTAGTGGTAGTAGTAGTAGTAGTTGTTGTTGTTGTTGTTGTTGTAGATGTAGTAGTCGTAATAGTAGAAGTAGTGGTAGTAGTAGTAGTAGTAGTAGGAGTAGTAGTAGTAGTAGTAGTAGTAGTAGTAGTAGTAGTAGTAGTAGTGGTGGTAGAAGAGGTAGTGGTAGTAGTAGTAATAGTAGTAGTAGTAGTAGTAGTAGTAGTAGTAGTAGTAGTAGTAGTAGTAGTAGTAGTAGTTGTTGTTGTTGTAGATGTAGTAGTCTTAATAGTAGAAGTAGTAGTAGTAGTAGTAGTAGTAGTAGTAGTAGTAGTAGTAGTAGTAGTTGTTGTGTTTTGTAGTATGTAGATAGTAGTAGTTATAGTAGAGAGTAGTAGTAGTAGTAGTAGTAGTAGTAGTAGTAAGTAGTAGTAGTAGTAGTAGTAGGTAGTAGTAGTATAGTAGTAGTAGTAGTAGTATAGTTTTGTGTTGTTGTTGTAGTAGTAGTAGGAGCAGCAATAATATTACTCTTGCTATAAGAATATTTCATGATTATATAAATCTTATGTAAACAAATCCCATTGTACAGTGTAAAAAATCATTATCGTCATGTCGTATCTTATGTTGATTCATAAAATGTGAATTATTAGAGTTGTACCAAGGACTTATTTTTTAAATTATTAATTTATAATTTCAAACTATTAAATAACTAATCTATTAATTAGAAGATTTTACATTATTATTATCACCATTATAATTATCATTATTATTATTAATATTATTATTATTATTATTATTATTATTATTATTATTATTATTATTATTATTATTATTATTATTATTGTTATTAATATCATTATTATTATTATTAGTATTACTATTATTATCATTATTACTATCATTGTTTGCCTTGCTTTATTATTGATTTTATTTACTTGATTTGTTGATGAAAATATTATATTCTTGTGTGAGTTATATTGACAATTGCCTGCAAATAAACTTTTGAATCTTGTAAAAAAAAATTTAAAAAATAATGCATTCGCGCAGGTGTGTCCCGGGACAGTCCTGTCCTAGTGCGGAACCCCTTTTGAATAGAAGTTTTCTCCAGTGGGACAGGACAAATTTGTCCTGGGACAGTTTTGTCCTAGTGCGGAAGGAGTCTAACATCGGGTAATTTCGAATATACGGGGTTTTGTCGTTGTACGGCAGTATAGGCTAGTTTCCTAACAACTAAAATCCTCATTATAATTTAAGCAGCATTACCTTGGGAAAAAATTGACACACACACACACACACACACACACATGCACACATACACTTGCGTGCGAGCGCGGGCGCGTGTGTGTGGGTCTGTTTCTCGGTCTCTCTCTCTCTCTGTGCCTATCTCTCTCTGTCTCTCTCTCTCTGTCTATCTATCTCTCTCTCTCTCTCTCTCTCTCTCTCTCTCTCTCTCTCTCTCTCTCTCTCTCTCTCTCTCTCTCTCCCCCCTATCTCTTTCTATCTTAAGCTTGAGATAATATTGACAAAATACAAATACAAACATAGTCATTATCTCTCTCTCTCTATCACACACACACACACACATACTTAGGCACACACACACACACAGACCTACACACACAACACACATACGCAAACTGTCTACTTTTAATAAACGGATACGTGAGATGACGACTATTTGAAGAGAATAAAGACGTAAAACAGAATAAACACGTTTTAAAAAAAAGATGACTTTGAGACAACCGAGCCGCTGATTGAATAACCAACCAGTGCTAATGCACCATGTCAAATCATAGCTTCTTTGATTTTGGCCAATAAAAAGTTTTGCTTCAAAAACTCTGATCAATGAATAGAATCCCCAATTTGTTTTAAAATCTCGAACATAAAGAGTCTTTGAAGACCAAGTGTCAACACATTTTTACATGTTGGGGTTCCGCCTAATCGATCGATATTTAAAGACATACATTTTCTGGCCAAACTGAAAAATGCGAGACATTATTATAATATTCGTGTAAGACTTCCCAACGGGTTGAAAGGACTGAAGGTTGGTGTTAGATAACGAAGCGATAATACTGTGAGTTGATTTGATTCATCTTTTTATTGGACACAACAATAATCTGAGGAGTTTGTCTTGATAATGCAGTTCATCATACTTTAACGTGTTCGGGG